>NC_041331.1:37948921-38273921 GCF_004354835.1 Perca flavescens
GTCATTTCTATTAAATCATCAATTACCTTACTTCTTTATGAAGTCATAATCACGGCCAAAAATTATAATGTGAATTTACGTTACACAGCTATTATACATGTATAATACATTTTACACGTTTTCTAAATGAGGGACACTTTTGCACATGCATAGAGAAAAGTGATGTATAACAGTATACCAGAGGAGTTGAAAAAAGTAGCCTTTCCTTTCATAGTAATTCCTCTTGCCTTTCTTAGTTTAATTTTCTCAATACATACTGTACGCCTTGAATTACCCATCAGGCCTTGCAGGGCTGGCCACAGCCAGTGATCAACTCCCCGATGAACGACACTAATCACGTCTGGTTAGTAAGCAGCAGGATCTGCTGCCAGATTCTCCCTGCACCCTGCTACTGCCTTGGCCTCTGTGACCCGGCTGGCTGCCCTTTGACCCCTCGCCACATGATAAGCGTCTGTGACCTCTGACCTGTTTGGATAATTAAAGAGGCGTGACCTCGGGGAGATTGCATTGGAAATCTGTTGTTGATGATTATTGAGGTTAGTGAGATTAGTATGAGGTAAGAGAGCATGGATGAAGGCATCGCCTATTTTTAGGAATGTTGAAGCGGTACACAGTGTGAATGTTTTAGCATTATGTCTTTCCTCCTTTATTTCACTCAGCCTGAGTCCCTGTAACAGGGTTAACTCACAGTGGATGATGCGTGTGAATCTAAATAGCCTTTTGTTATTTTTTCTTTTTTTTTTGGCATTCTCAAATCACTTTTCACTCAGTTTCAAAAGTGAGAGATAATATAAATATTATTACTACTTCCACAAAGGTGTCATCTATATATATATATATATATATATATATATATATATTGGTCCTGTTTGAAATTTTAGAGCAAGGTTTGGACTGGACGAGGAGCGATTGATTTGTTTGTGGTGTGAAACTAAATTTGGATGTGAATTGTGATTCTTTTTTAAGACCGAGAACATGTTGTAGATATTGAACCTGGGGATCCCCCAGGGGAAGCTGGAAAATGTTGCTGGGGCGAGGGATGTCTGGACTACCTTAACGCGACCCACGTCTGGATGAGCAGCAGAAAATGATTGATGGATGGCAATTTTTGATTTTCAAGATTCTCGGATTCTATGTGTATTTTGATGCACATTAAGATGCAGATAAAAAAATTAGAGCCAAACTAAAGGGTTGGATTTTTAAGTCTAAGATAACGATATTTATATTTACTTAAAAAAAATCTAAATAAGGTATACTGTATATATACGTATAAATACATATATGTGAGTTTTAACAAAACGTTTTTGATAGCGTTCCCCTAAATTAGCTAAGATAGATATGTTCTGAATCAGGACATTTTACAGTTGAAAAATCAACTTGTCAGTGCTCTCTGGTGGGCCAACTGTGTAATTGCGACGCAGTTTCTAAATGATCATAGCTTGGGTAATTCTTCACAGCAATTTTTCATCACTTAACGGCAAGCATATGGTACTAAAATAAATATTGGCTGACTGCAACGGCCATGTCGAGGTATATATTGAATTAAAAACGTTTCTTTTATTAAAATAAATTAAGAAGCTTGTTTGGAGAAGTCTCTGAGTTCCTTCCATGTTTTTAGAACAACTGTTAGACTGTCATGCAAACAAACATAAATCAGACTTTTACCTCTAAGACAGCACTGATTCTCACATGGCCGTGCACATTTGAACATGGCCGATGTAATGTGTGCTGAACAAAGGAGGGCTGCAGCAAACAGAGAGCGGAGGGCTAATCTGAGCAGACGAACAGCGGCGAGTCTCTTTGGCAGAATGAATCGGCATTCCACACTTCTCCATTCCACTTGGTTACTGTTGCTAAGGCTGGAAAACTTTATCCGGCACTACCAGAGGGACGCCTGGGTCCATGTGATTTTTCCCTCACAGCTCCAGTAGATTTGGAGTGTGCGGCTGGCTGTGAAGATGAGAGGCTAAAAACTACAACAAAGGTCTTCAGTCAACATATTCATAGACTGTTTTTGTAGCACTTGAATTAAAAGAGGCAAAAATAAACGAGCGGCATCCTTCGGCCTGAGAAGTGAAGCCAATGAGGAAAGTCCTTATCTATGTGAGTTGTGCTTTTAAATCCAAACCTTTGTATACTGAGCTGTTACAATGTGCTTCCGTTTCCTGAGGGAATAATAATATATGCCGTAAGATTATTATGAAACTTTTGCCCAAACAACAACAAAAATAAAGTGCCTTCCACAGCTACTTTTACTTAAGTAAAGGAACCGAGTACTACTGAACACAGCCCTTCTCATAAACGGGTTTGTATGATATCGTACGAAAACTTAAGCACAATAATTCATATGATATCCTACAAAATGACACAGACCACCGGACGGTCACATGACAACTGGTCACATGCCCAACCTCCTCCCTATGCGGGTCTTCACAGTCTCATACAGTGGCAGACAATGTGATGCATACAGCAAAAAATATGTGGAATACATACGATTCACAGTTTATTACTTTTCGTAGCAATGTGTACAAATGGTTCATGAGGACAACCTGCAAAGCCTTACTGTGCTTGATGGTGTTTTTTGCCCCCAACTGCTCCTTCCAGGCAGCGCTGCGACCACTGCCTTCAAGGCACCTAACCCTAACCTTAACCTTAACCCTAACCCTAACCATAACTAGTGCCTCCCAACGGTGCCTTCCAGGTAGCGCTGCCTGGAAGGCACCGTTGGGGGCAAAAAACACAGATAAACCCTTACTGTAGTCTTGTTTGTTTTCCATCCTTTGTCAATTTGATCCCAGAAAGTTTCTTATTCTGGACTTCACATCATCAGGTAGTGTGGGGGGGGGGGTGGTGGTGATGGTGACCGCATGTCACCAGGTTCCCCTCAGTGAGCTGTAATTGACCTGACATTTTCACATGTGCTTAATTGCCATTCATTCTATAATAGAGCACATTGTGCTCATAATGGCAGGAAATGTCAAGTCAGCTTTTAAAAGGGGAGGATCCCTTCAAATTGCTTTCCTTTTAGATGAAAATACACACCTCTGTCCACAGACGAGGCCCAGAGCAGTGTGATGGCACTGTTGACCTGTGTGATTTTCTACCTGATTCATTGTAGCAGAGGTTGTGCTACTGTAGCTTTATTCATGGCATTTAACTTGAACCCCCGTCGGCTCAAAACACATAATTTACCACACGCTCTTATTTAAAGGTGAGGGCTGCTGACACACCCACTTAGATTAACAGTTTTATTTTTATTCATGATGGATTTTCACGTTATTTTGTGTTCCGTGCTCCCGCTGCACTTTGGAGTATTTTCCAAACTTTTTGACACTTTGATTAACACGAGCGATGATGCTGAAGAAGGGAAAGGACAAAGAAATTATGATAATAAACACCTGAGCTCAAGTGCTGCATGAGAAATAATTAAAGACCGTCACTTTGTGTTTTGAGTGACTCACATCTGTGACAAAGTTTCAATATGTTTAATGTGGTTTTTCATCATTTGATAAGAACAACAGCCCATTCGGTTTTCAAAGCGCACAGCCTAAGTGTAAATGCTTTTCTTAGATCTATGGATCTCGCAGCCAATGCCTTATTTCTTCTCTTTTTCCATCTGTCTCCACAAGTATGAAGAATACAATATGCCTGTGAGTAAAAAGACCATTTACGGCTGTTGATGCAATCTCTTATATTCATCAAAATCCCTCATAAAAAAAGCTGGAAAGTGTTCAAAGCTATTTTAAGATAACCTTGACAGTTGAGAAGCCACAAGAAGTGTGTAACACAAAAGGCATCATGAGAAAGGTGAGAGGGGGAACAGGGAGAAGAGGAAGAACGGGAAGGCGAGGGGGTGAAGGAGGGGGAGGAGGGGGAGGAGGAGGGAGAATAAATGACATTCAACTCTTAAGGCCCACCTTGGCCACCTGATTGTTCCAAAATGAGAGCACTGCCCGACCCAAGAACGAGAAGAAAAAGAGAGGGAAAAATCAATACAGCGCAATTAAACACAAAGCATGGCTCTGTGGAGCTGAGGGGAATTTGTTATTTATTAAATTCACTCCTCCACCTTCTTCGCCCCCAAACCCCATAACTCCTCAGTCTTTAATGCATGAGCTGCCCCTTTCTCTCCTGTCCTCTCTTCAGGTAATCTGACCTTTGTGGTTCGGACAGGACTGAAACGATTGCGAGAGAAGACTGAGGGGAAGTCAGGAGTGTTCTCGCTTATTGATCCAAGCCCCCGCCAGCTTTGCAGCAGAAGACGAGTTGCTTTGGTTTGGTAGAAGCAGCGAGTCGGTGTGGAATATATTTCACACCGCTGTGGCCACACTGCAGGGCACAAAGGGCAATTCTGATTTGTTTTCTCAGATCGGATGTGCATTTTGAAACACTGACACAAACATCTACGGTATTTGTAACAAAGGTTCAGACAAAACACGTTGCTTGTACCACATTCGTGGAACGACATGTGTGTTTTCCGAAACCGTTTCAAATCATTGTTTCAAAATTAAAACCAATTTCTGATCGTACACAGCTCGGTTTGGTTAGGTTTAGTCACAAAAACGACTTAAAGGTTAAGGTGCCATAGGTTGCGAAGATCCAGGACTTAGCCAAAAAATTTGAACATTGACAACTTCTCAGTCTCGCCCCCCTTTCCAGTAAAGCCCAAAATGGTCTCCTGAGCCCCTCCCACCACAAGGGAGAATGAATGTGTGCATGAGCAGTGATTGACGCAGGTTGACTCGAACATAGGGTCAGTTTCAGCAAATATGACAGAAAGTTAGTATTATAAGTCTTACCTACTGCACCTTTAAGGGTTAGGGAAAGATTATTGTGGAGGTGGGCGTGGTCTGCAATCAGCTGCAGTGGAGAGAGGGTAGGGAATAGCTCATGAAACAAGTGCCAGGTGAGTTAATTGTTTCAGCTGATTGGTGTTGTACTAATTGCACTCTCCCTTTATTTGCAGCAGCTTGCGGGAGCTTCAGATGACTGCCACACACCACAGAGACAGGACGCTGGACTGTGAGATATTGTTTTGTTGGTTCTTTGTTACAAAGTTGTGAGCCACAGGCTGTGTGCCTGACAGTAGCCGGGCAGACAGAGGCACACAGTTTGTGGTTTTAAAGTTATGTTAAAAGTGTGTGAGCAGTCCAAATAAAGACTGTTGCTTGTAAATTGTGTGTCTTAGCTGTTATTTGTGATGAGGGTAACCCACGGTGGCAGCGAGGCCTACTACAATGATGGTTTGGGTTGAAATAACTAAATCACGTTTGAACATAAACATTATGTCCTTTTGGGTGATGGTTTGTTTGAGAGGACAGTCGTGTCTCGAGTTCACCCAAAATACAATAAAACATTTTCTCACTAGCCTTGGGTCTACATGCAGATAGAAAGGCAGGAATCTCATTTAAGCAATCCTTTAATTAAAATGTAATTCAGATCCCACTGTGCAGTGGCCTTACTATAGGAAATACCTGGTAAATTTGATGCTATTGTGATTTCCCAAGCTTGAAGTTAAATAAGACAGCCTGAATACACTGTTGAACAATTGTCCGGTATAAAATCTGTTTATTCCTAGGAACACTAGCGCTGGGAAACATTCATACTAGATACAATGATGGTTTGGGTTGACAAGCTAAGAAGTCAAGACAGCTAAAATCACCATAGACCTGGGTGTTTTATTTTGAAATGACCTACCTGGTTTAACAAACATTGAAAGAAATGCTGCCATCGTTTTGTGAATTTTGGGTGAAATGGCTTTTTGTTTAAACCTGAGACAACGGTAGCTGTTTCTCACTGACGTTGTTCAGTTAAGTTTAGAAACAAATTGTGGGTTTGGGTTAAAATCATCTGTCATGTTACCTAACTTTTCGGTTATGCACGTGACGCAGAAACTAATAAGTAGTAATTACAGAGTCTGTAATTACAAACTCATTTAAGTATTGTTGGAACCCACAAACCTGTATTTAAAATTTTACTCTAGAGCCCAAGTTTTCTTTAAAAAACCCCATTTAAAAAAAAAAAAAATGTCATTTAGAATATTCCTATTTGATTGTAACTTTGAAGCCTTTGTGGATTTGTCGCTATGAGCGACACCTTTCCCATTACACATAGTTGTTTGACCCTTTGCTAATATACAGATATTAATCACTGCAGCTTTAAAGTTGCTTAAGAGGGAATGCAAGGAAAAGAGGCTTGGTCTAACTTCAACCACTCTATTTACAAAGTTTCCAGATCATTTTTGAGGATGGCTCCAGTGTGTTCGAGGTGGTTTTGGCCTTGAAAGCAGGTTAATCTGACAGAATAAACTGCTGATGCCACAATGACCCCTCACTCAGTGATAATCAATGCAGACCGCACGGCTGTTCGAGGAGTACCAAACACACATTCTGGTTCAGTGATTCGAAACTGAAGTCTGAAGAGACGCTGGAGTGGACTCGCCATCCAGATATGCAGGAGGTGAAGAGGAAATCAACTGTTCTCTACTCTACACAGAACTTTTCCAAGGTTGAAAACACGGTTGTAGCCTATAAGAGTTCCAACCTTTTTAGTCTACATCAGGGTTGCCCAACCAGTTTAGCATAAAGAGCCACAAAAAAACACGCACCATAGCAAAAAGCCACACAACACATGCAGGTCCACATTACAACAGCAAGTGACTTCCAGATCTAATGAAAGTCATAATACATAGCAGTTTTCATAGGTTTTTTTTCTTACTTAGATTGACTCAGTGTGAAACCTGACAGTCTTTGTTATCCACAATCCTTTTTAGGTCTGGTTGTACTCTGTTGTGGCCACTCTTTCACTCATTTGTCACTAGAGGGGCTTTCACACAATCTGATGGTGATCTGTGATCTGTGGCTGCTGTTTTTCCTCAGGTTGCAGAATCTGTCCATAAAAAAACTGCTGCATTATTTTTTATTTTAAAATAATTGGCAAATGTACTGGCAGATGCATTCAAATGCTTTTTTTTTTTTTTACTTATCTGAAATGTTTCAAAAAGCAACAAAACAAAATCCACCAATAAAACAGCACACAGTAAGAGCCTCAAAGGAGCAGGCAAAGAGCCGCATACGGCTCAAGAGCCACAGGTTCGCCACCCCTGGTCTACATTGAATCAAATTAGAAAAAAAAAGTAATTGCCTTTCAAGCACAAGGACAAAAGTATTTTTTTTTTCTTTTATTTTCTGTATTCTTTTCAATGATGATTGTGTCTGATTGACGACCTTGTGTGAGCATTACTATACATTAACGCACGCGCGCACGCACAGAAGCACACACGCACACACACTTGACCTCCATAAGCACCATCTCCAGAGCATGTGCTTCCCTCCCTCCTCCTACCAAAACCCAGAGGAAATTAGTGGCCTTGTGTCGTTTTCAATGGACCTTGTTTCTTTTCTTTTCTTCTTCGTTCCTTCTCTCTCTCTCCCTCTCTCTCTCTCTCCCTCCGTCCGCCTCTGTTGGCGAATTTGATCCAGGCCCGGGATGGGGAAGCAGGGTGAGTAAATGAAATATTGATCCGCTCCTCCGTGGCCTTGCCTTCACCTTGTCCTGCGTGCTGAGTTACGGACTCTTCCGTTCTGCTTGTAATAGGAATTATTACAGGAGGCCGGGGCGAGTAATTACTTGGCATGGCGGAGAGGGTGCAGAGGAGGGGCTGCTCTATATTTCCTCTAAAGAAGTTATTTACCGCACTTGCTACCTTCAACCCCCTCCCTCCCCTCTGACCGCCCCTCCTGCCGCAGCCATGTCATTCTTAACCTTAATTCAATTCTGTTAACCATCATTAATCATATGAGGCGTCAAGGGAAGTTTATCAAACGCCGGCTGAACCGAGAGGCTGCGAGGCTAACTGAGAGAACACAAGGACTGGGTTTGCAGAAATGTCATGGATCCAGTCCTGTTCATGGCTGTGCATGTGTGTGTGTACACCATCTGTCTACATTTCCTTAAAAGCACCTGTGTTGCATATCAGTTGCTCAACACACATTCTAACCAGGGCTTAATTCAAGCCGGAACATGCCGGAACATGTTCCGGCACCTCCGACGTTTGACCCGGAACCTTTTATTATTGGATCCGGCACCTCCTGTGTCACTATGAAAAATGAATCGCCTAAATGAAAAAAGTAAATTACTGTTTGTGTAGTGTTCAATGTTGTTATTTGTCTCGTTAGTCTTTATTTCCCATTGAAGTTCCACAAAAATCTTGTGTTTGCGTTTCCGATGTGTTTTGAGGTGAATTTTCAGGGTAAGACGGAGGGGGGAGAGGGGGGAGAGGGGGGAGAGGGAGGGGAGGCACTTCAACAGCGCGGCCTTGCACTTCTAGTGACACAAGCTCTTGTGCTGGTTGAGATTGCTGTTATAGCCTCAATTCATTCAGGGGAAAAATGTCAAAAAGACAACAAAGTTTGCTTAACTTTTTAAAAATACGCTGGCCAGTCAGATCCCAAACATGCAAAAAACGTTTCTGCCGATCAAGAATGTGGAGACCACGGTGGGTTTTTTGGTTAATTTAATAGTCCGATGGATAATTGCTGCTTGTGAAAAAGATTGTTGCAGTGTATTTTATTTTATTTTTTACATTACGCACCAATGCAGTGCATATTCTGAAATAAAAATAAACATTGCCCTGATGTACACACAGCGTTGTTTAGGTTTTTTAGTCAGAGAAGCTACGTAGGCAGTGTCATTTTTTTTTTTTTCGTTACCTCCAACACCAGTTTTGAGTCGCCGGATCCACCCCTCCCCCCCCACCTCTGCACTCCGTGACCTCCCACTTTACAAATTAAGCACTGACTCTTAACCATGTGTTAAATGACACACATGGTTAGAGTGACACATGGACACAAAGATGTTTTTTCAGTGCGGTGTTGATGGACACACTTTTTGGTCCCACTATGAAAATGCAACACAACTGTACTTACAGATAGAAAATAAAGTGAGGAAATAGCTTATGGTAGTGTGATAGCTCAGAAAAAAAAAGTGAAATATTGGCATTTGAATTTACATTATTTTTACCCTAATTTCTAATTTAGGTTTTACATTTTTAATCCATCAAATAATGCAGCTCATTTAATGTCACACTAACTTCCTTAACGGTACATTCATTTCTTGAATACTAAATGGGGAATGACATCAGTTCAGACAGCTGCTTCATTCATGCTTCACTCGCTGCTTGGCTACCAGCTAGTATCCAATATGTTCATACAGATGTACAGTATGTATGTATGTATGTATGCGCTCTGGATTGTAAATAGACAAAAAAAAGAAGTGCATTTGCCATAACAACTTTATAACGTGATAATATGTCAATGTTCTGCTAGTTTCACTGGAGGTGACGAAGGGTCATAAATGCTCTGATGCATACTCACATGTTCATCTAGAGCTGAACAAAGGTCAGTTTTCTCTTGCTGTTTCATGTTATAGCGCACCTAGCAGCAATGCTCAAACTGCAGCTCACGCTTGCGTTGCGTTAAGAATTGTAGGTTACACACTCCAGAACGCAACAACGTGTGAAATCGAAGCATCTGCGTTTGTGTACTTGCATGGATGCCCTAAATGGACTTAATTTATATATAGCGCCTTTCTACCTTACCAGACAAAGCCCTTAAAAATGTTGCCTCTCATTCACCCATTCACACACATTCATACATACACCAATGGTGGCAGAGCTGCCACGCAAGGCTGGCCTGCCCATCGGGAGCAACTTGGGGTTCTCAATGACACTCAACTCAAGACACTTAACGGACCACCCGCTCTGCCTCCTGAGCCACAGTGTTCAACGCTTTTATGTCAATGCTTCTGCCGTAACTGTAGGTTAATAGGTTTCTAGGCCTTCAGCTACATCCAACTGTCATCATTACTCTGCATTTTAAGGAGTTGAAAGAATGGACACCAACAAACTTGAAAATTAGGTTAATTGAAAATTAAAGATTGTGTGTGTCCTGTAGCTTTAAAGGTGCCCTGCCACACAAAACCATTTTTACTTGTATTTTTTTAAATCTGTTAGGTCCATATGTGTTTGTGTTTATGTTTTGAATGTGAAAATGAACTGCTACCTCCTTTTCCAGCTCTAGCCACTGAAAAGAAAAGAGCGGAGAAATCAGGCCAATTACAAAAGCTGGTCAGTCTGACGTGGTGTTGTCTGAGCTCATTACTATTCATGAGCTCGCCCAGTTGGGCTGGGTAAAGGATGCTGATAGCCAGGCTCTCATTGGCTAGCTGTTAGCCAATCAGAGTCAAGCAGCTTAGCTCGTTGAATATTAATGAGAACTGGCACAAATCGAGCTGAGTCTTCCTGCAGGCTTTCTATACCACGCTAGAATGGCTTGAAACAAGGTAACCAAGGGATTTTTTCCACAAAAAATGTTACAGAGTCCATGGTAGAACTTCAGACATTACCACAAAGTAATGAAACGTGTGTGGCAGGGCACCTTTAAACAAAAATGTCATTGGTAAGGGTGAAATTGAAGAAAGTAATGTTTTTTTGTCTAAAGTTTAAGTTTAGGAACATCTCTAGGTTTAAAACAAACTCCCAGTTGCAAACTTGGATCATAAGTTGGTGATTTATTTTTTATTTTTTTAAGATTATTTTTTGGGCTTTTTATGGCCTTTAATTGACAGGATACCTTGAAGACAGGATGGGAGGACATGTGGCAGAGGGCCGCGGGTTGGATTTGAACCAGGGCTGCTGCCAAGGACTCACCCTACATGGGGGGGCACACTCTACTGGGTGAGCTAGAGGTCGCCCCATAAGTTGGTTATTGAACCGCCACGTCACATTCTTTTACTTATTGTTGTGTAGTCATGTCTCCTTTGCCTTATCCTTTCCGAGTAATGAAACTCATCTTATGAATGATGACATTTCCACAAATTCCACAAAATGTTAGATTGCCAGGCTTTTGTTCCTGTGAGGAGAGAGTCGGTGGGCAGGACGCCTGCAGCAGTGACCTGCTGTGTTGGAGTTTGATGTATTCCTGCTTCGCTCCACGAGGAAGTGGCCGTTTGTTTGGGTGATAGATCCACAGTGGTTGCGTCCTTGCCTTAGTGGTGGCCCGTCTGGTGCTGCGAGGCTGGGCGATATCCCACTGCATCAGAGTCCCGCTGAAGGTCACCACTGATGGGACAGAAGAACTAGCAGCGATCCATCCTGGGATAGGACACTAGTTTAACAAGGCTACAGGGCTGGGGAGGAGGGAAAAAGAACAACATGTAACCCAAAGCTTTCTTTTGTGGATGTTGTTGAACCATTGGCTGGCAGTCTCATTGTCTGAACAAGTTGGTTTAATGAAAAAAAAAAACAGCCTTGAAAAGATTTTTCTAACATGTCAGGAATTCTTTTGAGGCACAAGAAATTCTTTTTTGATAAATATTACTACAAATGCTGTCCAACTGTCTAATTATTCAGTCAATGTAATGGATTTCTGTTGGTTTCACTTCATTTGACAGAGGAATGTACTTTAGGAAATAATAAAACTGAACTTCACATTTTCTCTTTCAAAATGTAATGAATGTTCTGTAAGATGCTTTATAAGGCAAGGCAAGGCAAGGCAGCTTTATTTGTATAGCACATTTCAGCAACAGGGCAATTCAAAGTGCTTTACATAAAACATTAAAGAGCAGTTAGAAAACAATTAAAAAACAATAATAAACAAATTAAAAACATTAAAAGACAAGAATAAAATTGATAGTGCGGTATAAGAAATTAAAGTTAATAAAATAGATTATTTAAAGAAAAGCAACATCAAAAAGATAGGTCTTTAGCTTAGATTTAAAAGAACTGAGAGTTGCAGCGGACTTACAGGTTTCTGGGAGTTTGTTCCAAAGATGTGGAGCATAAAAACTGAACGCTGCTTCCCCCTGTTTAGTTCTGACTCTGGGGACAACAAGTAGACCTGTCCCAGACGACCTGAGAGGTCTGGGTGGGTCATAATGTAGTAGCAGATCAGAAATGTATTTTGGCCCTAAACCGTTTAGTGATTTATAAACCAGTAAAAGTATTTTGAAATCAATTCTTTGAGGCACTGGAAGCCAGTGTAGAGACTTCAGTACTGGAGTGATGTGATCCACTTTCTTGGTTTTAGTGAGGACTCGAGCAGCAGCGTTTTGAATCAGCGGCAGCTGTCTGATACATTGTTTAGGGAGACCTGTAAAGACACCGTTACAGTAGTCAAGTCTACTGAAGATAAAAGCATTTTTTTTTTCCAGAATTTTTCCAGATCCTGCGGAGACATAAGTCCTTTAACCCTTGATATATTTTTAAGGTGATAATAGGCTGATTTTTTAATTATGTTAATGTGGCTTTTAAAATTTAGGTCTGAGTCCATGGCTACACCAAGATTTCTTGCTTTGTCTGTTGTTTTTAACATTGTCGTTTGAAGCTGAGCGCTGACTTTCAATCGTTCCTCTATTGCTCCAAAAACAACCACCTCCGTTTTTTCTTCATTTAATTTAAGAAAGTTCTGGCCCATCCAATCATTAATCTGTTCAATGCACATATTTAATTGTTGTATTGGGCTATAGTTCCCTGGCGATAAGCTTATGTAAATTTGTGTGTCATCCGCATAACTATGGTAACTTATTTTGTTGTTTTCCATAATCTGAGCCAGTGGAAGCATGTAGATGTTGAACAGAAGAGGCCCCAGAACTGAGCCTTGGGGAACTCCGCACGTCATATTTGTATGCTCAGATGTATAATTACATATAGACAAAAAGTAGTCCCTATTCTTTAAATATGATTCAAACCACTTTAGTACTGAGCCAGAAAGACCAACCCAGTTTTCCAATCGGTCAAGCAATATGTCATGGTCTACCGTATCAAATGCAGCCCTGAGATCAAGTAATACTAAGACTGAAATTTTGCCACTATCTGTGTTTAAGTGGATGTCATTAAAGACTTTAACAAGAGCCGTCTGTGCTGTGGTGTGGTCGAAAACCTGACTGGAAGGCATCAAAACTGTTGTTTAGCAATAAGAAAAGGTTGAGTTGTTGAAAAAACACTTTTTCTATGATTTTACTTAAAAATGGAAGGTTTGATATTGGCCTATAGTTGCTCATTAGTGTTGTGTCTAGATTGTTCTTTTTTAGGAGTGGCTTGATGACTGCAGTTTTCAGGGCCTGTGGGAAGATACCTGAGAGCAGAGATGTGTTTACAATCTGTAGAAGATCAGAAGCCAAACAATTCGAACATTTTTGAAAACACCCGTTGGTAGAATATCAAGGCAACAGGAGGAGGTTTTCAGATGTTGTATAATGTCCTCCAGGTTTTTAAGGTTGATCGTATGAAATTGTGTCATGTTGGAATTTGTTTTGCGTGCACACTGTGACAACACATATCCTGTACTTGATATGGAAGCACTGACTGTTTGTCTAATTTTCTGAATTTTGTCTGTGAAGAAGGAGGCAAAGTCATTGCAAGCCTTGGTAGACAACAGTTCAGATGCTATTGGTACTGGAGGGTTTGTTAATCTATCAACAGTAGCAAACAAAGCACGTGAATTATTATTGTTTCTGGCAATAATGTCAGAGAAAAAGGACCGCCTTGCATTCCTTAGTTCCATATTATAAATGCGAAGTCTCTCTTTATAAGTGTTGTAATGGACCTGGAGATTAGATTTTCGCCAACTGCGTTCAGCTTTTCAACACTCTCTTTTTTCTGTTCTCACAACTATAAAATTTCTCCATGGAGATCTTTTCTTACCAGAGACAGCTTTGACCTTAGTGGGAGCAATAGCATCAATAACATTCGTAATTTTATAGTTGAAATTATCTACAAGCTCAGTGACTGAGGCCCCAGTGAGGGTGGGTGTAGAGGAGAAAAGCTGAATGAATGATTCACTGGTGTTTTCAGTGATATACCGTTTTCTGATTAACTTTGTTTGAACACTTTTGGGCAGAGAGATAGTGCCGTTAAAGAAAACACAGGAATGATCAGAGAGAGCAACATCAGTCACCACAACCTTGGAAATGTTCAGACCCTTGGAGATAATCAAGTCCAGAGTGTGCCCCTTATTGTGCGTGGGCTGTGTCACATGCTGAGTCAGTCCATAGCTCTCAAAAACACAACACAGTTCTTTGGTCCCTCGTTCCTGGGGGTTGTCAACATGAATGTTGAAATCACCAGCAATAATTACACGGTCAAAGTTAATACAGATTATAGACAGCAGTTCAGTAAAGTCATCAAAGAAGGATGCACAGTATTTAGGTGGCCTGTAGATATTTAGAAGTAGAGCTTGAGGGGAGGATCTTAGCTGAAGAGCCACATATTCAAAAGAAGCAAAATTTTCGTAAGATATTTGCGTACATTGGAATGAGTCATTAAACAAAATGGTGACTCCACCTCCTTTCTTATTCACTCTATTCTTACTCATAAAACTGAAGTTAGGGGGGGCTGACTCAATGAGAACAGCAGCACTGTTATTATGGTCCAACCAGGTTTCAGTTAAAAACATAAAATCAAGATTGTGGTTGATAATAAAATCATTGATTAAAAATGATTTTCCCGCCAAAGACTTAACGTTTAGTAGGGCTAGGGTTAGTGCATTTTCATTTTTTGGGACAGACTGTGGCTGACGAGGAATGGATGCTAAATTTGCAAAGTTTGCAGTTACGTGCTTATTCACCATTCTTTTTCTATTACCTATCACAATATAAATTGTGGAAGAATCTAAAACGCAGGGCCCAGGCTTGTCTTGGAAAAAGTCCTGAGTGCTACTAGGCATGCAGCCAGGAACCAGCCCATATCAGTTAATGCTTACTGCATTTTGCACACAAGCATCCTTATCAGTTTGGGGAGAAAGAGTTAACTGCCGTCCTTGAGGGGGCAGAGGTGCCTGGCGTTTTACGATGGGAGAAGGAAGTGGGGCATACTTGGTTCCAGCATTTACCAGCTGCTTCATCTGGTCAGTGAACTCCAACATGGGGATGGGGGAAAGAGGGGAGAGCAACGTATCCTTAAAGAGGTCCTCAGAGCTTTTGTGGTTGTCAAAGGGGTTTGAGGAGTGTTGGACGGGTGAGACAGGGTGTTGAGATTTCTCATCTCCGGTCTTTGGTCTCCCATGGTCAAATCTTTGCTCAGGTGGGGGCTGTAGTGGCTCACTGCCGCACTTTGTTGTGTCTTCCTCTTGTTTTGGTTCATCTTGTCTCGTGTCCTTGGCCAAGGGAGCAGATGTGTGGTGCAGAAAGTAAAGTAGGCTAGAGGTGAACAGCTTTACTCCTGGCTTGTTAAGGAATAGTCCATCTGCTTTAAAAAGATGTCTGCAGCCACAGAAAATGTTAAAATTGTCAATGAACTGCATAGAATGGTTGTTGGTACATGCAGTTGAAAGCCATCTGTTCAGTGCCAACAGTCTGACGAAACTCTCAGCTCCTCCTCTGACTGACAGTATAGGGCCACTGACAAACACCTTTGCGTTTAGGGAGCTGACTGTGTTCAGCAGATTCATAAATTCACGATTCAGCACTTCAGACTTTTGCTTTACAACATCATTTGACCCTATATGCAGTATAATGTTCTTCACGGTTGGGTGTGCTGCTACGATGTCTGGGATTCTTTGGACCAAGTCAGACACCATGTCTTTGGGAAAACAGAGTATTTTGGTGTTTTTACTGCTTTTTATATCTTTCACAGCAGAGTCACCCACAATCAGAGTTTGGGGCCCAGTCATTAGCTTTCCCTGTAGCTTTTTACTTTTAGAATTGCTCTCAGTCCTTACCCTGCTGTGTGACGATGAGACGTAATCCAGGTCATGTCCAGGGTCCTGCAACAGAGGAGCAAATCTGTTCTTCACCTGCACACTCAGTTGTTGGGGAGGCATTTTGTTGTTGATTTTCCCTTTTGCAGCTGTCCACGACCGTGTCCTGCTAAGTACAGGGGTTGAAGAGGCGCTCTGCCTGGATGATAATGCAGGCCAGCCGGTTGTATCACAAATCTCAGGGCGCTGTGTCCTGCCCGTTAGTCGTCCTCCCATTTCCCAGGAAAATGATTTACTTTTAGGCTTTGCACCAAAAGAGTTCCAGGGAGGACTGCCTCTTGTTGATTTATTATCCGTTCCACAGCCCTCCTGTTTCTTTGTGGTCTTGCTGGTGCTAGTTAGCCGTGTGTTAGCATGCTTTTGTCCATTGTTTTGGGTCACTGGTAAAGTGGTGTCATTTCCACATGATCCGTTCACTTCCATATTTACTTCTAACCGGTAAATTTTGGTTTCCAGAACTGCAATCTTCTGAAGGAGTTTGTAGTAGTCCCCTATGGAGAAGGGTGGCATCTTGCTGCTAATTAGCTTTAGCTACAGTCACTTTAGGACAGGCTTGAGCTATTGGTAGGCCACGCTCAGGCAGAAAAATGTTCAAATATGACAATAGCCTACTATGTCTACAAAAAATTTATAGTCCAGTGATTTATAAGTATCCAAGAGCCGCTGCTCATAGAGGAAAAACAAGATTATCAGCAGAAATATGCAAGCAGAAGCAGGAGCAAGCAATAGAGCGTCTGCACTGTAAGAAGCAGCTAAGCAATAAGTAAATTTATTTCATATCCAAAGAAATAAAGTAATTGAATTGATACAATAATAGGGTCCACATTTTGTAAATGTGGAATATTTTGTGTGAAAAGTGTAAGTGAGCGAATAAAGCTATGCAACACCAATGAAGCGTGAAGTATACAGTACCTAATGATCAAAAGGGTCTCATTATTATTTTTACCTTCCAATGAGGGAATTCAGTCAGGATACATTTTCTAAAAGATATGATGGAACAAAGAAAGAGAAGGAGCAGCCAAATGCAGATATTATCAGGAAGTTCATGAATAAATGTGCCTTTAGCAAAGCAAAAAGAGCTAAAGTAAAAAGGTATAAAGAGCTAAAAGGAGGATGCAGAGGCAGAGGAGCAAGTAAGGTAAAAAATGGTCTTCGTTTAGAAACAATGTTGGCACAGCTTATGCCTACCATACACTAAAAGACAATCATTTCACATCTAACGTTAAATATGTAAAGACTGGGGATCTTGCGGGGTCACACATTGCCGACAACTAGATTCCTTTTAAAAAATGTAACCAAGCTAGCTAGCTGCTACTGGCACACATTTGGTACCTTAAGGGAAAGTTTGCAGATTTTCTGTTCTGCTATACATGTAGATGAATGGCGGCAGTACCCGGAGGTCCGCGTTTATCTGCCGGTAAAACTCCCGTTGGATGGTTTATCTGTGTTTTAAGCCCCCAACATCTCCTTCCAGGCAGCGCTGCCTGGAAAGCACTAGGATTAGGCAATGGTTAGGGTTAGGTGCCTTGAAGTCAACGGTGGCAGCGTTGCCTGGAAGGAGACGTTGGGGGCTTAAAACACCATTGAGCCGTTGGAAGAGTTGGGGGGGGACTGGGACTGAGTTTTATGATCACCTTACAACCAAACGATTGAGACGACGGGAGCATGCCCCAACTCTAGCAAGACTCTCATGATTTCATTCCGATAATGGAAATTAGTATGCGACAGTGGAATCGCTTGAAAAGTCATTTGGTGTAAGGTCAGCATCAGTGGTAAGCGAAGGCAGCAGAACATTGGCTGGAAGATGACGAGGCCCACATCTGGCACATGAGTGTGGCTAGAAGGTCAAGAACAAGCAGAGAGTAGACTGTTTAGGGGGAATGAGGGCAAGGTGTGCAGTCCAACATGTCCACCAAACCATACGATGATATAGGTCGTTTATTCCAGACATCTAATACGACCCACAGGTGTTTTCTGTCCACATATATCGAAACCACAGAACATTAAGGTTAAAGGTTTAAACACCTCGTTAACGTTGTGAAACGGTCGCAGTTTGGTTAGGTTGAAATCAGTCATATACAATGACATTGAGTCAATAACAAAGACAAAGTAATGCCATCCTAAAAATAATAGAAAGCTACTAAAACTTTCTGAATCGGAAAGATTATTTGATAATTAGGATGTACAGTTATGTAAAGCAATTACAAGTAGAGGTTTGGAGGATTGAGATCAGATTTCTAAAATGTCCAAAAGGTACAAGCGAGTTGATTTTAAGGAGGTGCTATATTTTGTTCCAGGAGTCAAACCTTTTGAGTTAACAAGGAGCCTGAATACACCAATAGCCTGAACCTGTTTAGACCTAGTCTAGCATTGCCAGAAGGTCTGGCTAGTCCGTACAGCATTCCGGGATGGCAGAAAAATGTGCTCTGGTTTATTGTTTATTGTCTTTAAACCAATCGCAATCGTCATGGCACCGGACGGAGCCACGGTGCCTCTTGCAAAATAGCCTCGGGAAGGAACTTGTTTTGTTGGAACGTGTGTACGTTCAAAAGTTGTTTTAGTTGTGCAACAGAAAACTCAGATTGGACAGATAGTCTAGCTAGCTGTCTGGATTTACGCTGCAGAGATCTGAGGAGCAGTTAACCATAGTTCTCATAAAATGAATGAAAAATCTACTAGAGTTTAAAATTCCAACAAAAAGAAAGTGGAAGGTACCGGACATCCAGTCGAAAAAGAGGGACATCCGGTGGAATTTCCGTGGGCCTGGAACAATCCCGGAAGTGGAACGTTGTGGTTATAGACTAGTTTGGACCTAACTGAAATAAATGTTTAGCATTTTTGAATTTAGCCCCTAAAACAAAAATGTTTTTTGTTGTACAGTTTTGATCATTTGTATACAATTAAAGGGAACATTTTGATACCTAAAATAGTTTTACCATACATCTTGGCGCCTCAATCCAGGCCGCTGATGCCTCAGGATCCCGATGGAGCCTTTCCGGGCCGGCTCTGTCTAACTAGATCAGACCCAGCCCTCATAGATTCTATTACCCAACCACTCTATTACATTACATCTCCATTTACGAACCTTAAGCAGCTCGGAGCAGGGCTGGGGCTTCGACCTTGTCAAAGAGGAGAAACTCTGACCGTATTGAGTAAGAGAGTGAAAGAGAGAAAGAGAGAGGAGAGACTGGATAAAAAATAAAATCAGGGACAGGGCTGAAGTGTAGCAAGTGTGTTTTCGAGAAGATGGAGAGAGCTGGAGGACAGGAGGGAGGAGGGGGAGAAAAGGGAAAATAGAAAATCGATAAGCCGGTGGGAGCAGGAGGATGAAGATTGAAGGATGATGTGGATGAAATGTGGGGCCTGGGGAGGAGGTGGCGTTTGAGAGATTGCGGAGTAGCTTAGGGCACTGACGGTGATGGCCATTGCTGAAAACGTATCGATGAAGGCGGCGAGAGACGGTGGGACAGGACGGAGGATCTTCTGAGACATGGGGGGGGCTCACGGCTTTTTTCAACTTTACCAAACAGACAGACAGAGTCTTCTTCTGGTATTAAGACCTGCTAATTTCCTCCCTCCTCTGATCTCAAAACATGTCTTAGGAACTCGTGAATATGACACTCCATCCGCCACTTTGTCAATGATTGATCTTTTCAAGGTGTCTGCCACAAAAGAAAACAAGTTGATCAGTCAGTTGTCAGTCCTCACTCAGAGTCCAGTGTCTTTTGCTGTTGTGGTGAAGCCGTTTCCTCAACAGACCAGAAGAAAAAGCAAAGCATCTGTGATTGATTCATTTTAGTTACCAGCTTGTTCCTACTGGAGTTAATACAACTGTAGTCTTGCATTGCCAGACCTATCTCCACAGTGTTGCGGAGGAAGCTCTGGCCTCTCCACACAATATTCCAGGATAGGAGAAAAATGTACTCTGGTTTATTGGCATTTCTTTAAACCAATCACAATCGTTTCTGGCGGTGCTAATTCCGGACGCAGCGGCGAACTCTGCAAAATAATCTCAGGATGGAACTTGTTTTGGTGGAACATTTGCACCCCGCAAAAGAAAACGCCACATACAATATTAAATGAAGCTAACTGTTGACACAATACAGTAACGTGAGCTACATAAATGAGCTGGATACATGGTTAAACTAAATTTTCTCTTACCAGTGTATCTCCGTGTGCATTTTGTCCATAGCAAATCCCCACCAAATGGTCCCAAAATGTCCCAGTTAGTAAGAGTAAATGCTGTAGACATATGCTTTGTAAATCTTTACAATACTTCCCCAAACGAACCAAGCAGGTCTGCCTTGTTGCACGATCCAAATTTTCAGCCTGTTATGTTGCTCAGAGGTTCCGGTTAATGTTGATCGATCCGACCGCGGAGTTTAAAGTTAACTCAAAGAAAGCGGAAAGTGAGAGACATCCAGCGGGACTTCTGGCGGCACCGGAACTATCCCGTAAATAATCCGTCGTCGATATAGACTAGTACAACTGAGGTTCAGGAACAAGATATCTCCCACTAGTTCAAATCAACGGTGTCTCTCTAATTGACCCACCTGTCACTCACTAATACAAATCACCAGTCCAGACCTGTATATGTGTGTCCAACCCTCTCTTTTTCCTGTTCATTTCAGTTTTCACAACCCCCCCCAACACCTTTTTCCAACAAGTCCTCCGAACCATTCAACGAAATAGGCCGTTCATACCCTCTAATACGACCCGCAGCAAAGTTTTCCGTCCTCCTATCTAAACCAGAGAGCGTAACTGTCGCGCCAAATAATCCGCTCACACCCTTCAGATGAAAAACAGCGGGGAGACTTGTAAATGACTTTCCATTTGTCAGAATGAGCGATTGTAAATCGGAGGCATCCCTCTGTGATGGTGATGCATTTCCCCTGCCTCGGTCCACACAGTGATTATAACTCTCATTTGGTTCTTATATTACATCACTGGAAAGCTTGCCAGTGCTCATGGTGTGCATTACTTACAAACTAATGTACCCACCCAGCCCAGATCCACTATCACCATGCCCTATTGTTGCCTGCTGCTCCATAATATGCCAATTATTTGCCAGTATACTGATGTTCTCTCATCATGTTTGGAAACTGAGGAATGTGCAGGCAGATAAATATTCACATATGGAGACACACAAACTCTATTTCCTCTACTCTTGTCTGTCTCTCTGTCTACCCATCTCCCTCCTCTCCTCTCTATTTCAGAGGAAGAACCTAATGAATATTTCCCTTTGAGCGGGAGAGTGTAAAACAAACACGAGCCTGGATCTCCTCTCCCTTTTTGGTGGTTCCTTGGAGGGAAAATGTAAGATGCATAAAAAAGCTGTGAGGCTGTAGATCACATACAGTATTAGGGCATCTGCACTGCCTCCTTTCCTCTCAAATCCTCTCGAGTCCTCTCATCATCACCAACAACCTGGCAAACACTAATGACGGAGAGCAGGGATGAGGCTGATGAGAGACAGAGAGATGCTGCTGCAAAAGGGATCTCTGCAACCCAAACTGAGCTGCTGATAACTCTGCAGATAACTTAAGACATAATATAGATGCATGATGTTGGAAAAGTGTGAATATAATCTCATCACAGAGTAAGAATGTGAAGAAGACACAGCTAGAAACTAGAAGTTGTTTGATGATGAAAACGTGGAGTGGAAAGATTTAATGGAATTACTGGCTTGGTATCAAACCTCGGTTGTTTTTGAGATATGCCGGTTACACTCATAGACTGTATAAAAAGATGGATGACTTGTCTCCACTTCCACCCACTGTGGAGCCGCGCTATCAAAGTCCCACCCATAAACCCGCCCAACCAATCGCGAATCAATCACAGCTGTCAATCATTACCTTTCACCCTGTTTTTTATAGCATCAAATAACTAATAAAAAAACTGAATTATAACACTTGAACAAACATCAGCGTGATAAGAACTACCTAAAATGACAGAAATCATCTTTGGGAAAATTTGATTTGACGTGTACTTTGATTTCCGCTAACATGGAGGGGGCTGGACTTATAACCTATACTGTAGCCGCCACCAGGGGGCGATCCAGAATGGATCATTATCTCTGACTTTTTGACTGGGACTTGCAGCTTTGTCATGTATGTGCATATTTAAGACAAATTACTGGAAACATTAAAAAAATCAGCTGGAGACTTCAACCAGCTCGAAGGTTTAGTTAGCCTATACTAGCTGGCTACAGCTGATAAAATCTACAAGCGACATTATTTTAGATGACAAAAATCCACAGCTGTCGTCTAGAAATGAGAAGCCTGCTTTTGTTTACATCTGTGTGAAATCAAAGACACATTGTTAAAAAGATTACTGCAAATTTCAAGTGATAAATCTACCGCAATTATCTACAGTACGGCATTTTATATCTCCTTCTCAAATGCCCCTACTGTGACCCTTGTAGCTACAATATGGTGCCAGAAAACAGCAAATGTATGCTGGGTGAAAGACTAAAAGATGAAGTCCTAGTTCATGACAGCTTGTTCTCAACTAGGACATTATGTTAGCAACAATGTGCAGGAAAAGTGAAAATATTTTAGAAAGTGACTGCAAGAAGCATTTGCATGACAAGGTTTTCATGCAGTGAGTTATATAGAAACTCATTTCAGAATGGTCAGTTTCACATGGTATTCTGATTGCGAGTTAAATAATAACTCCATGTAAACTCAGCTTGTGTTACTCTGCTTGCTGGTTCTCCAGGGTGGCTGCTCGGTGCAGCAGGCCTCCCCGTGGCCACGCCTGGTGTATCCACTCTGATCAAAGGGGCTCCGGCGGGAAGACTACCCAGAGAGGGAGCACTCCAGCCTGGGTTTCCGCCGGACACAGATGGCACACAGCGAGCCTGTAGGCCCGGGGCAGGAGCTGGTGAGGAAAATCAGAGGGATGCGGGCATGGTGCTGGGGCCGTCTGGGGAGAAGAGCCCCCTGGCTGCTTACAGTCCAACCAAATGGAGGCAATCTTACAGCCCCTCAAGGGAATGGTTTGCAAATGTGCCTTCCTACTAGCGTGCCTCTATCTCGTCCATCTGATGTATGAATGATGCCGAACAGGGGGTAGGAGGGGGGAAGGATGATGTGGTGGAGGAGAGGCAGGCAATCTCTGTGTGTCCTTTGAAGCTTGTCTTATGGCTTTTCTCTGTCAGGTCTCTCTCTAGGGACACTCAGCGAATCTGTCTCTGGAAGGCATCCGTACTCTCAAAATCCGAGGCTGAGTTCATGCATCCAGCCTGGAAAGTCTCTGCATAACCTCCCAACATAACCTGTGACATTCAGACTTCCACTAGTACAGAGACAGCGACATGTGAACAAGGCAAGTCAACATAAAATCTTATTTTTGTATTTATTTCCATGGCAGGAATGACGATAGTGTGCAACCCCAGCTGGGTGCAGGTGCAGGACAAGAAAAGACAGTATACAAAAGGAAAAGGAGAGGTTTTCTGCACAAATAAAAGTATTGATGCAACATTTTGATCTACAAGGGCTTCACAAGGCTTTTGTTCATAACATGATAACATTTTGGAGGCTGGGAATTCACCAAACACAGCTTTACGCCAGCAGCCATGAGAGCAATCAACACAAGTCTTTACTCTGTTCTTTCAACTTAATTGTTACTTCCCCACTGCACCGGCCAGGCCGAAGTCCTCCAATTTAAAGGATGAAATACATCTTTTGTAACTGCCTTCCAGAACAACACATATAAGTTTTTTTTCTGATCTTACATCTCTATTGGCAAAACAACATCATTTGTCAGTGGCTTCATAAACGGTTACAAATACCTGTGGCACCAGCACGGTTAAGATTTCAGCACAATATTGACTTTATGGTTAAGGAATGGCCGGTGTTTTATCACAGCCACATGCACTAACATGCAAGCGGATTACAACACACAGAGAGGGAGCGTGACTCCATTGGACGCCATTACTCCACTCTATCTTTACATAGCAAATATTTGTTTGCTGCTATATTAAAGCAACACAAAGGCACTTTCCCTCTTCGGTGCCCCTACAGGTTGGAAGCGGAATTGTCCATTACCACTCTCATTCGAACTACAGATCCACTACCCGATCTGGCAAACTTGCATAGTGCGGTTATAGCCGATAGAGGGCCGCAAAGCAAATGCAGAAGTGCCGTTCACCGTGTTACGCGTTGATGATCCACTGAAACGATTTTGGAAACATTATTTTAAGGTACAAAAGAATCTTTGGTGTTGCTTTAATGTTCTGACTGTTGAGTACAGAACCTTACATTTTGGACTGTTGGTTGCACACAACAAGCAATGTCAAGACACCACATTGGGATTAATTGATAATGGAAATAATTACTTGTTGCTGCCCGACTTTATCTATCAGCCAAATATGAAGTTTAGATAATTGCAGTTAAATTGGACTTTTTAAAGATTTTTTTGTTGCCTGCACTACAAAAAGAGTAGATTCCCCAAGTCTAAAATCTTTGCAATGTATCTTCAGTAACATGTTATCAGGAATTTTGGCCACAACTAAAATAAGACTACTATAAGACCTGGGATTTTAAAACCTGAGTTTTCCCTCTAAGCAGATGTGTTCGTGCCTGAGCTCCAGTCTTTCTGCAGAGGTCTCCGGTCAAAAGGTCTCCAGTCTTTAGCCTGCTGTGTGATTGTGGCAGAGCTCTGTAGGCCTTGTTTAGTCCCCTAGTGCAGAACTAATGTGCTTCAGATCAATAGTGGCTCAGAGGCAGGGGCTAAGATGAAGTCCGCGCAACAGAAACATGGCAACTGTGCTCTCACCATGCGATCCCTTCTCTCTCTCACCAACAGAAACAAATGCAAGGGGGGGGGGATGTGGGGGTGTTACTTCAGACTTCTCCTGTTTAATCTGAGATTAAAAAGGTCTTCAAAGCTTGAAATTAAAGTGCACAGTGGCTGCATAAAGAAAGAAAAACACATTGGGAATAGGTGAACTTTCTACTTGCTCTGATGGTTTCCAGCGTGACATATTTTCTCTCAAATGTCCACATTGATTGTCTTTTCTTCTATTTCTTCTTTCAATTTCTGTGAGGCAATTCATGTCTGGTATTCTTCAAGCTTGGTCAGGACTAAATAGCCTTATCTGAGGCTGCGTGCCGCCTTGTGTACGCCATGTCAGAGACGATTGTTTTCGGAGGACATCACAGGCAGATAGACAGATATTGCCGTATGCCGACTCCTTGTCAATTCTCTGAGCGGCAGCATGTGCGTTCACTCTGCGTTATCAGGCGGGAGATTGATTTCTCTGTCCATCTTGTTTGCCCTTCCCTTTGTGTTTCAAAGCTCAATTTAGAGAGGCCTATGATGTATTGACGTGCGCACCGTGAATTACCCTGCTAAAAGATGCAAGTGCACAAAACATCTCCCAGAAACAGATAGGTTCTGTCCTTCCATTTGTGATGGCGGGTTGTTGCCGTTCAGGGCACGTCCTCATTATAAGGCGACGTTTGATGCCTCGCAGAGATGAGGCTAATGTTTGGCAGCCAAATGTCTAACTGCAAAAGCACTAACTAGATCACATCACACTAAAATAGGATGTCAATGGTGACTAATAAGAAAGTATTTGCCTCGTGGTGAAGCTTTTTCTTGTGTGGCTCTATTCGCCTTGCAAGCGCATTCATCACTGAGCAACACAATAAGCGAACAAACACCATCACTCTCTACAGCAGGAACCCACCATCCCCCCTACACACACACACACACACACACACACACACACACACACAATTTTCTCTCTCTCTTTATCCACTCTCCCTCCATAAACCTGGGCCTTTATTTCATTACCGCGACAGGTCGTTTGTAGGCCTGAATGCTGCACATCTAATTAAGAAACTTGCTTAATTAAAAAAGAGGCAATAAGCCCTTTAATGGTGACGAAAAATAATGACTGTCAGTGAGGGAGCCAATAATGACCAAATGAAATACTTATGCTTGTACTTAGACTGCCGTCCACCTCAACTGCAGCCTGGACCTGCAGAACACTCAGCTAGCCGCCATTGTTGTTTGGTCAGGAGGACAAATGAGATAGTTAGTGGCTGTAATAGATGTGGCAATAAAAGCTACCATGGCCGTATTAGCTCTGCTGCCTCACCCATCAAGAGCCGAGCAGAATATCAGCCGTTAAAGGCCTTGAGGAGAAGTGGCACGTCTCCAGAATACAGAGGAACATGCAGCTAAATGCCAGTGGGCCACAGTCATTTATCTCCCCATAATGTTTCACGACTATTATTATGCTCGTTCAGGCCCTCAGATGTACAGATTTGAGAGTTCATTGGTGTCAGATGGTTGTAATATTTTCAAATGTTGAGTTTTTGATGCTAATTGTCAAACGTTTGACCTTGTTCCCTTTCACGCCATGAACAAACTGGAAGATATTTAAAACCCTGTGAAAAAGACTTGCAGGCTTAACGACTATTATTGTGGCGGTGCGCCATGGCAAAATATCTTCCGAAATAGGGCAGACGCACAATAGACGCAGTTGCCTTTTAAATGATCCTGCCGATTATTGGTTATTGGGCCCATCCAGTTTAACTCCACATGCTGTTGTGTTGATGTAGTTTATTGTCAAAACGTTCGCTTTCTTCCAAGTCAACTATTAAACGACCAGCTCCACCAAAAACGTCACCGATGGCTTTGAAACGCAGACACCATAATCAAGGTAAGAAATAAATAACTATGGCTAACATTACAAGAAACATGAACAGGCTAGCTAGCTATCTCACGACGTGACTTTTTGCACGAAGACAGCGTTGTGGAGAGTGAAACGGGAGACTAGAAAAAGGCATTCAGGTAGTGTGGATGGCTACAGTAAATCATAGGCTCCTGTTATCTGAAAGAATTTCAATGTAATGGCTCAATATCTAAGTGATTTTGACAATGTGGATGAGGTCGTTGCTGTTCGGACAGACCTGCCCCCACTGCTAAAATAAATCCTAAAGTAAACATTGCACAATGGTCTGCATTCAGAGTTCAGAGTTCAGTAGTTCGGAGTACAGAGCTTCCCGTGGGGAACTAAAGAATTTCACCCAGGAAATGTGTGCTCCTTGGGAGTGTTTTAATCCAAACCACAATCTTTTTCCTAATCTTAACTAGTAGTAGTAGTAGTTTAACTGTAATCTCCGCCGAAACGAGCGGCAGCTCGCGGTGCTCTATACCAGTGTTTCTCAAATGGGGGTACGTGTACCCCTAGGGGTACTTTGGAGTACTGCAGTGGGTACGTGACATTTTTTTAAAAATGTTAATTTCAAAATATGTCATACATAATTCCTAAAATAGTTATATTATAATAATGAATGAATTAAGTGATGGTTTCTAAACATCTAAATGTTTTTTTTGCGCTTTTGTACTTGGCTTAAAAAAGCAATTCAAAGGGGGTACAATATTGAAAAAAGTTTGAGAAACACGGCTCTATACCCATGTCAAAGTTACCCATTTTCATTACCTTTGCTGTGTGTCATCCCCCTCTCCCCCCCCCTTTCCTGTTTATCTACTATCACAATAAAAAATGAAAAAAGCCCAAGAAATAATCTGGAAAAGAAAGAAAGCTGTGGCTGAGGGGCAGGTGTGTATATTGGGTAGCTGATTGGGCAATTAGGAGCAGGTGCGCAGGTGAGTGGGAACATTTTGACATGTTACAGTATGAAAAGCACTAGTGTGAATAATAAACTCAGTGATGGCTGGAATCCATTTAGTTGCTTCAGTTTCAGGGTCCTGGTTTTGGTCATGCTGGCTCACTGTCACAGTTTACTGGAATCCGTGTATTATTCGTTCATTCATTTTTCAAAATAAAGGCATGAAGCCAAAAAGCAAAAGTCACTTCTTTTCTCAATACTCGTTTCCAAAACCAAAATGAAAAAACTACTTGTTTTTCCAATTTCCGATTTTGTGCTCAAATTAAAAATGAAAAACTATCTTTTCATCCAATTTTGATATTCGGATGTGACCTCTATACACAGTCTTTATCTGGTTTGAGGTTGAGGTAAAAAAAACTCAAAGATAGATGATAGATTGCGAGATATTAAGCGAGAACAAAAATATATCGTTTTTATACCGACTTTTGTATACATTATATATTCTAGTGTATTATCATAATTTGTTTAACGTGCAATTATGTTGCATACTGCCAGTTATGCACAGAAAGAAGAGAAATAAATGCAAACAGTTCATCGCCCGTCTTTTTCACATTGCAAGAGAGTTATTTGGTAAATTGTGCCTTTCAGGAGAGCCATCATAACTTGGGAGAGCGCCATAACTTTTGCTGTGTGCTATGTGCTGATATAAATACCAGCACCGTGGCTTGTGAATGCATGTAAATACCTTCATGAATGCTAATAGCACATTTACAATACAAAGCAGCGCGTTCAAGAAGGTGAAGGCGCTCGAACATAATGCGTTTGCTACATAACAGATGGTTGCATCGGGCTGTAAATTTCCTCACACAAGGCCAGAATCTCTGCCATGATGTGACCCGGCCGGCGAGCAGAATGGGAAGAGGGAGGATGGAGGAGGACGAAGTCAAGGATGAGTGTGCTCTTTGCTCCGTTTTAGGCTGAGCTGTGATTGCTGGGCTCTCATTCAGCAGCGTTGTTTGTTGCTGCAGTGAAGCGATAATCAATGCCTGTCTATCAGCATGAGGGAGAGAATTTCTGAGGCTCAGTGGGGGAAGAAAGAAATTTGTAAAGAGCAGCAGTCAGGGATAGTGTTGAGTGTGAAATGGCAGCAAAGGTCACAAGCTGTCAGGCATGGGAAACAAGTCACCAGACCTAACCCAGACCTTGGTGATGAGATTAAGCACAGTTTCTTACCTCATGATTGAAGAAAAGAATTCACCTTGTGATCCGCTGTGAACAGAACACACTCTTCAGTCACACAACGTGGTGTTTCTTATTTCATCCAAAGCCGTCTCTGCAGCACACCTACTCTATTGTGTTTCACTTTTTCCGAGTTGATTCAATGAACTAAAATGAGATGAGACACATTCATTCCTGCAGGACAGGACAGAACGCTCTCCAGAGTAGAACCACTGACTGGAGCTTCAACCGAAGAAAAAAGGAAAAAGAAAATCCTCACGCTTCAAGGTTGCGTTTCCCTGCTCATGTAAAATGGCTTGTCATTATTAGATCAGATCAGACTGTGTTTCTATCTGAAGTTAAAGCTGGGTTTTATTAGGGGTTTGAAGTAAAGTTTCACCTCATTGAATACATTTGCTGCCAGTTTTACTTGTTGGTCTCATATCTAATCAAGCACCTGAGTCACTTTTATGTGAAAATACTGAAAAGCAAAAAAAATCCAAGTAGGTCGGACCTGGTTAAATTTCACTTTCAGATTCATGTAAAATGTGCAGCAGCAGCACAAGAGAGATTGAATTCAACATTGCTTATGCACAAAGGAAATAAAACCAGTTTAACTAAACCTCAAAGCACTGAAAATGAGCCAAAGTTGTTTGGGAGATTGTCAAATCAGTCTTTAGAAAGATTTATTTTACACTCAAGACAAAAAGAAAAAAACAAGACTAAGAGTCTACTGTCATGCTAGTGGCTCTGTGAGACTGAACTCATTTTGTTATTTGCTTATAAAACACAGTATTGGACAAGATGAAATATTGGATGATCGCACTGGAATAAAAGTTTTATTACAATTAATCCTGAGTGAGCAAGAATGTCTGCTTTAAATCTTACCGCAATCCAACCAGGAGTTGTCGAGATGTTTCACTCAAATCCACAAATGTTAGCATCAGTCTGGGGATGATCATAGTCACCGCGGTATATTTTCTGGGAACCATAAATGTCTTTACAACATTTCACAAAACATTTCACAAACAATCCAATAGTTGTTGAGATATATCTAGTCTGGACATCAACGAACAGCATTGCCGTCAGCGTGGCAAAGAACCTATGTGCCAACTGCATGGATGAAATTATGAATATCTAAGGAAATACTTTGCAGACAGCGTGATGTCTCACCATTCTAAGCTTGTCCTCTGTCGGACACACATTTGACACACGACTTGGCTTGGGAACTGGAGGGTTGTCAGTTCAATTGCCCGTACAGACCAAGTACGAAGTGCGGACTGGAGTTGGAGCGGTGCCAGTTCAGCTTGGGGTGGGGTACACAGCGTAAAAATGTTATTTCCCCTTGTAAAGTATGTCCTCTTCTTTGTGTAAGGAGGGAGGACTTTCAGACGGGGGCTCGTGTCCCCTTCATGTCTCGTGTGTCACTTAAACATACATCTTTTAACCCCACACACAATATTTTCCTAACCCCAACTAAGTGGTTTTACCATGCACGTTGAAAAGTGATGCCAAGGGGTCAAGCGTCAGTATTTTACGACTTGGGAGTGAGAATGTGTTTTGGCAAGGTATAGGCTACTAAATATCACGCAAGCATTATCTCTTTACGTTTACATGTCTGAATAACACATTACACAACGCTTACACAACAGACTCCTATGTGTATGTGATGTCTGATTGACATAAAGCTATTACTTAAACAGGTGAAGTTGGCAACGTTACGTACTCAAAGTCTGCAAAGAGCTTTGGTTTCGCTGCTCATTTCTATTCCACACAGCACCACCATGTGACCTGCCTCCTCTGTCTTCCTTTCTTTGTGATAAACGGAGAGTTTCACACGGTGCTCTCACTGTTTGAGCTTCTGATCAACGCATGGACGATGTAGCGTTAATGGGTTTGTGAGTGCTGTTTTAATTTCCCATGTGGAGGCCGGGGGAGCCCGTCCTCCTGACCCTGGCGTGTGTCGGATAGCCCTTCCAGAGCTCAGCAGAGAAAAACGGCCTTATTAGCCCAGTTTATTAAAATCATTAATAGTCATGAAATGAGAGGCACCAGAGTCCAAAAGGCTTAATGCTCCATCCATATTAATTAGACGCCCACAAATCTGAAGTGAGGGAAAGCGGGGCTGCTGCTGCAGCACACACAAACATGCATGCGCACACACACACACACACACACACACACACACACACATTTAAGCAACCTGCCTACTGTGGCGTAACCTCCTCACACCCCTCACCCTCCCCTCCCCCGGCTGTCACCGCCGCTACCCTCCTGTTACTACTCCCGATTAAATTCCGTTTTAATTAAAACTGATCACATTAAGAAACTGATGTGGTTAATTAACTGGACTCTGGTGGAAGTGGCTTCCTCTACATCTGACGGCTGCATTGTAAAACACTTTCCGTCGAGGGGAGCAGCGCTGCATGTCATACCACCACCGGCAACCCCACTGTCTTCCACCCTCACTCCCCTTCCCCCTCTTCACACCATCCTCATTTCTCTTTAAATTCACTGCAATACTCATCTGTCTTCACAAGTCATTGAAATCATTTTCAGGCCCCAAGACTCTTAATTCACGGGAAAATCTCCCAACCGGGTGACTGCGTGTGCTGCAATTTCTCTTTTGAAAGTATTTCATGAAATGCCAGTATCTTTACTGTCTACTCTTTACTACTCAATATGGCTCTATAGTAGCGTCTAGTTGCAGCTGTAGGAAACTACAATTGTAAAATGCATTTACTTCTATTTGCACTAACCTCTATTTTTTTCCACCAAATTCTATTTATTTTTGTGATCAAATGTTTTTTTATTCAACAAACAACATAAACACAATCAGCAGCTTGTTACAGGTAACAGGACATACATGTAACACCCCCCAAAGAATTAAAACAAATAATAATAATGAATGAATGAATGAATGAATGAATAAGTGAATGAATGAATTAAAATGAAATAAGGACTGTATATTTACATACGCAAAACAATATCACCCCACCCTCCCGAGGACCCCGTGGGCTGGCAGCTGTAATCACAGTCGGCCTTTTAATGTCTCTGCCATTAAAAGCCACATTTCCACATGTACCTGTTGAAAGTTCCATATAAACTATGTCAAGAAAGGTCAGAAGCCACTGCTTAAAGTGGTCAAAGTGTGTTCAGGCTTCCAGAACACCGCCACCATTTTCTTTGCAGCTGTAAGGCCATTAAGGACTATCCTTTTCTGACATTTAGAAATCTGGAGTGAAGAAGTGTCATTCAGTAGCAGAACTGGTATTGTCGCGGGAACTGTCCCAGAAATGAATGTCGTCAGTTCTGAGGCAACATTTTGCCAGAACTGTGCAACAGGGGGACACTCCCAAAACATATGAAGAAATGTGGCCATGGTCTTTAGCGAACACAATGTGCATGGAGCATCACCAATAATTTTCATTAGGCACAGCCTACAAGAGGTCAAATAAATCCTACAAACATCAATTTTTCAAATTATAGAGGATTAGCTGGTGGTCGGTTTCTAGAAGCCAATTTAACATTATTCCATACATTGCTTCAGTCAAAATCCATCTCTAGCCCTGGGAAATCCCTCCTCCATACTCTGTCTAGTGGAAGTGTCTGGTGTATTCCCAGGGCGTGGATACCATGCCCTGGGAATCACTTTTAGTAATGAAGCGCTAGTGAAGTGGATGTGCAGGCAAAGGATGCTGCCACGATACGCCATGCGCTTTAAGAGCTGCTCTAAACTGGAGGTAAAAAAAAGATGGATGTACCTGGTAGATTTAAAATCTTCCTTGAGGTCTAGAAAGGAGCACAGTCTGTTTAGACCGAAAACATTCCCTAAAAGGTGAATGTCGCTCTTTTCCCATTGGGGGGACGGTGATTGGCCTACCCCCCCATCAACATCCATCCACCCATCTTCGTCCGCTTATCCGTGGTCGAGTCTCCGACTGGGGGATACCGAGGCGTTCCCAGGCCAGGTTGGAAATATAATCCCTCCACCTTTGAGTTGTCTTCAACAGCAACTTTTATGGTCAACATTTCATACTCCCTGAGAGCGATGCCAGTTCAGTTCAGATGACATCCAGCTTACTGTCTGTGCCCTTTGCGAACTCATTCAGCTGCGTGAAGTGAGATTAAAAAAATTCTATCTGTTTCTCCATTAGTGCGTCTGTAATGGCGCCGAGCTCGCCACCGCGTTGCCCTTTATTTGTCTTCGCAGAGGCTCCACTTGCATTGTTTCTCCTCACAGAGTCAGCCATTTCTCCTAAAAGCTGAACACTAGTTGAGGCGACTGAGAAAGTCAAACTTAATGGGATAAATTAGTCAAGAAGGGAGGGTGACATATTCTTTAAACTTACTACCTGTTACTGACTTTAAAGATAAAATAGGTTGTTTATCTGCCTAACAAATACAATCTTGTGCATCAGTGTTGAAGTGTTCGGTAAGGTTTTAGGGAATTCAAAACAAGTTCAAAAGACATCGTGGGTAGTTCAGGGAGCCTGGAAATTACAGTAAGAGCTTTCAAAGCAAATACAAGGAGTGTAGTGTTCAGTTCCTGAAAATGAGGAGTTTTACCAGCAAATACACAGAGTCAGTGTGTAGAAATGTGGAAGTTTCCCGACAAATGCACAGAGCCAGTGTGTAGTTTACAAGACTGGGAAAGGTGGAGTTTTCCCAGCAAATAGCCAGGGTATGGCACGTGTTATGCCTGTTTAGAAAGTTTGAATTCTCTGCAAACATAACTGAAACATTACGATACTGGTCCTACTAAAGTGGCTGGCACTGAGCTACAACATTTGATTAAACCGTGATGATGTATAATGGTGCCAGTAAAATATAGCTGGTTGTACCTTTAAATGAGACAAAACAAGGCTAATCCCTACACGATATAAAGAAAACAATTAGACATTACATTCTTTATGGGACTCAACAATCGGCTCCACACTTCTCTTCCCCTTCTTGGTCTTTAATGGATGCTTTTTATATTTCATGCTCCATCCTTTTCACCTTCGACACACCCCTCTTCTTCTTACTTTCCTCTCCCCTTTCCCTTTTTCCTTCTTTTCTTCCCTGTCTCCTCTTTGTTCGTCTTCCCCCCCCTCTCGTCACTGCCTCCCTGTCTTTCGCGCCGGCCTCCGACTACACGGAGCTCTTGCTAGCAGTTAGAAGTTATGGTTTGTGGCTGGTGAGCTGACAGCGCTACAGCAGAGGGCGAGATAAGGCTGTGACCTCTCTGGCCGGAGAGGATGAGATGAATACATTTACTCCCTGTGTGATGGGAGGCTGGGGCGGGAGGTGAGGAGGGAGAGGATGGGGGGAGTTGATGTGTGCCGTCCCTCGGTACCTGGCCCCACCAACTAAATCTGCTGTATCTGTAACAAGGGCTTCAGACAGTGAAATGGGGAGGAGGAAAGGGGGATGGGAGGGGCAGGAGGATGGAGGAGGAATGGGAGGGGTTATGTGGCCGGGGTGTATATGTGTGTGTGTGTGTGTGTGTGTGTGTGTGTGTGTATATATGTGTGTGTGTATATATATATATATATATATATATATATATATATATATATATGAGTATCGTCTCATCTTTTTCCCCAAGGCCTGATATTGGATGATGTCCCAAAATCAAGGCCTCCTGGCCGCGATTCATCACCCTGAATGTGTGTGTGTGTGTGTGTGTGTGTGTGTGTGTGTGTGTGTGTGTGTGTGTGTGTGAGAGAGAGCGTGAGTGAAAGTATCTGTGTGTAAAGTACAGTACTGTATGTGCGTGATGCCCTTTTACATGTCTTACAATCTGTCTACATCTCGTTTGCCTTTTTTGACTTTTCAGCGCACACATTCAATAAGTAGGTTTTAGTATCTACTTCTACTTTATTTTTAAGACCTTTACTTGAAATCAACTCCTTTAACACTTAAAAAACACATATAGGACAAAGATGTCCTGTTTTTGAGATTATTTCATCAAGGAGAAAAGGAGAGGAAACAAGTGATTGATAGGAATCAGAGTAATATAATGCTACACAGTCAAGTTGGAGTTTTAGATGATTGTTTTGCTCAGTTGACGTGTTTTTGATACTGAACAAGAAGGGAAAACAGCAGATGTCATCTTCTGAAGAAGGAAAACGAGCTGACCTAAAAACATACAGTTTTGCATTATCTTCGCCCATTAGTTGCAAACTGCCTATACTTTACAATTGATCCTCTTCAGAAGCATACCAGATGCTAAACACTGATTTCTGTTTATTTTAGCGCACAATGAAAGTCTTTGCAGAGACTTGAACTTGACGTTCACAGTGAGCATTTTTCCTTAAAGGTGCATTCAAGGACACTCAGTCAACAGCATTGTACTGATGATCTATGTTTGTAGAACAGCCAAACCAAGGAGACAAACAAGATGAAAAATAATAGGATAATATGAATGTGTGCGCTCCTGCATTATATAGGTTACAGTTTTACATTTGACACGGAAATCTCAGTTGAAGCATCCTTGAATCCACTTACAGAGAGTTTTCTAAGCTGTTGCTGCTAACAGCTTTATTTCTATGCAATGACTAGCTCACTGAAATAAAATGAAATCAATAGTTTGCTTGCTTTGAAACTGTTCATTAAAATATGAAAAACTCCCAGTATGTTGCTTTAAGTGTAGACATGAAAATTACAGATACACAAACTCTACAAATCATGTTTTTGTTGACCAATTGTGAATTTAAGCTATAAAGTTTTAGATTTTTGAGGTGTATTTTTTCTACCGTTCCAGGCAGCCAATGGTTTCCATTCATTTGTAAACCTTTTTTACCTTATGATGACCCACTAAAAATATGCATCATCTGCACATGTAGCATATGCCAATGTGTTATGAGTAGTTCTACCAAATCTTTTCATTCTTCATTTTTTTTCATTTCAATGACTTTTAGAGGTCTAAAAAAAAAAAAGCTAAAATTTGAGAAACATCAGAAAAGATCATTTTTTTGTGTGTATAAGTATCTTTTGTCTCTTCTCTTCTTCTTTGAATCATCTTGAGACCTCTCAGGTTTATCTTGCGACCCACTAAGATGGGTCCCTACCCCCAGGTTGGGAAACATTGAATCAGCAAACTGTTAGTCCGGCATTGCATGACCTCCCTCTGGTCTGGCTAGTCCACGCTGCACTCTGAGATAGGAGAAAAACGTGCTCTGGTTTATTGGCATTTCTTTAAATCAAATTACTAATATAATAAGCATGTGACTCGTTTCAACCCCACCCCTCAAAGAAATGGAATCGAGAATCGATAATAACTGGAATCGAAAGGAAGAATCAGAATTGGAATCAGAATTGTTCAAATCAAAACCATACCCAACCCTATTCATTTCTGTGGTAATGCTGTTTAAGGTGGATTGCTTTTTAAAAGTCTGCGCCACATTGACTTGTAACATAAGTCTGCTAAGAGATTTTTTATATCATATAGAAATGAATTAAAGTCACTAAATGCTTGAAAACTAAACAAAGTATTTTCTTAAAGACAGCACAATTTTGCAGTGAATGTTTACTTGTAAATGTGACTTGCAGTAAATGCACTAAAACGTGCACAACCACAGGTACAGGATTCTCCTTTTGTCTTTGTAAGAGTGTGTGTGATTGTGATTCTCTTTTGAATTGTGTGTGTCTACCAAGGGCATCATTTATCCAGCAGCCCAGAGGCAAAAACAACCTGCTGCCAGTATTGATGGTCCGTCCTGCAGCACCTGTGTGGATTGGGTTCAGAGGTCGAGAGTCACAGGCAATCAGGAGTAAATGGAGCCTGTGTAACACTAGACAAACGGCTAAGAGCTTCAGAACAAAGCCAAGGCCGCCGTGCTGTGTGCGTTGCTGTATATGTGTGTGTGTGTGTGTGTGTGTGTGTGTGTGTGTGTGTGTGTGTGTGTGTGTGTGTGTGTGTATTACTGCAATACTCAGCCTCCCTTATTTCACTCAGCCTGTAACAGGATTCATTCTTGTTTATTTCCAAGCGGCTGACCTTCCTGATGATCCATTTATCCTTACTTCTACAAATGACTGCAAACCTCACCACAAAACCCACATCTTTTTTTGTATTTTTAACTCAATTAAACGACTGCCGGGTGAGCCACTCAGCAGCCAAAACACATTTCAAATCCTTTTATTCCCTTAGTAAGGTTTAACACTCTCAGCTCCTACAGTCAGCCTCGTCCCCTGTTCATCTGCAGACTAATCCAACACAGTTTTATTGTCTTATTGACTCTCTGAGCCTGAACGCCAAGAATCATAACAGCTTGTGGGAAGGGCCACGAAGGCAAGCTGATGAATTCGGCATCTCGGAGCGGGGCGAGTTGACTCGGGAAGGAAGACACATATCAAAGAGGTATTAAACGCACCGATCCGTCGTGCCTTAATTCACTCTTACATCATCATAAAACATCATCCAATTTACCAGCACTGTCAGAGAGGAACCATAATACATTTGCATAATGCAGCGTCTTCACTATGTTAATTCTCCCTCAACTCAGCCATATACAAGGACCCTTTTTTGTGTTTAGGCTTATTCCACCTCTCTATTGTGTGTGCATGAGTGCATGACACCATGCTAGCACGTCGATGACTGAAAGATTATGGCGGTAAATGAGGCTCTCCAAAGCCCTCCAAGCGCTCCACACAGCGGTGCAGCGATACCGCAGGGTATCACAGGAAGAGCAATAGAAACACATTACTGCCGAAATCACATTGAAACTGAGGGGTGTAAGTTACCGGGGAAATGGATGGAGCACACAGGGGGAGAGGTGGGGCTGGTGGAGGTGAGCCAAGCTACAATTTGCTTTGACACTTGTGATCTCTTTTTAATTTTGTGGCTGTGTGAAATATGGAAGATGACTTGATTAAATTCTGCATCGGCTGGATCCTGATGCAAAGCAGAGTGCACTGAAACCACGTCTGGTGCATTTGTAAGTTCAAGTGTGTTAAAGGGAGAAAATGCTCCTTCAGAACCTCTGACACTGTTTTATATCATCGATCTGTGGATTTCTGTGATGAGCAGGAGACTTTTTAAGCTGACACGTCAGATGGTTTGTTACACAGAACCATCTGAGAAGCCGTCATTGGAATCAGTTTGGAAAAGGACAGGCGCTTTCAAAAAATACCTGGCAGGGTCAGATTCTATCAAACTTTTGCAGAAGCCAGTCGGGAGAAGAGCGAAAACAGATTTTCCATCCAGAAAAGCTTTCAGTGCCCTTCTTTTGCTCCAGTTTTGATATAACTGATATTGCAGCATCTACACTAACCTCTTCGGGAGAACAATTATTGTTTTGAACCATGCCTCCAGGAAGTGTGCTCAGCCTTACAGCCAATTTTGTCCAGTGGCCAATCCAGGCATTGCAATGAAAAATTCCCCTGCGGCATAAAAAAAGGATTTTTCCCATAAGCCACAATTGTAAAAAATAAAATAAAAAGACATCTGTAAAACTGCTGCCAGGACACATCGAACTGCAAACAAGATCAGTTATGAGTCTTTTTTTAATCCATGGACTTTATATATTTGAAAAACTCCCCTCAAGCCGAGAAAAAAATATTTAAAAACCTGTGATGTCATCACAATGTAAAGTCTATGGGCCAAGCAGGATCTCGCGGGCGAGACAAACAGTACTGCACATATTCAGTGGGCCGCATATAGTGGGTGTCCAGTTAATATAATACATCCATGTTTTGAGTGAACAATCTGCTCTCGGTGTCATCACACACTTAAACCAGGCCTGTAGCTGCCAGTAGCTTCTCACAGGACGCTGATTGGTCTGAGTCACTGTGGCTCGGACGAAAAAGCATTACTTAAAGCTATAGTGCGTAGTTTCTGTCGCCCCCGTGAGGAATTCTAAGTAATGACAATAAAACTGTCGGCGTGTCCACATGATACAAGCCTTCAATCTTCTGAACATAGCCTCATGAGAAATCCAGAGAGAGTTGTGTGGAGCTGATAGTTTTAATTAGCTTTGTAGCAACTCATTTGGCGATGGGTTGAATGTAACGGACGTTCATTAATAACAAAAGGTTACGCGCTAAAGATTTAAAGCCTGACAAGATGGTGACATGGTGACAAACCCTGATAACATTATCAAATAGGCAGATCCCCTCAGCTCTATGGAGAATTGTAATGTTTTCAGGTCATTGTTTTTTGTCTCACCGCTCTCATCAACCTTGTTTACAGCAGGCAGTAACTAACTGATGAGACAGTTTTTTCTGGAGAAAGGAGAGTGAATATTGGACTTAGATTCATCAGATGGACACAAACACAACTCCAAAGGAATGTGCATGTTGCTCTGTATCTGTTTGATGTATTATTAAGCAACTTTTTAACGGGAGCCTGACATTTTTGGTATTTGAAGCTTTGAGATTTTGGCCAGCATTTCAAATACAGTATTGTAGGTTGGAAAATGGTTTGTCCACAACATATAAGTTTACAGATACTGACCCCTGGTGGGTCAGTGAGGCTTTTTAAGTTAAACATAATTAGGTGCACAACACAAGAGACCCAGAAACAGAGTGAACAGATTTGTTAAGAAATGGTCTGATCTCAGTAGGCCTCTCTGTCGGCCTTGATCACATCAGTTTTTAATCCCATGTGGTCTCTACTGTTATCAGAGCTGAAATGCTTTAAGATGCAGTACCGCTAATGGCGAGGCAAGGCAGGGCAAGTTTATTTATATAGCACTTTTCAGCAACAAAGCAAATCAACATGCTTTACATAAAACAGTAAAAGCATTGAGACAAAGTGCAAATAATTTAATAAAAGGCAAAGTCTTCAGTCTTGATTTGAAAGATCTGAGAGTTGCAGTGGACCTGCAGTTTTCTGGGAGTTTGTTCCAGATATGGGGGTGCATAAAAACTGATCGCTGCTTCTCCATGTTTAGTTTTGACTCCGGGGACAGAAAGCAGATCTGACCTGATCCACACGACCTGGTTCATAATGTAGCAGAAGATCAGAAATATATTTTGGCTCTGTCTGAACCATTCAGGGATTTATAAATGAACAGTATTTTAAAATGAATTATTTGATTGACAAAAAGTCAGAGTAAAGACCTCAGAATTGAAGTGATGTGATCCACTTTGTTGGTCTTATTGAGGACTCGAGCAGCTGCGTTCTGTATCATCCGCAGCTGTCTGATCGATTCTTTAGGGAGACCTGTAAAGATAAAAGCATTGACAAGTTTTTTCCAAATCCTGCTGAGACATAAGCCCTGTAACCCTTGATATATTCTTAAGGTAATAAGTTGATTGTCTTAATGTGGAAAGTCAGGTCTGGATGCTGGCTACAAAAAACTCTATAGAAATACAAAACACAAAATATATATTTATTTCACTATAATGTATGTTTCTCTGTTCTTAATTGATCTTCTGATGTGTGTCTTGCAGCAATTTGGAGTGTAAGAAAGCATAACAGCAAAGCATGGAATCAGGTGGAGTTGCTTCACTAACAGGTTATTGTTAGAACTGTTAAAGTGTGCCTTTAAATGTCTCTAACAAGTGGTCCTCTAACCAATTATTGATTAGATGATCTTTAACAATATTGCTTCTCAACTGAAATTATCTTCATGTTTCTTCAAGGATTGTAGTGCCATCTGCTGGAGAATTAGGTTCATTACATATGCGGCATATGATGTGACTTTTAAAGGACCATACCAGGGATATTTCACGTTTACCCTCTTTATTACTAATGTTACGGATTACTGTCAGCCAGGCCCTTAAGTTAAAATTTTGGGCCACACAAGCTATATACCAGCCTGCCACATAAAGGTGATTTACAGGAAATGCATGAGCATCGTTCTTGAACTTGATAAGAATACACATTTAAGTGCTGCCAAGTTATTAACAAAATCAATATAATTAGTACTCGTTTTTTTTTTTTTTTTTTTTTACAGCAGTTTTTTACAGAGCAGTCATTGCAACATATTGTGTGGCTTATTGATGAGTCGTGGTCCTTAATTGCTTCTAATTTTAAATGTTTACTCCTGATTACAAAGGCTTTAAAATGATTTAACTTCACTTTCTCTGAGCAATACACACAACAGTCTCTGCAGTATCCTACATTTGTTCTGTTCTGCTGTCTTAAATCAGCCACCCATGAACCTTGCTGTTATCGCCAACTGTCCATTTGGCATTAAAACATATTCTTTTACTTTTCTTTAAATCTTACCTCATGTTTTTGTTGGTTGCTTGTTTCAGCCCAACCTGATCTCACAGAATTCCATGAAATGAACACGGCCCCTTAATTCAAAATCTGTGGCAGTTTCACGGAATCGCAAAAAATTCCGTGATGGGCCCACGGAAGAATTCCGTTAAATGAACACGGCCCCTTAAGTTAAGGAAAAGGTCATGGGTGGGCGAGAACATTACACGTGTACAAAAAATAAAGGTTGGTTTAGGAAAAGAACATTGGGAAAGGCTTCAGTAACACAAAAAAAACGACAAAAACACGACGGTGACCAACGTCACACGCTTAGGAAAACAATACATGGTTGGGTTTAGGAAAGAAACATTGGGCAAGGCTTAAAATATAATTAACAAAAAAAAAAAAAAAAAAACAGCTGAAAAATGCCACACGCAGGACGCAATCCCAGCTCTCCTGGGTGGAAGTCCTGTGTTTTACCCATCCGCAAACCTCCCTTTGTGGATTTCTGTCCCTTCATACTACTCACATGTAATGTAGGTCCATGGCGGCCGAACGTCGTTGATAAACACGTTAAAAAGCGATTACGCGTCTTGATAAGGCGCTAATACGAATTGGCGTGTCATATATACGCCACTTTATGAGATCAGTCTGACTGATTAAAAAACATACCTCCTCTATAATTCCAAATGCCATATTAGATTTGCAACCAGGCTTCTCTGCTCAGGAAAAGTGAGGTCCCACCTCCACATTAGTTTGCTCCTCTACATTATAACAATGAACTCCCTATGTTTCACATTGTACTGCAGCCTGGGCATGATGGATCAAATTGGTTATGGCAGCAAACCGCCTACAAGTGAATCTCTAAGAGGTGACAGGTTTCAGTCGCTTCACGACTTTGAATGTTTTCTGTTCGGTTTCACAACTTTCTCCAGATCTGACTGGTCCTTTGCTGCCTCCTAGCGGACACAGAGCTGCTTCACATACAGCACATTAAGAAGCATCAAAGGCTGAGTTTCATTCATTTCTTGATTTCTTCATACTTAAGGATATTATTCCATTGTAATGTATGCATTTTTCACAATTGTTTATTAGTTTAGTCTTTATTTAAAGTATTTAACGTTTTAAAGTCTGGTGTTTTATGAGCTGTTGGACTGCATAGAGCCACCATAAAAACAAAACAAATAGATGCTGTGAACTGTGGTGAACAGAGCCGTAATGACAACTCAAACCTAATATCTCCTTTTGTTTGATTGTTTTGTCGGATGCTCTTCAACACATTTAGTTGAAATGATAAAATAGCACATGACATTTTTCTTTTTCATTTATTCTCAATCATTTAAGCTGTTGTTGTTTGTCCTCTTGGCTGATAAAAACAGCTTATTAACAGAGTATTACACTAACTCTGATTGATGCAGACTCAGGTTAAGGAAACACTAATGATTTCACTGTGCAGCTGTAGAGAAACCCACATCTGTGTCTTTAAGTGATAAAAGGAGGAGTCGAAGAGACCCAGTTCTCCATGCCGTACTGATGCAAAGAGATTTCAGATGAGATTAGATCTGAGCTAAATGAATCAAGATTTCTACGAAATGATGGTTCCTCTGCAAAATAGCCCCAGGAAGGAACTTGTTTTGGTGGAACATGTATACGTTCAAAAGTTGTTTTAGTGCAACAGAAAACTCCAATTGGACAGATGCGAGCTGTCTGTGGAATTTCATTGATATGGACTACTTCAGAGCCAATGGACGCTAACCCAACTCCCTCTGTTCGCTGATTGGACCGCCAAATATTTGGCCGGAGAAAACCCAACAATATACCGCAAATCCAGACGTAGTAGCCTACTGAAGGGGAAATGAAAATTGAGCGGAAGTACGTAGGAGGGCGGAGAGTCTGCTGTTTTAGATCCTTTAAAACCCCAAATCCCAGACGCATAAATTAATCTGAGGGAAACGCATGCATCATAAAGTTGTGAATAAGTAGAGTACCCAAGGTCTTTACATACTTTAAGTTTGTTAACAACAGACCCTAACGCTCTTCCAGCTGAATCGGCAAGGGTTTTAAGAATTCATCAAGAATATTTATACTCTGATGTATACTCTAGTGATACAGTCCCAAAAGTGAATGTCTTCCTGCTTCTCTGGATACCCTTTATCCTGAAATGAAGGGAAACAGTACAAGCTTTTTTCCACATAATGCAGTAGAGCTCCCAAAGAACTGTAAACACAGGCCATTATAGTTAGTATTTTTACTGTTTGTACCCTATAATGTAGATTATTGTATTAGTATGGCAGGTTTTAAAAACAGGATTAAGGACTTTCTGGTCACTGAATGCACATGTCCTGTTACTGAACTCTGATCATTGATTGTTTGATGTAATTTGCTGTTTATGTGTTTTTATGTTGAAACTTTGTATGCTGCTGTCTTGGCCAGGACTCCCTTGTAATAGACTATATGTCTCAATGGGAATATTCCTGCTAAAATAAAGGTAAAATAAAAAAAAATTAAAAATCATTGTTACTGTTACTTATTGTTATTATTTATACACTTTTTATTTTTAGTTGTAAAAGACGTTGCATTAGTATTAATAGTATAAGCAGCCTATGCTTATATAAAACAATCAGCCCTCGCATTAGCCTCATCTCAGTCATATTGAAGGACGTGTCCCCTTTAAAACAAATTGTGAAAACGCCGATGCTGTAGTGTCCAGAGATGTGAGGAGGGGAGGGGAGGGGAGGTGAGGGGAGAAGAGGGGGAGATAACTCAGTATGACACACATATGCACAAGCAGCAGAAGTTCCGCAGCGCACACGCACGTTTTCACCATGTAGAAGCGGACACACGGACTCGATCGGTTTCATCTTCAGACTTGGAACCAGCATCCTGCGCTGCTCTGACTGGAAACACCGGGCTCACGTATTCTCCGCACGGATCAAAACCAAAAACGCAGGTAAGCTTGTCACGCAGTAACGCAGAGGTGAGGGATCTTCTTTCCTCCAGGGAGAAATTATTCATGCGCGACACCTGCGTCGAGGTATTTTTTTTTTTTTTTTTACGTGGATGAACTTTGTCCCCGGTAGCGTCAGGACATTGACAGCTAGGCCTATATGTTGTGTTTGTTCCATAGAAAGACTACAAGAGTGAATCCCAGCGGTGTGCGTGCCATGCCATGCAGTGGACCAGACTGCTGTAAACAAACAGCAGACATGCGGCTGCCCTGCAGCACCAAGGACAGAGCACCACAGGCTGCTGCGTAGTTTCAAACACCATGAAGCTTCCGCCGGTGACACAACACACGGCTTTACTGTGTCCTCTGTTAATTAAACAGTTCAGACAGTTTATCAAGAGAGTGCATCTTCAGAGCTTCAAAGCGAAAACCGTAATCTCTTTTAGGATAAGCTGTGAGATTGCTTGCGCACCAGTTTTCTGTTTTCCCAGACACCACAGGGTGTGTGGGTGTATTCCTCTGTCCTCACAGTAGCCTACACACAGCTGTCAGTCACAACTGCCAGTCAGAGAATATTATTTTATCAACGGGAGAATGATGGTGTGAGGATGAGCAGTTAAGGATGAGTCAGTCTTTTATTTACACAGCTTGAAAACACATCCGAGGGTGTCACATCTGTAGGTACAGCTTATATCACTTCCTATCCTTAGAAACCTCAGGAAGAGCACCATAGGATCCCTTTTCCCCTAGCAACATTATAATATGGATAATCAGTATGACAATATTACGTGAATATAGATGCAAATATAGATGAAGAATATGGATCTGGGGAGACGTCCAGGAGCTTTTAGTTTACTACCACATCTGTATGGAGGTGCTCCAGATTTGTACCTGGCTTCTGCATTCTGTATCACAATTCAATCACAATATTTCCAATAATTATCTAAATATTGAAGGCAGAAATATTGGAGGCAGTGATGATGATGAAGAAGATGAAGATGAAGAAAACCTAAAGTCAGTCTCCATTGTCTTATGTGAATAATATATTTAATTTGGCACCTGCCTAGTGAGAAACTTACACACAACATGGGGAATATGAAATCTGCTTGAGTAGGAAACCAAAAGCAGTTGTACAGGGTTAGAGAGAGTGGAATTCCGGGCTTGTTTCGGTCATGGCCTGAACATGAGCTAGCAATTCCAGTCAGAACCAGTTTTGTACATTATCTTATGATGCTGATATTTCATCAAAGTTTTTGCCTTTTAACAAAGTATTATAGCAAAATGTTGCAATGTCCCTTTCAAGCTATAGAGCAGTCATTTTATGTACATTTCAGCAAATTCTACAGCTGGACCACAATTATCTGCATGATTAGGTGTGGCCAGAAGCAAAAAAAAAAAAAAAAAAAATGTTTGTGATTTGGCTGGATCGACCCTTTCAATGTCAGTTTGCCAGTAGAAGTCATCCTTAAAAACAAAAGGAACTGGTCAGAGGATTATATTAAACATCTTGTTCTCCCTTTCTTTTATTTACTATGCTGAATGAAGCTCCAGCTCTGCAAATTAGCTTAGTTTGGTTCATATAAATGTCATTAACACAGTCAGTACTTCATAAGCTATCAGTCTGTTTGAAATTTAACTTGAAGATTCTCTAAATAGTATGCGAATGAAAAGTCTGTCAACAGGCTCCATTATGTGCTCTATCGTCTGCAAATGGGGCTAAAGTTAAGCAGTCTCAGTCTATATTTTGCTTTGGTGTGATATTTGCATTTTAAATTGCTATTCTTAATCTTCTTCTACAATCACTTTGCATTAAATCTGTTAAATAAATCAAGTTGAATCCACTGACTGATAGATGGACTGTGACGCTGTTTTACAGGAGCAGAAAATGGCAGCCGCAGACATCCTCTTTTTCACTTTGTGGATCGCCACAGTTTTCACCGCCGGACTTGGATGCCCTGAGCTCTGTACCTGCTCAGATAAATACGGCCGCCATTTTGCTGAATGCGCCTACAAAGACTTAACTGAAATCCCAGACGGTTTGCCTCCTAATGTGACAACTGTGAGTCTCTCTGCCAACAAGATCAGTTGGATACCACTGGGCAGCTTCGACAATGTCACCCGGGTCACGTCGCTTTGGATGGCCCACAATGAGATCGTCTTTATCGAACAAGGGTCCCTCACGCCTTTGGTTCATCTGCGTAACTTTGACATCAGCCACAATAGAATTGTAAACTTTCCTTGGGAGGATCTGCAGAACCTCACAGGGTTGCATATGTTGAAGATGAACCACAACGAGATGGTCCACCTGCCGAGGGACGCCTTCTCCAACCTCAAAGACCTGAAGTCCCTCCGACTCAACAACAACAAATTCATAACCATAACTGAAGGGACGTTTGACAGTTTGGTGTCTTTGTCCTACTTGCAGGTTTATAAAAATCCTTTTGCATGCACCTGCTCCCTCAACTGGCTCAGAGACTGGATTACAACAGCCACCATCTCAGTCCCGGACCAGCATTTGATCATTTGTGCAACTCCACTGAAACTTAGAGGCGAAGTGATCGGAAAAATGCCCGAGTCAAAGTGCACAGGCCCAAATGTGACAATAAGAACGGAGCCAAATATCCACAACACAACTTTCTACGAGGGCAGCACGTTGGTGTTGACTTGTGAATTCACAGGAAACCCAAACCCCCTGGTCATGTGGAATATTCGCAGCAAAAGCCAGAAGCTAGAACTGGCTTTGTCCTTCACTGATGATGACTCGGCAGAATCAGATGAGGAATCCTTACTGTCCTATAATCTGGTCAAAGTCTTTAATAATGGGACTCTTATCATTTCACACCTCAGGAAGGAAGACGGCGGCAACTACAGCTGCTCGGCCACGAATGAGTTTGGAAGAGCCGAAGATTCAGTGTCAGTGGAGGTGGTGCCTTCGCCTAAACCAACACCCGTAAAACAAATGACCACAACACCTGCTTACGCTAAAACCCACCCATCTACACATCACACAGACAAAACGTCTGTTTTTGATTTAGTGCGTCTCCCTGATTTAAAGAGAAAAGACATCATGGACATCACACCCACTTTCCCGCCCACCGAAGAGATCCAGTCATCTGAGGAGGCAACAACGTATCCATCGCGTGTTAGTAAATGTGGCGTTACGGCTAACACAAGATACATTTCGAGCTATGTCTTTAACGGGAGCCTGGATGATATCAAGCAGTACACATTTGACTTTGGTGTCATTGCATTGGGGGTGTCAGAAACCGAGGCAACAGCGCGACTCAATCCCCTTCTCATACCCAGAGACAACAGCGCCAATCGGGCCGCCAAAGCCGGCACCACATCCGATGAGAACGTCAACGCTGACAGTGAAGAGCGTCACGGCCTTTCAGATGTTGCCGAAAAAGTCAATTCAAATGGCTTGTATCTGTGCGTCGCTGCCGACCGCAAACACTCAGCTGTGCAGTGGTCGAGGATCAAAGAGGGCGTCAACACGTATCTGTTCAGCGGTTTGCGCCCCGGCACGAACTACTCCCTCTGTCTGACCTACAGAGGGGAGGACTGTGAGGTCCAGGTGCTGTTCACCACCAGGAGGAGGGTACCTAACCTACTCATCATCATTTCTGTCAGCATCTGCCTCCTGACCGTGTCCACTGTGCCTCTCCTCGGAGCGACGTGCTTCCACCTGGTGTACAAATACCGCAGCAAGACCTACAAGCTGATCCTGAAGGCCAAAGACCAGTACCACATGGAGAGGAACCTCGCCGCCAACTTTAACATCCGCGCGCCTCACACCGAGTCTCAGAGGAAGATTAACGGCAGCCAGCTGGACATTGAGGAGGGGGAGACGGAGAGCAGAGATGGAGAGAAAGAGGCGGACACAGAAGAAAGTATCATGACTGAGTCCTTCTCTTTGTCTCAGTGCAGGGGGAATTTAGACAACTGTGAAGTCGGATCTGAGTATAGTGATAGGTTACCTTTGGGAGCTGAAGCAGTGAATATTACAAGCAACTACATATATCCAAATCAGTAATTGCTGACATTGTTTGCAGTTTACTTTTGCATGTGGTTAAAGGGTAGAACAGGATCATTTTTCAGTTTGCGCCGATGGTTTAGGATCTCTGTAGCAGTGCAAAGGTAGCCCTGACGTATTGCTTTGCTCCACAGTGATCTGACAAGACTCAAAATACATTTGCTTTACTTCCAGAGCTGCATCATTCAGTCACTAGATAGGCTACCAGCTGCAAGGCTCTATCAATTGTCATTGGTTGTTTTCCAGACATTTAGTTTTTTCCAGAGATTCTAGTGAAAGCTGAACTAGGCTGTGTTCACCTTGTCGCCCATATATATTTTTTTGTAGCTGGATATATCCTCCTTTCAAAATAGGCAATTTGTGATGCATTTATGTACAGTTCTGAAAAACAACTTTCATAAACAACGCTAGAGAGCAAAAGTACAACCATCTTGTGTTTCAGAGAGGGAAACTGGGTCTAGCTATCAAAGTAGAAAAAGGTAGCACACCATCAAAGCATTCAATGTCTGTGCTTCTTCATATTTTATTAAGATATCATTGTTGACGTTTTTTTAGCCAGAGGCCTTCCTCAGAGCATGAGCAGTGTTAAAGGGAATCGTTCGACATTAACGAAAATGTGCTTATTTGCTTTGCTTGCAGAGAGTTAGATGAGACATCATTACAAGTCTCATGTCTGTCCGGTAAATATGCAGCTGCAGCCATACGCTGGTTATCTTAGCTTAGCACAGAGACTGGAAACAGGGGTAAACAACAGCTTTAGTTGGTTTACTAAAAAGCACACAGAAAGTATGCACCTTAAACACAGCTGTACAATTCTCTAATTCTTTATTTTATTAATAGAAAATGGCAAATAATTTTTAAAAGTGTATCTGGATCCAGATCTGCACCAAAATACACATAGTAATAGACAATCATGGGATGCATGAACCAGATATTTTTTCCAATATATTTAAGGAAGTGCAGTACTTCATAATTAACAAAAAAACGTTCAAAAATACCCCTGTAAAATATTCCTGTAGCTGCCCATGTTCTTCGGTCCGACTATCGAACAAATTTCTGTCAAATCTGTTTTAAATTATACTTGAATGATAGAAAGGGGCAAAATATAACATCCTATTATATATAATGAAACAGTAAACAGGCCATTCATTTGTGCTTTTTGTGTGTAATTTGTCACAGTGAGATAATTGTGTAGCAGCATTCAGTTTGATTAGCTGGCAAAATGTTCTTGGAGACGATAAAGTCAACCCTGAAATAAACAATAAAGGGGTTCTAAATTCTTTCAAACATTTTTTTTTTTTATCAACAAAGAAAATTCCTCGTGGAAGAAATGTTTATACCCGAAAACAATACAAAATGTTTCAGTTATAATTTGTATTAGTCATATGTAGGTTAACACAGGGTTAGTATAATGAAATGTATTGGAGGAGAGGAGAGAACAGGTCATTATAAACACAATTATTGCTTCTGTCTATTTATTTTATCTTTGTTAAAACCTGTTCCTAATAAATTGCTAATGAGTAAAAAGTTGATGGACTTAAAAAAAAAGCCCTGATTTCTGCCAACTGTTCGTCAGGATGAAGACTAACGAGGTTGGACAGCAAAAAAAGATGCGTTGAATTAAATATAACAAAGCTTGCATAGCTAACTTATTAGGAAATATGTCAACTACATGTAGGAAGTAGTAAATGGGTTAACTGTAACTAAAATGTACCTATATTCTGCTTTAAACTACTTGCAGTAAATCTGTGCTGTCGTAGTAAGAGTGCAATCTAAAATACAGAAACGTAATCCTGTCATACGGGAATTTAAATGTAAAATAGAGAACAGTTGTGTCCTGCAGCTATGAGCTTGTTGTCCAGTTATACTGTGAACATTCCTATGAAGATAACTGTTTTCATGTTGCCAGTTAAAATGTGGACAATACTATCCCCCGAGTCTACTGCAGTGTGTAACAGTACAAGCACTTCTGAGTGCTGAAGTTATTGCCTTGTTGTATCTGGGTCACCCTGGTGTATGTACAGTATTAGACCTGCATGCTGCCTGTCGTTGTGAGTCGCAGTATGCCGTATCTTGTGCAAGTACTCTTGACTTGAAGAGTAACTTTGGGTCTTTGTTTGTATTTCTTTTCTGTTTTATACCCCTGTAATAAAGGAAGTAGTAGGATTTACCAAAGTGTTTAAATATCCTCTCTAACTCTCCTCATCCTATGTGCCTCAATAAAGTTTTGACAAAGGAATATTCTATGATTGCTCATCTATCGCTCGCCCTTTTCTCTCAACACCTTTAAATTCAAAATAGTTAGTTAGCTAAGTTAATTAGTGTGTTGTTCTTTTTGTGTTGATTTTTTTTTTATCAAATGAAAATGAAATGATAATAAATAGGTCAAATAATAAACCAAGTAACTGAAAATGAGGGGGATGATAAAAAGGGGAAGATTAAATTAAAACGCTATTTAGTAACTGAAAATGAGTACAACTCATACACACTTCACACTATTCAATAATAGAGAAAAACATTTGGATGCCTTTACACATTTTATTTTATTATAATTTTAAAATGGGATATACACAAATTTCTATTCGAGCCCAAGCATGTATCTGTCAGAGGTTATGAAAACAGTTTATTTGTGTGTATGTGTATGCATTAAAATACATAATGTAACAGAAAAGTATGATCTGATCATTTGAAAATATGCAATGTGATTAACCTCAATATCTCGTCATATGATTCATCCCACAATAATAGCGAAGCTGAAATAGAAGTAGAAACTGTTGCACACACAAACCTCTAACAAATAATATTAAGATAGTATATGTACAGTAATTACTGGCATGCAACCAAAGGTAACAATATTGCATGAAATTATTGCAACTCCAGAGATTTTCATGTATTTGCTTTAAATGAGAAATTGTATAGTTCTTTCTTGGTTGATAAATTTACAAACCCCCTCAAATGTCATTAAATTGCACGGTGCACTGAGAACACATTGAGAACCAGCATGCGTCGACAAACTGTACAGGAACTGCATTAACCCGAGGCCTAATTTAACCTTCATTAAAGACTCTTGGGATAAACCGTGACTGACTTTTTAGTTTATTCTTGTGTCCTCATCTGGACTGTGTAAAAATCTAGCATTATGTCAATGAGAATATACAGTGTACTCCAAAAAAGATCAGACTGGACGCATTCATACACAAAAACAAAATGGCAGGTTTACAACCAAATAACACAGCTCTGCATTTGGCCTTGATCACCGAGCCCAGTATCACAAGCTTTCCCTAATCTTAACCAAATGTTTAAGTTGCCTAACTCTAACCATACTTTAACTATGGTTTATGTGCCGTTACAACGATCTTTATCTAATCTTAACCATATTGTAGTTGCTGTGTGCAGATACTATAGAAAGCGAGAATGTTTTAAAACGGCATTAGATGATGTGAAGAAGAATTAAAAAAATTTTATTGGTTGCAGTTCATGTATAACTAGATTTAGCGACATACTTGCTAAATAGGATTTTGTTTGGCATATACTGCCAACAACATGATATAGACTAGGGATCTCAATCAGTTTTATCTTGGTTTGACGGGGTCTCAGTGGACTGGACTGGCTCGGCAGCAGACATGCCAGTGTCCTTCTTGCTGCCTTTCTTTGTGCTGCATTTGGGGGTCCCGTTCAGGACGCTCTCCGAGGTCTGCATTGTCTGGAAGTGCTTCCTGGAGCCCAGCAGGGACGGGTTGTTGACCAGTGTGTACAGCAGCTGCCAGCGACAGCGAATCCTCCGACGGCTGGTTGCCTTGCTCGGCCTATTCTCTTGAATCCCTGAAAGCATGGAGGAGCAGGCTGTCAAGGTAGAATGAGATACCACACTGAGGGATGAATGAATATACTGGATGTTGCTTTAAAGATTGATGTTTTGAAAATCTTGCAACTTCAATCATAGCCCTTTCAATGTCTTTCTGTTGGTCGCTCGGTACAGCCATTCATGGTCACCAGAGGATAAAGGCTACAGACTTTGAGGATCCTCTGACTCTTCGTCTAGCACCACCAGCAGGTCTAAAATTTCCCTTATCAATTGAAAGATTTTGACAAATTTAAGTACAGACAGATTCACGTTTGTGGTTTGATAACTGTTGGATGGATTGCCGTGACATTTGGTGCAGACAATGTTTTATGTAAACTTAATTATAATTCTAGTAATTCTGTGACTTTTCATCTAGTGCCATCATCAGGTCCATATTTTCATTTGTTGAATACTAAAGTCTATCTTTCTAACACTTTGGTTTTCTTCACAATGAACATTACAGCCTCAGGGGTGCATTACAGGGGCTATAGTGTATATTGTTTATAGGAAGGGTTTCACAATTCTCCAAATCCACAATTCAATTCAATTTGTAATTTAAACATGTTTTTTTCTACAGGGACAGCAATGCCACTCAAGGAGCTTGAAAGCAGGAGTACTTTGCAACAACAGTTTGAGTTTCTCAGAGTTTACGAGGCACAATTGAATGCACCATTAGTTTAAAAAGGTGCGCCTGAATGCACCAGAGAGTCCCAAGGGTGGAAAGAGAAAAACATACTGGGAGAGTCCTGGCCGATCCTGTGATTGTTTTTTTCTTTCTTTTTTTTTTCCAACTTTTTTTATTTAAATTTTAATAATAACTGATATAGAACATAGGTCAAGGGGAACAAAGCATAATTAAAACAGTATGTCACTTCCTCTCAAATCCCTTACCCCAATTCTGCGATTTTGACTCGAAATTGAAAGCTCATTTGTTTGTGTGTGTTTGTAATTCAGGGTCTCTACCTTCCTCTGCGTCTCTTATTTTCTGCCCAACTCTGCCGCCTTCGATCATCATGTCCACCAGCAGCCCACAGAAAGCCTTCATCACTGGGTGTGACTGGCTGACCTCCACCTTCAGGGAGTGGGCGTAGTATCGGTAGGCTGGATGGGGTCAAAGGTCACAGGGCATGGCAAAAGTCAGACTAACCATGGTCAAAAATGTATTCAGTTCTCTGCCTGACAATTGATATTTACATGGGTACAAAACTAGTAATTAAGTTAACAAGTATTGTCTGTACCTAAAGCTTGATATATCTTAAACCCTATTCGCACAGGATTAGTGTTACCTGGTGACCTCTAGTCATTTGTAATAATTAGGGAGTTTGGCTGTGATCTTAATCCCGTGCGATGTCTGTAATTTGTGAAATAAAAATTCCCTTGCAAATGACCTACCATATTCCGGCATATTCCTATGCCCCCCGCAATATTGGATCGCGGGGGGCTGCGAACGTCACCTTTCATGGCCAACCTAGTCTGGACCACTGCCCAACCAGAGACCTCCAGCCTGAGTCGACGCGCTCCCCGCGGCTTCGTCCAAGGGTTGACAGTGATGCTGTGTGGGTGCCGCCGTGGCGGGGATAGGGTATGCGCCTCTGTTAACTACCGAGCCTGGCACAAATCAATACAAAACCCCGACCCAAGTGTGGTGCGGCGGCCTCACAGTAAATTCAGTAAATTCAAGTAAAAGCAAGCTTTGCTTATCCTCTGCGAATGCGCGAAAAATCAGATGTGGGAAGGTAATTTCTAAATTACACAAGTTTCCCAGATGATACTAATCCTGTGCGAATAGGGCTTTATTCCCCTTTGCAATAGGATTCCATTGTTGTCTAAAAACTATAAAAGAGTAGCCTATACCTGGGTCGTAGGACTCTGCAGTGCGGTGCAGAAGACTGATGTCAATACGACCAAGATGGACGATGTTGTACAAAGCTGTTATCACCATTCTCCATATAGCGACTACCAGTCCGACCAGGGTGTTGATCAGGAACAGCAGGTACGTCAGGAGGAACAGACTCTCTCTGGAAATCACCATAAAATATGGTTTAATGATGGTTGTATTATTTTTCTGTATTCTGGTAAAGGGGCACACCACTGATTTTAGATCAGTTTACTTGGCATTATTTGTACTATTCAGTCTGTGACAAGGAAACTGTCCTTCCCTGAAAAACACCCACATAAGTTGTTTGTTCAAGCAGCAATTAAGACACATTTATGTTTAAAATAGACTGTATAATACTAATGGACAGAGCATGTGTGATGTCACCCATTGGTTTGTGGAGATTTGCTATGAGTTGTCAAGTTTGCCATTACGGGCGCAGCCATCCTGGTTCCGGATGTAACGATTTTAGACGAGACGGAAGAGTGAGGGAGGAGCCACGTTACGTTACACACTTTCACTGGCAATCACATCATAGCCACACCCTAAAACACCCCCTGCTTTATTGCTGATTTTAAAATCAACGAGACCATAATTCTTCTGTGTTGCAGAAGACTTAAAAAAATAGCGATTGAGACCATAAACTCATGAAAATGTTTACTGAGGTAATAAATCAAGTGAGAAGTGGGTCTCATAGACTTCTACAGAAACCGACCTCCTTTTGCAACCGCATGTGTCGCCCCCTGCTGGAAGGTTTAAGGCACTTCCGCATTTGCAGAATTTTGCCGAACCGGATGCATTGTCCATTAATATTATACAGTCTATGGTTTCATCCTGAAAATGTAGCATTAATCCTATTATTATCACATCACACATTAATGAGCTTCATACCTGTTGTTCAAGTCAGTCGTACCGGCTTCTTTTTTGATAAAAGCAAACTTAGCAGTCACATGTTGAAGCGCTGTAACCAGGATCAGTGTGACCCAGCCCGGCCTGAGACATCACAAAGATGGAAAATGAAAAATATATAAAATATAGTCTCTGTTTTGATAATTAATCATAAAATGAAAAAAAGAGATAAAGGTCGCTGACTCACCATGCCTTCCCAGCAATTTCAAAAACGATGATATTGCGGCCGTAAAAAACAGGGATAATGATCAAAAACACCAGGAACAAGAAGCAGATGAAAAACACGACAGTCTGAATAACCATTCCTGCCGACACAACAGAGAAACAGGCCATTTGTCAAAACACATTTCCAAAAGGTATTTTCATTTTTCTTCAAAACATTCTTTAATAAAACAGTTGAGGAATGAATTCTCCTATTTCACTCTTGACTTCTAGCATTAACTAAAAGGATAAGGCCAACATTAGTCTATATTGTTGGTATATATTGTCAAAGAATCCTGAGAAAATACAAAAGTCTGTCTCTGCATACTGTCCAATTTATAATCCCTGTCTTTTGCATTCAGCCCCGTAAACCATTTGTGCCTGAACTTGTACATTTTAAACACAGAGCAAAAACATATTTTACAGCTGGTCAGTGTAATTTTTATCAAATGTTACTCAAATAGGAGGACACTGCAAAAGCATTTGTTGGGGACTAATTTCAGTGGCGAATTTATCCACATTTTGATGCTCTAGGTAGTATTTGTGGCAGCAGGACGGTGTGTGGTCACAATAAACTACAATGTGTGTGTTCATGTTAACAGTGTGGCTCACTGATGTGTTTTTAATAGTTTTTGGACAACAATGGAGCTCTATGGCACAGAGGAAGAAGCTTTCAGGTTTTAGCTAGATACAGTGTATTCAGAAAGTATTCAGACCATTTCACTTTTTCCACATTTTGTTATGTTGCTGCCTTTATATTCACTTTTTCCCCTTATATAGCCCCAGTTCAGGTGCATCCCATTTCTTGATAATCGTTGATTGAATTCCACCTGGGGTAGATTTAACTGACTGGACATAATTTGAAAAGACTTACACAGCTGTGTATGTAAGGTCTCACAGCAGACAATGCATATCAGAGCAAAAGGGCAAGCTTTGTTTTAGCTTTGACATTATGGCTTATCAAGTGTGGACTGATGTTGTGACAATTTTAGCCTAAGTAAAGGGGTCTGAAAATGTTTTGAGTGTGTTGTGCAGTATACTTTCAATTGATCCTACGAGTGGGATTAATTCACTGTTGGTGTTTGTCTCTTTCTGATACGTGTGGACAGTAGGAAAACTACTACTTTATCCTTCAATAAAGTAAGAATTTGTGTGTATTTTTCTGTGTATTTGAGCTTCACCGAGGCAGACGATCGCAGCCTGGTATCCTGTCAAACCCATCCAACAGACAATACCAGGTTTAGATGGACGGATGGTCTTCTGGCTGTTATAAATGCTGTAAATGTCTCCCTTATACAGTCCTTTCAGGTTTGACCTGAAACAAATTAAAACAAGGGATGCATCTCAATCTCAAGAAAGGAGAGGAGGTCAAATGTGAAGTGACTGTTTCCAACGCTTGGATGGACATGAAACTGGTTGAATTATCAGTCATTTATTATCAAGTCCCAGCGAGCATTACATGGAGGAACATCCAATCACATAACTTAAAATTGTGTTACCACGTAGCAGATATTTCTCAGTTGGTGACCAAAAAGACAGGTTACGCTTTACTTGAAGGTATCTACATAAGAGTGACCTAACACTGTCATAAACATTATAAACAAGTCATGAACGTTTATGACATAACGCTTCTTTTAGTAAGTGTAATTTGGTTTTTGTCATGACAAGTTATGGTTATGGTTAGGGTTAAGGTTCATGTGTCATGACTGTGTCATGACAGTGTCATGTGTTCATGACAGTGTCATGTCACTCTTATGTAGATGCCTTCAAGTAAAGTGTTACCAAAAGACCAAAGCAGAGCTAAAAAACAAAAGACTCCAAATAAATGTTAATTTTGTCTGCGTCTACAGGATGTAAAAACAGGCAACTGTTTTCTATGGAGCTAAATCAGGGCCAAATGTTTTGTTCATTTGAAAAAAATATATATAGTTGAAAAAATAAAGCTTGAAATTGAAAATTTAAGTTTTGGTAAAAACTTGGAAAAAATAAAACCATGTATTCAAACTTAAAATAAGTGTACCAATTTTTCTTTCAGTTTGAATAAAATATAGATTAAATTCTGGAATTATTTTGAATAAATTATAAATTTTCATTTTTCACTTTAATATTTGTTTTCAGTTCCACATTTCATGTTTTCAGATTCAAAACTTATTTTTTTTACGCCTTCAAATCTTTTTTTTTCGGTTTCAGATCTGTTTTTCACTTTCAGATAATTTTTTTTCGGTTTCAGACTTTTGGCCCCGATTTTGCGTGGGGGGCGTGGCTTCAACTCAGAGGGGCGTGGTATTATGAGTGACAGCCTAACAACGAAGGCAGAAGACTCCTCTGTCATGTTGACTTCAGGAAATGGTGTTACTGTGAGAACTATGACTGAATGCTTTCTATCCACTATATACATGTGATGTTTACTTAATAAACTGATGCAAGTGACAAAGTTCCATTTAAAAAATTGTATTGGACAACACATGGTACCAATTACACTATAAGAGCAATAAACTGATTGTGCAGTTCGGCAGGAACAATGACTTCTCCCACTTCCATGTATGACATTGAATGTAGCACCACAGTATTCACTCGTCAGTCAGCATAGCGTCCGCTCCACCAAGGCAACCTGCTGGCGCAGCCCACAGGTAAGACATGTGAAAGATATTAGCCTTTTTGAATAAATACTTTGGGACATTATCCCCGCAGTGGCATTTTTTTTGTCATTAACACATAAAGGGAAAATAGGTGGACAGCTGGAAATGAAGCATCGCTAGCACAAAAGTTAGCATTAACTAACGTTAGCTTCACACTAGCTGGTGTTTTTACACCAATTTTAGTGTCCAGCTCAAGTTTTTTGACTTTAACGTGTAGTGGTCTTTGTTAACCTCTGTTTGTCAGAATGACCATAACTCGACAGTGGCTGCCTGCAGCCGTACAGCCTTATAAATGTAAAACATTATAGATAACTAACATTGCTAGTGTTACCTTTTCATGGTTAGTTTAAACAACATAACTTGTCCTGGTCCGCTTTGTTAATCAATCAATCAATCAAAGCTTTTATTACGGACACACACCGTCCAGAAAACAGACAGTAAGACATACAAATACAAAAAGACAAGTTAGTGTATTCTGATACTTAAGTTAGGCTGTGGTAGAAGCCTTCAAAGTTTGCCCACTTGGCATATTTTGTAAGGCATAACTGTCATGCTGTTACATGTAACGTTATAGTGTAAAACGTAATTTATCAGGTCAGAGCATTAATGTAAAGTCATATTTGTCTACTCTATAAAAGGAGACCTTCTTCCCTGCAGCCACTGTCAAGTTATGGTCATTCTGACAAACCGAGGTTAACAAAGACCAATACACGTTAAAGTAAAAAAAACTTGAGCTGGACACTGAAATTAGTGTAAAAACACCAGCTAGTGTGAAGCTAACGTTAGTTAATGCTAACTTTAGTGCTAGCGATGCTTGATTGCCAGCTTTGTCCAGCTGTCCACCTATTTTCCTTTTTATGTGTTAATCACAAAAAAAAAATGCCACTGAGGGGATAACGTCGCAAAGTATCTATTCAAAAATGCTAATATCTTTCACATGTCCTACCTGTGGGCTGGTGCCAGTGAATACTGTGGTGCTATAAGTCATACATGGAAGTGGGAGAAGTCATTGTTCCTGCTGAACTGCACAATCTGGCACAGTTTACTGCTCTTATAATGTAATTGGTACCATTTGTTGTCCAAAACATTTTTTTAAATGGAACTTTGTCACTGGCATCAGTTTAAGTAAAAATCACATGTATATAGTGGATAGAAAGCATTCAGTCATAGTTCTCACAGTAACACCATTTCCTGAAGTCAACATGAAAGAGGAGTCTTCTGCCTTCTTTGATAGGCTGTCACTCATAATACCACGCCCCTCTGAGTTGAAGCCACGCCCCCCATGCCAAATCATTGCCAAAAGTCTCAAACCGAAAAAAAAAATATCTGAAAGTGAAAAACAAATCTGAAACCGAAAAAAATTTGAAGCCGTAAAAAAAAAGATTTGAAGCCGTAAAAAAAAAAATAACTTTTGAATCTGAAAACATGAAATGTGGAACTGAAAACAAATATAAAAGTGAAAAATGAAAATTTATAATTTATTCAAAATAATTCCAGAATTGAATCTATATTTTATTCAAACTGAAAGAAAAATTGGTACACTTATTTTTAGTTCAAATACATGGTTTTATTTTTTCCAAGTTTTGACCAAAACTTAAATTTTCAATTTCAAGCTTTATTTTTTCAACTATATATATTTTTTTCGAATGAACAAAACATTTGGCCCCGATTTAGCTCCATAGTTTTCCACCACCTTCACCAAGTGACCATATTAACTTTATAAGGTGAATATATGTTGATACTGAATTATTTCTGTAACTATAACGTTTAAAGATATATAGTTAAACACAGAAATCCAACCTGTGCTGATTTAATGTACTGTGTTATTTTGCTAGCATCTTTGATAAACCAAATCAAACTGTACAAACTGCCACTTTGCTCGTTTGAAAGCCATGATGTCTCTCTCTCATGGGTGGGCCAAATTCTCTGGCCAGGCAAAGCAGAGAAAGGGGAGGTATCCTTGCTCCTTTTGACCTCATAAGGAGAAGATTCCTGATTGGTCCATCTGAGCTTTCATTTTCTCAAAGGCAGAGCAGGATACCCAGGGCTCGGTTTACACCTATCACCATTTCTAGCCACTGGGGGACCATAGGCAGGCTGAGGGAACTCATATTAATGTTAAAAAACCTCATAAAGTGACATTTTCATGCCATGGGACCATTAAGTCTATGACCCAACAGGTAAATTAGGTCTCCAACCTAATGTTAGTGGAAATGAGATGAGAGAATATCCAGTTGTTACTCGTCCCTGTTTGCTTAGCGCCTTTAAATTGTATGTACGGGACACGGGGGGTTTCTACCTGGAAGTAACTGTAAACAAACATTGTGATTGGGTCTATAAAAGAGCTTCTTCTGTAACCAGTGACTCCTCAGGGTCGTGTCCACACTTTTATGACTAGGGTGGCCCAAGTGGGGCACTGACTCATGCAGTGATGGTACAAAGTAAACCTATAAATGAAAGTCTTGTTTATTCATCAAACCAGGCAGATAGACAATTTATAATAATGGTTAAACGCCAGGGTTTTACTGCACATACCTGTGAAGTATCATGGACCTCATGATCATGATGAGACTGACCAAACAAGACAGGGTCACTGCACAGAGGAAACACACTAACAAACAACATGGGGGGGCGAAATAAAAAATTAGGCAATTGCTTTATAACGACACACTCCCAGATTTTGTTTGTTGTTGTAGCCCCCCCACATACCTTCCAGCAGCCAAGTATAGAAGGTCAGAATTTGGACGACCTCCATCCTATCATCTGATAGGACGATCCCAAAGCCCAGTAACAGGAAGTACATGTTTTCATCGATACCGGCACGGACGATATGGAGAGTGGGGACTACCAGGACGACTAACAACAATGCTATCTGAAACACATTGAACAGTGAAGACGTTCACATGATACATTTATGCTCCACAATGGCAGACAGCAGTAACCATCTTTTGTCTGATTTAAGAGGGTAAAGGTCATGACGGCGGCGTACATACAACTTACATGATATATTGCCACAAGGGCAACAAACGCTGACACTGCCAGTTTTAGTGGAAAACGAAACACTAAAGAGAAAGAAATGAAAAGGAAGAATAACTCACAGTCGCTTCTGTTACAGTGGAGTTTATCTCAGTCATTTGGATTCAACATCACTGTATAACTTCAAAGATAAAAGCCGCATTCACACCAAATCAACAACAGTCCTTTGAATGTGGGTAGTGCATTTAGGCTGCACCAGTGGGGAGAAAAAAACCTGCAGCAGCCCTGTGGCACAAAGTTGACACAGAATCAACTTTTTGGAGAAATTAAACCCGTCATGCTGCAGTGGCCAATCACGTAATAGCATTTGGTGCCATCAGACAAAGCACAATGTACTCTAACATTATAGTTCACGTAGTGTTGCCAAAATGGCAGCTTTCTCCCTCTCTTTTCAGACCCCCTTAGCGACTTTATTTCTAAAAAGTGACTAGCGACAAATTTTTTTCTTTAATTAAATTTTAAATTTAATTAAAGTGCACAGCTCCTCTGCCAACAGCACGAGTCCCTCTCCCTTTCTCCTTCGGCCATGAGCAGCAGGCAGTTAGCCAACACAGCCACGAAGCTTTATGCAAATGACACGCAATGATGTCACCAATATCTAAGCATCATCTGGTGATTTTTAGCGACTTTTGGAGTTAGTGCTGCTACTTTCATTCAAAATAAAAACGAGTTTGCGGCACTGTTTTCACATGTAGTCACTCAATTTGGCCTTGTGCAGCAGTTTAAACTGTAACGATAGGCCTCACATTCTGGTTATTGAAAGTAAATGTGTTTTCTTAATCTGTCGATGCAGACAGACAATCCCCTGCACACTAGCAGCATGGCTTATGTTAGCAGCATGGGAAACATAACAGAGACAAAAATGGGCTATTTAAGTGACACTCCCACACTGCTGCACAACCCTACGCTAATCACGCTTGATTTGGTGTGAATTCAGCCTTAGGGACTAAAATGTGTACTGTTCACTGAGCAGACATAGATAAAAAAAAAAATAAAAATAAAAAATCTCTACTTGTATGAGTGCTCACACCTTTTTCTGGTGTATAGATATAACTCTTAGGCACCTCCAGTATTCTCTCTGCCAGCGTTGGTTTGTCTGTAGTTAAAGAGCTGCAACATATATAAACACATAGAACATATCATGTCAGCCGCATGCAGTGTGAAAGATCTTTCTTTAAATTTTAAGAAAGATGACTTCCGTACCTTATTTAACAATTTATATTTTCAAATTATATATTTTTAAAACACATAAAACACACTTAATCTCCATTCACCTGGCAGTTGAGGACTTTTTCTTGAGAAGTAACTTTACATATTTGGTGTAGTAGCTGCTGTCAAGGTCCTGTGAGCAGAGGGAATCAGACTTCACATCAAATGATCACTTCATAATGAGTCACTGTATGAGAGGGTGTTATTAGTAGAAGGTCATGGGTTTAATTTCCATAATGATTTACAGTCAAAAATCTTGCTAAAGTGACTCTTAGGATGGTTCAGCATCATTTCAATATGAGAAACATTATGTCTTGATATTGCCCATTCTTGTTAATCGTGACCTGAAAGGAAAATCATCATTCTCAGTGGAGGAGCAATAACAACAAGCATACATACAAATACAAGAAAATAATATATTAGTGAATGAAAGTGCTGGTTTTATTGCTTATTTGTTGACTCTCATCACAGGGATTTCTCTTCTAAATTATGAATGAAAACTGTAGACAGATTAAACCTGCTGTTAAAACAAAAACTCTATGAATATGTTTGAAAGGGGAAAAAATAGCAACTTCCTCGTCATAATCTGCTCAAGGACGCTGAGTTAAACCCACTCTGTTCTGCACAAGCTGCTTACAGTAATCGTGGTTATGTTTTACATAGTTGAAATTCATGTTTTTCTTGCTTCAGTTGCACCAGAGATTAGTTTACATGTTGGTATTTACATTTATATCAGAGGACAAATGGTAGTTTTGTACAGGCTGAACTTTTCTCACCTCGTCAGTCTTTGGTCCTTTCACAAACAACAAAGGAAACTGGACACAGAGATATGCAAGGCAGGCCAGCTGAGGCAGACTTGCAAGCAGAGCGTAGTACTTATAGATCTGTGAAGAGAAAAATATAAAGAAATTGAATGTTTTGAAGAATCAGTTCACGTAGAATCGTCCCGAAAACCGTTGTGGTTTTATTTCACCATGGTTTGAGTGTTGTTACATCATAGTCTTTCATTGCCAGACCTTCCTCTACAGCGCTGCGGAGGAGTTAAACACGCTCTGGTTTACTGGCATTTATTTAAACCAATCACAATCGTCTTGGGCGGTGCTAATAAAAATTAAAACGTTTAAGTTTGCTGCTCCCTCTACATGGAACACATTACAGAGATCCATGAAACTTAAAGGAGAAATCCGGCGCAAAATGAGCCCAGGGGTTAATACCATGTGTACCGAGTCAACCGTTCTCTGGGATCTGTTTTTATGCTAATCGAATGTGACCTGTTTTACCGCTAATTAGCTTATAACGCTAGTCCTTTGGGCACAGGTAAAGTAAAAAGATATCGCTATTTCTATACCACTAACAAGGCTCAAAATGGCACCACACTTCCACGGTAGCATGATGAGGGGCCCTACATGTAAACTGAAGCATTGAGAACTTTGTAAGTGTACAGACAGTTTATTAAAAAGATAGTTTATAAAGAGAGTACCGTTCACATATACAGGCAGGCGCCATCTTGGGATAACAGTCACGACCAGTCGAACGACGAGCTCCGTGTAACCAGTAACATAGCTCAAGCACGGCGTTCGTCGTTAAAAAAAAACATATCCCAGAGAACGGTCGACTCGGTTATCATGTGTTATTAACCACTAGGTTCATTTTGCGCCAGATTTCTCCTTTAATGAGTCTGATTAGTTAACAGTGTTGGGCAAGTTACTTTCAAAATGTAATACATTATAGATTACTAGTTACTGTCATTTGAGAGTAATTAGTTATATTACAATATTACTGTCTCTGAATTGTATTGCGTTACACTACTTTTGCATTACTTTTGAGTTACTTTCACCAAAATAATAGCGGAAGTTTGACTTGGCAGCTAGCTTGTGAATTTCACCATTGGATCAATAAAGTCTCCTCTTTATCCACTTTGATACATCATAGATTATTCATAATATTTTGTATAATTAATATGGATATGCAAAGTAACTAAAGCTATAAAAAATAGATAAGTAAAACGTACAATATACAAGTAGGAGAAAATGAAAATACTCAATTAAAAGTATCTTCTGAAGTACGGCATTGTTGTAAAATGTTTGTTTAAAGCACTTGAATAAGAAATTCCAGTGCTGTTGTTTAGTTTAAAACAGTCTAAAGGAAATGGTCAATTATAGTGTGATTAAAACTAACTATTTATATTATTTACAGTACTTGATTTACAGCTGATATGTGAAAAGGTCCACAACCTTATTTTTTTTAACAGTAATATAGTTTTACTGCGAACCGTCACAGGAAGTGCTTTTATTTTGAAGTAGCCTACACGGAAGTTGTCTGTTGTGTACTTTTGCTAGCTTACTGAGATGCAACATGTCCGTCAAGCTAAGTTGCTCACTTTCTTGTTTGTAAAACTGCAACTGTAATAATTATTACCGTTCATGACAGCAACATATTGAACAGTAAATGGTCACAGTAAAAGACAAGAGTTTTTGGTCGTCATTCGAAGCAGTTCCACTACAGGCAGAGTTACTCTCCACGGATGATAAACTGCAATGATTTACGTGTACTAGCAAGCCTAAACATTAATTCCCGACATGTTTAAATCTGTCAGCGGCTCGGACACACAGCTGTCCGAGCTGACGTACCGTCACCTGTTGGGACACAGATGTTATAAAATAATACGCACGGCTTTTTTTTTTTCCTGTGAACAAATGCTTCGCGGTGTTGGGAAATTCTTCAAAAATGTTGCATTTAAATGCGTTGTAACTCGCGTTACTGAGATTGTAACGGGTAATGATATTACCGAAATTTAATTAGTAATGCGTTATATTACTGCGTTACAGCAAAAAGGAATACATTACTGTATCGCGTTACTCCCAACACTGTTAGTTAATAATGGTCTCATTGGTCACTTTTACAAGGTTGACTTGGAGGCAGCCACGTCTGGCTGTAGATACTTTGCCTGATGCGTTTAGGATTGTGGTAGACTTTGAGGGATTTGCTGATTCAGTTGTTTTATGTTTTTAGTGTTTTTGTGTATTTCATTTTGTGTGTATGTGTATCTCTTGAAAAAGAGATGTTTAATCTCAATGAGTCTGTTCCTGGCTAAGTAAAGGTAAAATAAAAAAGGATTTAAATAAATATGCACTGGACGGAGCCACGGTGCCGCTGCAAAATAGCCTCGGGAAGGAACTTGTCTTGGTGGGACATGTTCAAAAGTTGTTTTAGCAATCCCGGAAGTTAAAAGTCATGGATATACACCAGTTACAGATGTTGTTGGTGTCTCACCTCTGGAGTCACTGGACAGTCGAACTTCTGCCACACCAGGACCCCGAAGTGAGTGAAGGAGAGGAGCGTCCCAAACACGTAACCTGCTTTGTGCTGCAGAGAGCAACAGACCAACAGAGGATAATACAGGACAGGATAGTAGAAGATGGCGATTATCTTCATGTACTCTGAAAAACAAGGGATAAAAGAAAGGGATGTATCATTCCCTGATGTGCGACCTCTCATGAAATATTTAATATTGACTAAACAAAAAAGAAGGACATGAAGTCCTGCCCCATTTCCAAAGTAGCTTATAAGGTTCTACTAACCTTTGTAACATTTGACGTATTTTATCTTAAAACTTATTTACATTCATTCAGTGTCCCTAAACTTAAATTAAAGCCACTATGTGTAGAATTTGCATGTGATTATATCACTGTCACAGTTGATGTTACTACTTATCATGTGAATTCATCTTAACATAATATCTTAAAAAGCTACGAGTCATTTAAAAAATGAATTAAAAATAGATTACTCTGTGTATTCTGAGAATTTTAATTACAATCATCTAAAATATCTCTTTAGAACCATGAATGTAATCCTCAAAGCACAATAGCAAATATAATTTTGACAACAACTCTTGACAAATTGTAGCCTATAAATGCAGCTCTGTTTTTCAGTACAAATTAAACATCCAAATGTCCACCTTTAATGTCCGCTGGAGTATCTTTGGAGAAAGGCAGAGGGTCTGGGGCGAGCACGAGCATTGACAGCTTGCTAAACACCTGCCCAAAAACAGCCATGACCAGGCCTTTTTTCTGAGTCTGGTCCAGGAAGTTGACTGGACTGTGAGATCAGGAACAATAACATTAAGTTAATATGAGACTGCAGTATTATGTCCCATTCATGCCTAGACTTCCCAATACTCACCTGAAGATACTGGAGGATCCTCTTGTAAATCCTTGGCAGAGTTTGTTCTTCCTGGTGAGAGCTGCCAGGATTAACATGACCACCAGCTACAGGGCAAGTAAAGTAAATGCATCATATGTTAGGGTTATAACAGTGTATCTTTGCACAGTACATACTGGAATAAAATAGATTGCTGCATCAACAAAATCGTATCACTGTTTCCTCCTGAAAATGTTGACAGGTTCAGACATTTGCTCACATCATCACAAAACAGTGACATGTGGTTAAAAGTGTAGGATCAAAAGCTAGTAAGTGGACTTTGAGTTCAACGTTTAATTTTGTCGAACATTCAACGACATTCTCATCTAGACAGGTTAGATGAGCTTAGTTTTATCCACAGAAGATTCTGCTTGTTTTATTTGTATTTTGCACTGAAATCTATAAGGGGGAATTGATTGAAAACATGACTTGAAAATGTAGTTTTTGTGGTTTTTAAGTGGGAGGCAGAACAAATAAGTTTATCTCTATTTAAACGTGAATCTGAAACCAAAACGTGCTCAACTTAGGGCGTTTTCACACATACCTCGTTTGGTCCGGACTGTCGGACTTTTTAGTTTGATCCGAACTAAAATTACAGGTGTGAAACCTCCCCCGGACCGCGGTCCGGATCAAAAGACCTTTTTTGCCTTGCTTCTCTGTCATAGCACTTTGTACACTCTGTTTTTAAAGGTGCTATATAAATAAAGTTATTATTATTATTATTATCATTATTTGTCTTAATTTGCTGCTGCTAATTTTTGTCTGGCACGTCACCAGCTGATTGGCCGATATCTGCTACATAACTCATGTAAGTAACTATTTAAGTCATACTGTATTGTACCTCCTTTAGTCCCAATAATTTGAACTTTTCTAGTCAATACTAAATTCAATTTTTCATAGTGTTTGCCAGCTACAGTATCTCATGGAAACTACGTGAATAACAAAGCAAAGCAACTTTGTAGATGCAATTGGAAGTCGGGATAGAGCGGCAAATTGTTCATGAGTGCCTTGAAAAAAGAACCTCATTTCTGAACTTTCTTCAGACTACATCTTGTTATTTCTGCTCAGCTGCGGTGACCCAGCTGTCACAGTTTGTACACATTGTTTTTTTTTAAATAGGTCAATTTCCATTCTGTGTGTACAGTATGAGGAGTTTTCCGATGTGGCCTCCATTTATATTGGGTCAAACATCATTAAATTGAACGTCTGCCTGAGATAAAGCATGCTGATGCATTTATAGAAAAAAACACTGAAGGACTTGATGGAAAATGCAAAAACTTCAGAACACAATATACAGTCACTGTATTTCCCTCATGCTTTACTTTGGAGGACAATGTAGTGTAATTATTGTGTTTGGGGTATTTCAGGGGTCATTGAGGGGATTCTAGGGGATTCCAGGGGGTCCCCAGTAAAAAGGGGAATCATTAATTTTCACTATAATTCGATCCATCAGTAACACAATGACAGAATATATGACTATTTTGGTCATGGGTTTCAGACATTTTCTGTACTATAATATCTAAAAGCTGGAATCTGTGTTTTTTTTTTTTTTTTTTTTAATACATTTAGTAAGTTGAATGAGAACAAATTCTCATTTGCAATGACGACATGTCCAGTACAACCACAGTCTGCTGGCCACTGAGCAGCTCTACTGGAACAGTTGGGGATAAGGTAGGGTGGTAATGAGGTAGGGACAAGCGCTGCTCTTTCACCACCCAGATTTTATCCTGTTGGTCTGGGGATTGAACTGGCGACCTCCTGGTCACAGGCTCGCTTCTTTAAACTTTTGGCCACCACTGCCCGCTATCTTTCACGTCAAAAGGTTTGGGCAACACTGGGCTACGCTTATTCTGATTCTGACTCAGGCTGTACAGTACTTACATCATAATTCTGACGGCTCACAGCTCAAAGTCCATTGCCATGAACAGACATTACTAACAGAAACTGCCCTCCTTGCTGTCACTTAGCAGCTTCACATCACTAGAGCAACCTCTCTCTTCATCGTCGTCATCCTTCTGGACCTTTCTGCTTCCTTTGACACAGTGAACCACCAGATCCTTATTTCGACACTCCATTATCTGGGGGGCTCAGGCTCTGCACTCTCTTTGCTCACATCTTACCAAACCTACCGGGTAACAGACCAAAACTACCGGGTAACTTGGAGAGGATCTATCTCTATCTAAGAAAATACTCCGTTCCGTCTCTACGGTTGGAATCCTGCGTCCATAGCAATGTAAACACTGTAGCTCTTTATTGCAACCCTCCGTCTGTCACTTGTCGCAACGGGTCCTGATCACCCGGTCGGGTTTGTTGAATTACCCCTTACATAACGGCATCATTAGACAGAAAGGTTGGGAACAAGTGGTCTAATCTACATCAATACCCAACAAAATGGGCTTTTACTTTGCAAATATAGGCCTGCAGTTGATTTTATTAAACCTGAGTATACTTACAGATATTGACAGCATGCATATGTGGAAGAGCTTGTCGTCCACTGTGGGGTCACATGGTAAAATAACTCTGACAAAGAGGCAACACACATTAAAATGAACAAAGCTGAATTATTGGCAAAAATCTGTAAACCAATAATAAACAGATACATGTTGTTAAAATTGTTGATTTATGATTTGCACAGCTGATGATTGCTTGAATAAGTGATCCATATGATTTTATGAGTTCTTTATGATCTACAGTGGGGGAAATAAGTATTTGACCCCTTGCTGATTTTGCAGGTTTGCCCACTTACAAAGAATGCAAAAATCTACAATTTTAATCATATGTACATTCTAACAGTGAAAGACAGAATCCCAAAGAAAATTCCAGAAAATCACATCATATGAATTTATTAAAATTGATAACCATCTGATGAGGAAAAACAAGTATTTGACCCCCTGGACAAACAGCAAGTATTCTGGCTCCTACAAGCCAGTTAGTCTTTCTTTAAGACACAGCCCCAATCCGAACCAATTATCTACATTAAATACACCTGCCTCACCTCGTTACCTGTATAAAAGACACCTGTCAACACCCAAACAACCAGCATCCAACATCACCACCATAGGCAAGACCAAAGAGCTTTCTACGGACATCAGAGACAAGATTGTTGATCTGCACAAGGCTGGGATGGGCTACAAGAGAATCGGAAAGCAACTTGGAGAGAAAAGATCAACTGTCGGTGCAGTTATCAGGAAATGGAAGAAGCACCACACCACCGCCAACCTCCCTTGGTCTGGGCCTCCACACAAGATCTTGCCTCGTGGGGCGTCCCTGATCATGCGAACGGTGAGGAATCATCCCAAAACCACAAGGGGGGAACTGATGAATCAACTGAAGGCAGCTGTGACCACAGTTACAAAAGAAACGGTTGGTAACACACTACGCCGTCATGGATTGAAATCCTGCAGCGCACGCAAGGTCCCCCTGCTCAAGAAGAAACATGTACAGGCCCGCATGAAGTTTGCCATTCACCACCTGGACGACTCAGAAGAGGCCTGGAAGAAGGTGATGTGGTCAGATGAGACCAAAATAGAAATTTTTGGCCTCAACTCAACTCGTCGTGTTTGGAGGGCAAAGAACACAGAGTACAACCCAAAGAACACCATCCCCACCGTCAAGCATGGTGGTGGCAACATCATGCTTTGGGGGTGCTTTTCAGCCAAGGGACGGGACAACTCCATCGTATTGAGGGGGATGGACGGGGCCATGTATCGTGGAATTCTGGACCGACATCTCCTTCCCTCAGTGAGAGAGCTGAAGATGGGTTGAGGATGGGTGTTTCAGCACGACAACGACCCTAAGCACACCGCCAAAGCAACAAAAGAGTGGCTGAAGAAGAAGCACATCAAGGTTCTGGAGTGGCCTAGCCAGTCTCCAGACCTGAATCCGATTGAAAATCTTTGGAGGGAGCTTAAAATGCGAGTTGCCAGGCGACAACCTCGGAACCTGAATGATTTGGAGGCTGTCTGCAGGGGAGGGGTGGGCCAACATCCCTGCCGAAATGTGCACAAACCTTGTCACCAACTATAAAAACCGTTTGACATCTGTGCTGGCCAATAATGGCTTTTGTACAAAATATTAACATGCTGTTTGTCCAGGGGGTCAAATACTTGTTTTTCCTCATCAGATGGTTATCAATTTTAATAAATTCATATGATGTGATTTTCTGGAATTTTCTTTGGGATTCTGTCTTTCACTGTTAGAATGTACATATGATTAAAATTGTAGATTTTTGCATTCTTTGTAAGTGGGCAAACCTGCAAAATCAGCAAGGGGTCAAATACTTATTTCCCCCACTGTATATCCACGACGTTCCACTTCCGGGATTGCTCTGATGCCGCCGGAAATTCCGGATGTCACTCTTTTTGGCCAGATGTCCACTTCCTTTGTGTTGGGATTTTTGTGTGTGTGTGCGTGTGCGTGTGCGTGTGCGTGTGCGTGTGCGTGTGCGTGTTTGTGCAATGGGAGGGATTTTGATTGCATAGCTCATGGGTTTTAGGATGTGGGGACGAGTGAGCCCATGATAATTGTATTGATGCAACTTTGCACACAATTGTAAATTAAGTGTGAATGTGTTTGTAAAATTGTATATTTTGATGTTTTGTACCTCACTTGCATTGAATATGTGTTGTTTCACCTACCTGCCCAGAGACTACGGGGCGAGAATAGCAATTGTGCTACAACTTGGTACAATGCATCTCTCCTTGTTCTTATACAAGGTTAATGTTTAATGTGCATTGTCCCTGTTTGAATACAATTACATTACTTTATATATGCTTTTTTTTACTACCAAAAATATTCTGGTCAAGGGGTACTTGGCTAAAAAAATATTTCAAAGGGGGCAAATCAGTGAAAAAAGTTTGAACACCACTGAATTACAGGGAATGGAACAAACGACCCATATTGTGGTATGGTTCGGAGGACTTGTTGGATTTTAAGGTTACAAGTTGCTCAAGTAAAATCACACTTAATTGTGCAGGTTCCAGAACTGCTTTCATCTTTGAAAATGTTCAAATCAAGCACAGTAACAAGTAAAATCACCTAAAATCACCACTTTGCTGCGATTATGAAGTTATCAGCAATCAACTAATCAATTTCCCAAAGTGCACTTGTACATAAAATCAATACTACAGAGCCCTTTAGACTTAAACATGAAATTGTCTTCAGTGGGGGGTTTGTACTCACTCTTTTGGTGGATTGGTTGGCTCTGCGTTGTTTGTGTACCAGTCTGAATAATCATAGTAGGAATATTCAAAAGGCTCAAGTTCGACCATGCTTTGATTCATCGTAGCTGTTCAGTCGTGTCAAACAGGATGAAGCAGGACGGTTAAAGATCCAGAGGGCTCCGGATCCTCCTCCTCTTCTTTTAGTCGGTTAACCTCGCTCAGTGATCTGCTGCTGCTGTAACCTGTCAGGAGAGTTTGGCCCAAACACCCAGACACATTCCAGTTCAACTGAGAGCTCAACACAGATTAACAACTGCACAGAGGGGAGTAAGAGGAGAGAGAGGGTCAACAACACAGTGAATAAGAGAAGAAGTGGAGGAAGAAACTGACCCAGTGTGACCTCTGGTGATCCTTTAAGTTATGTTGAACTCAGGCCTCCTATCTGTTGAACATCTCAACTTCAGTTTGGTTTAAATTACAGATGTTCAGTGATATTAAAGGCTTTGCCATCATATTTTTCAAGGCTAACACTTGTGCAATTTAAGAAAACTGTTACAAGTTTGTGCAATGTTATCCCTATGGAATGTCTTTGTAAACAACCCATGTAACTCCTAATATTATTGTTCCTTTTGTATTTATTCTGTTGATTTGATATTGTGTGTAATTTTCATTGGGCTTTATTCTCTTTCTTTTCTTTTCTTTTTAGTGTTTTGGTTTCTACCTTTGTAATTGGATAATGCATTGGAGAGTGCCCAGATTAAGCCCCTATGAGGGCTTTTCCATCTCTCCATCACATCTTTTATTGATTATATGATATATGATATGATATGAGTATATTAATCTGTAGTATATGTGTAAACTAATAAACTAAACTTAACTTATTTCTTCTGGATGTGATCTTCTAAATCATCACTTAACTTCAATACTACAATTCATTTAAAATAGGATTTAAGTACCATTTATTCAGTGGTTGAGTGTAACTAAGTACATTTACTTAAGTACTTTTTTTTAGATCTATGTGCTGGTTTGAGTGTACAGGTCAGGACAGATGCTGGAGCATTATTGGTGGCCACTACTTCACTACTGCTCTACAGTGGTTACCACTGATAGAGTTGATACCCTTAAACGGGACTAAATGAAACCTATTTTAAGCGTGCATTAATTCCTTAAATTTATGTGTGCATACATGTTTACTGGTGTCTAGATGTGTGTTTCGGTACATATATGTTTCATATTTCACATAGTTCATGTGTTTACTTTGTTGAGGGATGAGTGAGCAACCTTTGGAGAGTCTTGTATGGGTGAATGTCTTGGTTGTATGAGTTATGTATTATATATTTTTGCACTTACTATTATCGTAAAGTAAGTTGTTGTTTTTTATTGTTGTTGTTTTTTTGTTTTTTTTCTGTTTGACTGCCGCTGTAAGGTCAATGTCAATTTCTGTACCTGAACAAGAGGACCCCCTCGAAAACGAGATGGTTCATCTCAAGGAGTTATTCCTCTTCAATAAATAAATGTAAATATATATACTTAAGTACTTCAGTGTAAATTCGAAGGACTTGTCTTACTTTGAATTCCACTTTTTACTTCACTACTCATTCCAACCACTACATTTCAGAGGGAAATATTGTTATTTTAACATCACTTAAAATATTTGACAGCTGTAGTTACTAAGTACTTTACAAATTGAGCCATCGTTAAGGTTATCAATTTCAGCTGTGCTTTTCCTTCTATGACAAGTCAAAATGTCTGCTGTGAAAAAGGTTCATTGGCAACTATTTTGAAAATTGTCAGCAAACTTATTTTTCATGCAAAAATGCCAAACATTTCGTGGTTCTAGCATTTCTAATGGGAGGATTTGCTGCTTGTCATATTATTATTTTAATCATTTTATTTTGTTTATGTTTTTAGTTGTGAAACTAATTGTTGCGGCATTTCTCTCCATTTTCTGAAGTTTCACAAACCAAACAATCGATTAATTGAGAAAATTATAATTAGAAAATAATTAGCAGATTGTTCCAGAATGAAAATAATCGTTAGTTGCAGCCATATATATATATATATATATATATATATATATATATATATATATATATATATATATATATACATTTTAACCAAAGAAGGATTTAGTTTGATGTCAGAAATACTGTAAAATGTGATCTCTCTTACTGTCTCACAGTGCCTACACGAATACATTTCCCTCTGTGTTTTAAAATCTTGCTGGTGAAGTGAAACACCACCCTCACCAAACCAAAAGTAGAAACAATATTGATTTGCTTCATCTTATCACAATCACAATGTCTGATAGAGTGCATATGTTTGGTGTATTCATGTTGAAATAAAGCACTCTGTGGGACTTGGGGTGTTAACTTGCTGCCTCTCTCTGCCTGTTACTTAAGAGACTAATCTTATAATAACATGAAAATCTTTCATTTAAACAGGGGCAACCTTTGTGTGAAAAGAGCTTAGGAAAGGCCAAAATGAGAATGTGGATCGTTTTACACGTGAGGTAAGTACAGTGGCCGACAGCTCTGCAACTTAAAGTGCTCTTATGGTCATTTTCAGGTTCATAATTGTATTTAGAGGTTGTACCAGAATAGGTTTACATGGTTTAATTTTCAGAAAACACAATATTTTTGTTGTACTACACAGTGCTGCAGCTCCTCTTTTCACCCTGAGTGTTGAGCTCTCTGTTTTAGCTACAGAGTGAGACATCTCACTTCTGTTCCATCTTTATTGGGAGTCGCACATGTGCAGTAGCTAGGTAAGCAGTGCGTTCGCCCCTGTCAGCCACCGTAGGTAAGACTTCATCACTCTGAACTTGTGTATCATTTTTATAATTTAAAATAAGAAATGAAGGAAAACATTAAGAGTGCCCAGTTACAGCAGCTGATAGATTTCCAAAAAATCAATAAATAAAACCATCAAAACCATTCAACTTTACCAAGTAGAAGTAGAAGATTTAACTGGATCACTGGGATCTTTATGCTCCAGATAAAGATTCCAGTGATCCAGTTAAATCTTCTGCTGCTCATTTTGTGCATCATAAAGAATATTTAAAGGTTCATTTCACAGCACACTTTTCTGTAACATTGGTCGAATCTCATTTGAGAGTTCAAGGTTTCTTAATCTGGATGTGTGAGCTCGCTCATATGACAGAGGCTGGCGAAGGCCAGCTGATCTGATCAGCAGGATTTTCTGACTGAGGGCCTTACACGGGACCCACAACACTCAACTGCTGCTATTACAACATAAAAAGGCCTCCAATTATGTAAAGACAAATGCTCTTAAAGTTCTTAGTATTAGAGTAATAAATAACTTGACTAAAAGCAACGCTGTGAATTCCCTTTTCTTGCCCAGAGTCATCTTTTACAATTCCACTTGCAGCACTGGCCTACGAAACTGAATGGGTTTGATGTCTGATGTTTTTCATGTGATGGATTTAGAAGGTGAAGTAAATACTGAGTGACGTCTCTTATCAGACTGACATTTAGTTAAGGAACACCAGCACTCGCTTCAGCTACAACCATCTGCTTTCACATCTCCTTTTAAAGTAGAGAAGACTATTTGGATACGTAATACTGCAATACTGTCACTATACAGGGTGTCTAAATATATGTGGCACAGAGTTTCACATTAATGGTAATAGTTGGTACATTTACCATTAACAAATAAGACCGAAGCCCCCTTTTTTTCACTGTATCCATCCATCTCCTAAGAACAGCCTCTCCGGGCAGAATTACCCAAAGACCGGACTCCTGTTTGTAAAAAGCATTTACTGTAACAGGCCCTTAGCTAAACTAATTGGAATATATAAGCGAAAGAAGAAATTGGCATTCGGCAAATGGGGCAGATTATTTCTAACGATGCATCTGAACATCTGAGAAAAACTGCAACTCAACTCTCATCTTGTACTTTATGTTAAGGCTGTGTGTGTGTGTGTGTGTGTGTGTGTGTGTGTGTGTGTGTGTGTGTGTGTGTGTGTGTGTGTGTGTGTGTGTTGAGCGTTTTGTGTGTTAAAGTAGACAGAGGAGGGCACTGTTTGGATGGTTCTCTGCATTAAAGTGTGTCAGTAAACTGACCTTTCACGTGTTGTAGCTACCACATCATATTTCAAATGTATTTTTTGAATAGTGAAAGTCTAATGGCTACATCATCTCCTGTCAAACTCTTATAAAAAACCAAATCAAAAACCATTTTCAAGCATTGTTTTTTACTTTATCAAGGCATGAAAACATGAATATAACAGTCACATTAATGACAGCAGGGATATACAGTCCATCTATCACCAAACAATAAAGATCTGCATTGTAAATGTCACAAAAAAGACAAAAATAATGATACACTAGATGATGAAATGTGATCAGGAGTCTCTTCTGACACAAATCAAAGTCTAAATATGATACAAATAGACAGCAAGCATGATGATAGGAACTGAATTAGATTTTAGAATGACCTGACGTGGAACCAACATACAATAATAAAGTGGCCTTTAAAAAAGTAACAGCACGCAGATTCTCTGATATGTATACAGGAATACAAAGCAAGAATACATGAAGATTATTGATGACTGAATGGGTGTGTGGGTGAAGGTTTTTAGTTTTTGAACATGTCACACAACAGTTTCTCCATGGGAGTGTTTCCGATGGTCCTGTGGAAGAACAGCAGCTCTATCCGCTCCGAATTCACAAAACGCAGAGAGGGAAGAAGAAGAAGCAGCTTTCCAAACCTGAATAAACAAAAATATGATCAACTTCACAATACTACACTACTACACAAACAATGTGTAGCCAAATTACAAGTCAACATGGAAGTCTTTTAGGTCTTAATACTGACCAATAAAAACAAAAAACTGTGTTCATGCATTTTTAATAATTGCTGAGACCAATATTTTTGGTATTTTGGTAGTATTCATTTTTGTTCCCATTGATTTTAAGGTCCAACCTCTTAATTTTTGTGACATAAGTCTGACTTAAGTCTTAAATCTACAGCTCTGAATTCAAAATTCAGGGAGTTTGTCTTTATACTGGCAGAACTTATCCAAAATACATAATTTACTTTCTGAATGATTCTGAATTAACTTTTTAATTAGCTTTTTTTGGGGGGGGGGGGAGGCGCCCGTCCTTGCGTAAGTAAGTTTACATTTTGGCATCTGTCCTCCAAGATTTTAAAGTGAGACCTTTAAAAAAATCTCAAAAAGGGACAAATTCATTCAATAGAAGAGGAAAATTTAAAAAACAATTTCTTTAGAAACTAATTTCTACTGTAACAGCTAACAGCCCTTTTTGAGGGTTGTTGATAGAAGGAAATCGTTAACTTAAAGCTATAGTGGGTAGTTTCTGTCGCCCCATGAGGAATTCTAAGTAATGACATCAAAACTGTCGGCGCATCCATATGATACAAGCCCCCATTTCTCCTCCACGCAGTTACTAGTAGCCAAAGTCTACTGGACGCCACAATCTTCTGAACATACAGCCATACTGAGAAATACAGAGAGAATTGAGTGGAGCTGATAGTCTTCATTAGCTTTGTAGCAACTCATTTGGCAATGGCTTGAACGTAACGGATGTTCATTAATTTAAAAAAAGTTAGGTGTTTGGTGTTTTAAGCTCCCAACGTCGCCTTCCAGGCAGCGCTGCCTGGAAGGCACTAGGATTAGGCAATGGTTAGGGTTAGGGTTAGGTGCCTTGAAGTCAACGGTCGCAGCGCTGCCTGGAAGCCGACATTGGGGGCTTAAAACACCATTGAGCAAAAAGTTACGCACTAAAGCTTTAAATACAAAGTAGAGGAAGAAAGGGGACAGCAAGATTACCAACCTAAAACGTTCATTTTCCAATCTAAGACTACAGATAAATGAGATGTGACAGTGTAAACACATTTAAAGGTACCTGGCTGGTTGACTGGGGTAGTGGGAGCGGATGTGTTGTCCCAACATCACTTGAGACTGATCCTGCAGGTTCTCCACTTGTTCTGGATCTTTCAGGCCACGGGTCTCTGTGGAGGAGAGCAAACACCAACGTGAGTCAAATTCAGACAAATACTGTTAAAACAATACTGAAAGAACAGCTGTGTAATATGAGCTGGTGGTGGTGTCACTCTCTACACACAACTACACTCATTTATATTGACCACTGAATTATTTATATCTAAAATGAACAGAGAAAAGACCATGAAGTTTTTAACATGAAATTGGTTTATTACCATGAGACCAAACATTTTCTCAGCCAAGGCAGTAATCATAATGTATTTTGTAGGGGACACATCCCCCCAATATTTAAAAATGCTTCCTTACGGCCTTGTTCTCAGCTATATTTCAAGCATGGATATGTGGTGGGCTTTAGGTTATGTTTTAATATTGCATTTGTATGATTTGTATGTGGTAGCATGTATTTTTATGTATTGTGTGTGCAATTTATGCTTCTGCAGGCTGCAAGGCCAATTTCCTTTAAGGGACAATAAAGTTAAAGTTGAAAGTCAAAAAGATTATAACATATTTTGTGTGCAAAGCAGACATTTTGGGTGTCAGCTATGGGTGGCACGAGAGGAAAGTTTGTGTCTGAGGTTTCTGCCTGTTTAAAGATGTTAGAAGATTTGACTCGCCACTGTTGCACCAAATGCTTGCTCCTGGGTCTCTGTAAATTAAAGAGTGTGGTCTAGACCTACTCTACCTGTAAAGTTCTGCTATGATTTGACACTATGAATACAATTGAATTGAATTGAAAATGTAGCAGGCTCATCCTCTGTGGAGAATGAATTTGCCCAGCAATGGTTACGGTAATCCCATTATACAGTATGTTCAAAATCTGATCGGCAGCGGTGCTAAAGGAAAAGTCAGGGAAAAACTGAAATGCTTAGGAACCGAAAGCTAACCTGCCCGGTAGTGGTTAAGATTTATTGATCTAAACCAGTCACTTAGGCCCTTAGAATCTTATTATTGCAGTGCCATTATTAGGTTGTAATATCACCAAATAGAAGCCTGAACGACGTCTTCATTATTTATAGTGCCGGCCCCTTAGAATCCTGTTGGCCTCACCTGGTTTGAAGAGTACAATGGCCTTGAGGCAGGCAAACTCAGTGGGATCGACGGCGAGGGCCTTGAAGCGGCTGAAGACCTCCTGCAGGAGGCGCAGGTCCAGGCTGGTGTAGCTGGTCTTCCCCTGCATGCCGGGGCAGAGGTCTGGCATAGAGAGCAGCGGGCAGCTGTCCAGAGGCAGAGACCACTGGATGGCACAGAGCAGGAAGAGCTCGCTCCACGCCTCCTCCAGCAGGATCACCTGGTGGGACACCAACAAGAGTCGGGATGTCAAAACTGTTTGTGTGGCTTGGTGGTTCAATCCTAGGCTCCTCCGGCCACATGTCATAGTGTCCCTGAGCAAGACACTGAACCCCAAGTTTCTCCCTAGATGCTGTATATATAGCTGTTTACTGCCTCTAATATACTTAGGATGGGTTAAATTGCAGAAATAAAAATTTACTACATTGTACTGTGTGTATGTGACAATTAAGAATAAAGTTTCTGAATGGTTTGCCAGGTTGGATGTACAATGGGGAAAGTACCTGAGCTTTCTGAAGGGCTCCTATGAAGCTTTGTGCCGGGGAGAGATGTGTATGATGGGCTTCTGGTGTTGTCATTTATATACATGTTTATTAGGTTTATGGTCTATTGTCTATTTTGTGACTATTTTGTGACTATTTTGTTGAATGATCTGGAAAATTGTAGTTACTGTGTTGTCTTTTCTCGATTTTTTTTTTTTTGAGTGGTGATGACAAAAGGGAGGGAGGGGGGTTTGTTCATGTTGTGAGTTGTATGTTTTGTATTTTGTTTAAAAAAAATTAAAAATGGTTAATCACATAAAAAGAATAACGTTTCTTTCAGAAGCAGATGTAACTGTTTTTAGATTCACTGGTTAGTCACAGTAGTTAGTAGGGTTATATGGAAGGCCATTCCTGCCAAAAAGTAACAACATGTTGATAAATGATAATGTATATTTATAAAATAAATCATTATCAGCAGTAACAGTATGAATTCATATTGCATAGTTTCCAAAATAATAGTGTTTAAAAATAATTAATTTGTAACTCATATTGTTTTTCTATATGTTTATATGATTAAGCATCTCATTTAATTATGTTTTGATAACTAGTTTGTAAGTCCTGATCTACAAAGTCAACATTATGAGATATCACAAGTTTATATTTTGACCATTCTCATTTTTTGTCAACCAGTGCAAATTATGAAATGAAAAATATGATCAAAAATATTTGACAACTAAAATAATTATATACTAAAAATATTTAACAATTGACAACCTTTTTTTCTTGACATACAAAACTGGACAAATGGACAAATTAAATAATTGTGAGTCTTTTTGGTTGTTATTTACTAGAACTACAGTTAGGGTAACTAAAATCAAATGAAAACATCAATGTTGTCAGCATTTTCATTTTTTTCTCTGAACAACAATATATCATGACTTACTTTTACTTGTCCCGTCACAACCAAAACATTTTAAGAATAATAGATTCAGTACAGAATATGTACGAGTCTCACCTGGTCTCTGAAGGGCAGGTTGGAAAACACCGGCAGGTTCTTGGCCCACTTCACTGACATGAAGAGCAGCCTCGCTGACGTCTCGTACACGTTTTCGGAGCTGGACGGGTACAGAGCCATGTGGTACTCCGAGGACGCTCGCTCCGGCTCGTTGCTCGTCACGTCGATGTTCTCGTCAACTGAAAACAGAAAGGACGAGGTCAGGCTCGTGCAGAGCTCAATCTAGTTTACGTATGCATGTTAACACTTTAACTTTGGCCTGTTAGCTTGTTAACATGCTAACACTGGCTTGCTACATGCTGAAAATTACATGCAAAACGGAAGCATGTTAATGTCAGGAGGGCCACTGATAAAATGACTCAAGTCTTAATCAGTAAGTTATGTCATATTTAATTTAGTGATTAAGACCCACAGTGAAATTAGCATCCTATAAACATCCTATAGGTATTAATTTGTTCATATTCTTACTAACTTGGCATGTTACAATTATGTAGACTTTATATGAAATTAAATTCTATACAAAACATGTTTTTTGACCAACCCCTATCTCTCCCATCCAATAAAACTGCCTTCCTCTCCCTGTTTTCTGAATGTTCCCCTCCTGCATCATGTCTCGACCCAATATTTCCAGTTTCAAACACAAATATTCAAGTTTACGGAGACAACATGCTCTTAAAACACAGTTTTCCTGTGGAATTTACATCACAGATTTGGATGCAAAAACTGGGGTGACGTAAAGAACCATAAAATGAAAGCATCCCTTCTATCTAATATGATCTCAAATCCCAAGCCCTCCTCACCATCCTCGGGCTCCAGCTTGGCGCAGGTCTCGGCCGTCATGAGGCTGGCCATGAAGCGGTGGTTGTTCTGGGGACTGGTGCAGCGCTGGGGGGCCGCGGAGGAGTTGATGGACACGGAGGAGGTAATGTGGGGCCACGTGATGACAGAGGAGGAGGAGGAAGAGGAGGAGGAAGATGAGGAGGAGGAAGAGGAGGTGGGCTCCCGTGTGGTGGCCAGGTGCTCCTTCTCAGGGTCCACGTCGATGGAGTCCAGGCGGACCTGAGCTGTGCTGCGGGGCTGCCGCTCGTTCTGTACTGCTGCAGAGAGGAAAAGGACAGGACGGGGAAGGAAAAGGTGGAAATAATCAGAATAATAATCATGAGATTCCTGTGTGTGGTCAGTGTGTAGTTGTTAGCATTATCTGATGTATTTTTTGCAGGTTAACCCCCTGAGGTCTAACGGCATTTTCTGGATTTTTACATTTCTTCTTAAATATTGTATTGTATATTTGCATACAGCCTGATATCTATTTTACATCACAATGTTCCAAAAAAAAAACTCTGGTGAGCTAGTGAGGCCCAGGTATGTCCTAGAGCAATGTGTAAAGCGATTATTTGGATCTAAAGATGAATAATTGATGTTCGTTTTTTTGAAATTCTTCAAATCTCTTGGTAAAAAACACTTTTACTCATGTTAAACACACTTACCATCCTTATTCATGCCCGCCTGCAGGCACTTCTTCAACCGACACGCCTGGCACTGGTTGCGATGAGCTTTGTCCACTGGACACATGCCTGTACCGGCCTGGCACCTGTTAACCCACAACCAAGACTTTAAAGGGAGAGTCCACTCAAAACTAACAGAAATACTGTATGTGATTATTACAAATACATACTTATGGTGAAATGTATCTGAAATTCCTACACACTTGTATGTGAAATTGAAGCCACAACGAACAAACCTTCAATCCTAACCTAAATTTAAAATACATCATAGCCTAACCTTCACCAAAATAACCCACGACCAATTTAAAGACACTATCTATAATTCAAATCTAAACAAATAGCTTCACTGTCAATATTGTTGTTGTTTTTTAAAGGGATGGGATCTTACTTTTAATCCTAAATTGAATTACAGGGTTTTTAATACACAGACACACTAAACAACAACTAAATCTTTATTAAAGTTAGTCATGTTTTATGGCACTAAAAAGTTTGTTTGCATTAATATGCTCAAGTGAAACAAGCATATATATTTTCAATTACAATCAGTTGAAAAAACAAGTGATTTAATTTTGTTTTGATGTGACAAAAATGTACATTTCGTTCTGAAAAACATGGCCATCTTTTCCTGTCCAAAATTATACAAAATGTGTGGGTTTTGTTGGATATAAATCTAATGGCTGTGAGAATGTTTTGGATAAAAGTGCTTAAAGGATCCTGGCCTTCCATACTGTATTGCACTTTGTATAGTAACTGGCTTTTATGGGATGGGGGGGACATTGTTAATCTTGGTATCTGAAGTTTTTCTCTTGCCTGTAAATGAGCCTCCTCCTCACGCTGCGTTTGAAGAAGCCGCTGCAGCCGTTGCAGGCGTAGATGCCGTAGTGTTTCCCGCTGCTGGTGTCTCCGCACACTTTGCAGACCAGAGCCGGGCTCAGGGCTTTGCCCGGGGACGGACTCTTGGCTGTGAGTCAAAACACAGTGACAGGGGCCCGTCGGTTAGTGCCATTCATGTGCTCTGGTATTGTTTCATACGTGTGCCTGCCATCTGCACAGTCAGCTCAGTCTATTGCCACAGCCTTAATTAGGCCTGAAAATCTCATTTAGTGGATGATCATGAAATTAAAACAATAAAATGGCTAGAGGCAGATTAACAACTAACACAAACGATGCAGGATTACGGATAATAATCCAAATAAACCCATTCATTATACATACATTCAGATGGAATTGCTTACAGTTGCATAATACATATTTATTTTGGTCTTGTTCTACATTTAATTAAGTATTGAATTAATAATAATAATAATAATTATTATTATTATTATTATTAATTAGTATACTGTATTTAAGAAATGCACAAAATTAATTTCTGTGCATATCATTATGCTTGAGTGATGTTTAATGTAATGCAACTTTCTTTGATGGATGGTTAAATGTTAAATATTTAAAACGGAAATAAGGCACAAAACAGTTTTATGAGAATCTCAAACAGAAACATAAAAATCAAGGTGATCAAAAACCTCCGTTAGTCTACTTTTTTTTTTTTTACTACAGGCCAAGTGTGCCCCCCCAGGCTCCTTCTTTCAGGCTTCCTGGACACCTGTTGCTCTTGGTCAACATGTGAAACTCGTACCTCCTCTGCTATCGTCCATCCCGCCGCTCAAAGAAGACTCACTGGGGGACGAGGACGACATCATGGGGAGCTTCAACAGGTGATCCTCCATCATTTCTTTATTTTAAAAAAAAATGGCTCCTGGAGTGATGGCGAATGATAAGAAACTTTGTTGCAAAGCTATTAGTCCTCTTCTCTGGAGTTTGTCAATTTTCAAGGTACAATTTCCAGGAATGACAGACGAAAAGTTCAAGTTCCTTTTGGGTTTGTTGTAGTAAAAACACTTAAAATTTGAAATAAGTAGCTGTCAGGCCTCCAGTGGTCCCCAGTGGGCGGATGGTAAATTGAGCCTCTACTGTGTTGTAGCTTCTGCTGTGGAGATGCAGATGGGCTGGGGTCCTGCCATGAGATCCAGCTCACACTTGTTTCACTTCAACAGGTTGCGTGTCCTCCCTCCGGCCGCCGGGGTCCGTCACTGTCTGTGGGTGCTTCCTCGGTGGCAGCTCCTCAAAAGGGAGCCCGGGGGGGGGGGGATTAGCCCCACGTGCTGTGTAAGCAGCATGCTTCTTTGTCATCCTCTTAATCTTTACTGTTCATCTACTGGATCAATCAGTCACATTACCAGAATGCTGGTGCTGCTCAGACTCGGATCTTCATTATGTCTGCAAACAAAAACGGAAAGAAACAGCTACAGTTGTGGAAAAATTTCTTCGGGAAAGATTACAGAGTCGACGATGAATCTGATTCTTTACTTCATGCAGCAAAGAGAGGAGTCCTGTAAAAGGTGTCATCACCTGACTTTCAGAGCAGCTTGCCTTAAATGTCATGAAGTGAAACAAAGGCACCTCATGACAATGTCGATTCAGTCAGGCATGTGCGACATTCAGTTCCTGAGCCCCTCCTGCTGAAGTCAAAAGTCAAGTTAATGTACCTCACAATAACTGCCTTTTAATACATAATAATTAATACATTGAGTACTAATAATCTAAAATCTAAAATGTTCATTTCCCACACAGTGATGGTGACTCCTAAAGCTCTCTGCTAAAAGAGTTGCTGTAACTTTAGACCAGTTCCCATGCAGCTACGTCTCCTCGTGTCTCCTCTGTCCATGAGGGCATCCATCAGTCAACACTCCTCTTCGGTATCTGCATTCAAAGGGATGATTACACGAGGCGCACATTATTATATTTACCAGCCTCTTCAATTTGTATTTCCCCACTTTTTTTTTCCTCTGAATTACAGCTCCATTTCCCCCTGCTGTATATTTGATCTGTGTGATTGCCTGCCATTCATAATCACCCCCAGTGTTTGCTGAGGAGCTGCCTATTAACTCCCATTTCACTCTTTTTTGACAAACTAGAGATCATCCGCATCCCTCTGGCTGCCGGAAGAAAAAGGTCACAGAGGGAATAATAGAGTTTTGAATGGCTGATGTTTTAGCCGACACTAATTTAGCTCATTCAAGAGGGTCTCCCATTTATTATTAAGAAGCTAGAGTCATCATCCATGTGGCATTTACATAGGCAGCAGTGTTGAGCTGCAGCTAACAGGAGTCTGGAGGACCAGAGCTGCCACAACCAGAGAATAAAATTGACTGGTTGTTTAGCAAAATGTCAGACAATATGGGGAGAAATTAAAGTACTTTACCATAAGGCCGTGATTAAAAAACAAAAAAGCCATTAAAAATACTCGTGATTGTGAAAATCAAACTGGAGGAAGAGTCAATGGAGGATCTCTGTGAAAGCGTAAATGTTTCAGTTCATAAATTCAAAGCATGTGTCAAACAATGCTTCTGTTGTTAATGATGTCGTTCCTCTGACGCGACTTTCTGCTCGTTTTCAGCGTTTGTTTTCTAGACACAGTTGAGCGGTTCAAGTGAATGATCTTAATCTGAAGAGGACACAAGCTGCCATGTTTCTGACATCTGCGCGCTGGCATCTGTACTGTTGTTTTTTGTTTGTCTGTTTGCTGTTTATTCTGTGCTTGTTAATAACTGCGCTCAATCATGACTGATCTTAGATTGGACATATGAACAATTTAAAGCTGCATTAATTGAGTTTTCAACAAGCTGAAACCGCAACATCTGACATATCATAGAGCTGCATCCAGCAGACACAAAACAACATTAATCTTCATTTGGACTCATTATTTTTTCGTCTCCACCCCTCCTGAGAAAAAAACGGCTGTTCTTTTTACCGCTAAATGTTCCAATTTCTTCACCAGATAGTCGATAAATTTGTCTGTCTGCTGTTTGGCGGGCAGGTGGTGTACAGTGGGGTAATAGGAGCGTGTTAGCTGAAATAACCCTGTCTTCTACATTCCCCATACAACAAAACAAGGGCAAAGAAAAGGGGAAAAAAATGTGTTGGCGACTGGCACCGTTTTAAACACGTGGTTAATGTTCAGGAGCATTTCATGCATTAGCGCCTCTAGAATTGGCAGAAAATACGACCCACAGGAGCGTTTTCCATTCCAACCCGTTCTCACTCTGACGTAGCATTAAGAGCAACAACGGTAGCGAGTAGTATGAACGCCTGGAAAACCGCACAGGGAGGTTGGTTGGGTCAAACAATACAGACTTTCACCCAGGAGACCGGGGTTTGGTCCCACGTGTCAACCCAACTGTCCCGTTCTTCTTTTCCTGAACCCAACTGTCCCGTTCTTCTTTTCCTAAACCCAACTGTCCCGTTCTTCTTTTCCTAAACCCAACTGTCCCGTTCTTCTTTTCCTGAACCCAACTGTCCCGTTCTTCTTTTCCTGAACCCAACCGTCCCGTTCTTGTCCCGCGTGTCTTAGAAACATACCTTTTTACTAGTCCACCCACGACCTTTTCCTTAACCTAACTGCGTCAAAAGTGACGGCAATAGTCCCAACCAAGCGCATTTAGATAAAGCGCGTTTAGATATGACGCTAAAGGAGACTTTTAACGCCAATAACAACGCCAAAGGCACCTGACCAAGCGTATTTTACACAATGGGAGTGAGAATGTGTTGTCCATCCTCATATCTAAACCAGAGAACGTAGCAGGTCGCAGTTTGGTTATTCTTAGGCACCAAAACTACTTTGTTAAGTCGAGAAAAAGACTGTGGTTTGGGTTAAAATCATCTGTTACGTTAATTAACTTTGGATTATGCACGTGACGCAGAACATGACTTTGTTCTGTTTGTTCCGTAAAGTAAGAAAAAAACTCTTACCCACTTACTTTTGGTATAAAACGGGACACAAACCCCGGTCGACCGGGTAAAGTCTTCTGTGTTTGTATACTTTGTCACCTCACTTCCTGCTTTGCTCCCGTTATAATTACAGCAGGCCCCTAGAGGGCGCTGCTACTACAAACCTAAATATTAGTCGTAATTAATACTTGAACAAACGACTTATGGGAGCGTTTTTCAGGGGAGGAGAGTCTCGGAGAGGGTATTTGAACTCATGATGCTAGTATTTCTTTTTTTTAATCCTGGCTAAATCCTTACTATCAGAAATGTATCACAGTCATTTGATCCATCATCCATATAGAAATATATATATAATATATATAAATAATTGTTCATTCAGAATTAATCTGTATATAAAAAAATCCAAACAACTTCTGTCTTGTCTTTCATCGTTGCTAAACTCTAAGTAGAAAATTTGCTCAGAGGGCAAAATGAATGTCGATGTCAGCGACTTCCAGCTCCACAATAACACAGCTTGACCATAATTGGAAAAACAAAGTGGAGAGCAGTTAAGTAGATTAGAGTTTGACCACATTTTGTCTGCCTGGGCACCAGCCGCAGCCACCAGAAGACAGAGGGGGGGGACACAATTAGCCCAAAAGATTAAAAGAGCAGTGAAGACACACTTCTTGTGGGCATCTTTAGCCATATGGTGGCTACTCTCTTCATCCTTGGCCAACACACTGTTGACCTTTGTAAGATTTACCAGTTAATTAGTCTTCTGGGATCAGTGTTTCTGCAGGATTTCTGCCTGGATTCACCCAATTACACACTGATTACTGATGCGGATATGAAGTCATTCATGTCTCTAAAAAAGAGTCACGTTAGGTACATTTACATCCATCTATGCACATAATTTGTGCAACAACGAAAAATGTTTAAATAAAAGAGAGTGGTTGCAACCTACATTATAAAGAATAAAAAGAGTGGAAATGTATGTCACTTCAATGTCCCAGGTTTGAGTCTACACAGGGTCCTTGTTGCAGCCAATGGTTGCAGCTCACCAGCCTCTCCGTCACCATAGCAACTGATACAAACAACAAGAGAATCAGAAGAAAAGCTGCTGTAGCACTGCAATTTCCCCATTTGGGATGAATAAAGTCAATCTACTCTAATCTAATCTAACACGTGAGGAGATTCTTCTGCTGTTTTTGACCTCCAGAGGTCTCTCTTCTTTCCATGTTTTTGGGAAACCTACAGGAAACGCTGTGTGTCAGAGTTAATGGTGCTCAATTAATAATCATGTCCCCTTGAATATATTTACAGTACATGACGGAACATGCACTGATTCACACTTTATTGAATCTATAATTTAAAAAAGTAATCTATATACTGCACATACTACTTGTTGTTAAATATTGTAAGTATTGTAAGTTATGTTGTAAGTTTTAGGCAGAAATTTGCTTAAAACTTGCGCAACATTTAACACCAAGTTTGTATATATGTATTCTATATACAGATCTTTATTGCACCCAGGTTTTGTATGCTGCCATGCACTTATAAGGTGTTTTTATATTGATATTTTATCTGTGTCAATTTTTATACCTGAGTCCAGAGGAAACCATATTTCAGTTTCAACCTTTTAAACTTTCAACATATAAATGATTTGTTTTACTTTAATGTAAAAAAAAAAGTACCAACGTGTACTCTATAGTTGTTTTTTTACTCTATGCTTATGATGATAAAATATTGCAGCGGTTATACTTATAGAATTATAACAGACTGCACTGGACTGACTATAACTTGTCAAGAGTTAAAAAGCTTCAGAAGAAGAACCAACTAACCAACTAGCGTACGACTCATCTCTTCTTCATGTTTTATGCAGCTTTAATTTACTTATAATGTGCTGGTGGTGCCTTTTCAATATCTTATGAGCAAAAGGACCTCAGCATTATTGCTTTCCCGTGTATTATCCACTCAAATAATGTGAGGTATAACAGGGTCAGGATTTGCAAACTCTCAGTTATTAACTGCAGTCATAATTACAAAAAAAATGAAAATAAATAAAGGAGGATGGGTGTTCTAAACATTTTTGATATGTTTGTCATTCACATTCCTGCAGTTTTTTCTCTTCAGGTTGCAAACAGCTAAGCATTTTTCAACCTTTAGTGTTGATTATCAGTCTTCCATGTTTATTGTTTCTAATTCAAAGGACCTAACTACTAGTAGGGTGGGAATCACCAGAGGCCTCACCATACGATATCAACACGATACTTATGTATCAGACAAACACATATATAATAATAGATCGATACTTGGCGTCTGTGTATTGATACAGTATTGCCATGGAAAATATCGCGATACTATGCTGTATCAGTTTTCCCCCCACCCCTACCTACTAGCACTACTGAGACTGCACAATCTTTAAGAAACGTTTTCTTTTATAAGCAAATGTTTTTATTGACTTGACATAATTGCCACTTTCATGATTTGTGCTCGACTGGACATCTTTGTTGCACGTCATTTCCTCTTCTCTCCTTAGTTTAGTCATTATCGTCTCTATAAATGCTAGTGCAAAATGCAATAAATACTAAATACAATCATAGCTACAAACACATTTCAGTCATTACACACAACACTTTGCATAGCCTATAGCTTATATAATCAACCATGCATTGTTTTGACTATGTACATACAAATTTGGGAAAGTCTTTCATATTTTGTGTCACCTGCCAATGATAAAAAATGCCTGAAAAAATATGTTTAAGAAACACTCTTCTAATCTCTCTTTGTTTTGGTAATTCATCACAAAGAGAAATACTTGAAAAAATCAACCGTTCATCACACTTGGCGGGTTTATTGCTGAGGACCCAAAGTGCAGTCAGTGTCGAGTGTGAGCTCTTGAGATCTACGGGACATATTTATTAGTAGTGCTTTATGCAAACAGTGTAGTGTATTGAGAGGGGGTTAATAATATTCCTAAATTTGAATAAAAACAAATCACTTGTTCCTAGGTCCAACAGATTTCACTGATTTTTGTTGCCTTTTTTTCCATAATATCTTGCTTAGCCCTAAGAAGGAGAGATCAAATAAATGGGATTGAAAATATTCTTTTTTTAAAGAGAAAAGAATACAACACATAAAAAGTAAAGCACATACTCCGATTACACAGTAGATCATTTAAAACAACAAACAAACGAGCATTTGTCCCCTGTTGTACAAACGTGACACCTGCTGTAGGAGAGTGACAGTTTTGAGCTGCAGATCAGATCCGCTCTCTATGTTTAGAAGATGACTTTGCTGGGCCAATTATGCAGCATTATGGCGGTTTACATTATAATAATAAGCTGCAGTAGGCTACACTGTGACGCCATCAAGTTTTAGGCCAAGACTTGCTTACACGAGCAGGCCATAGATTATGCCAAGACAAACAGATTAGCATGGGAGCAGCCTAATATCCAGGATTCAAAGTATGATTAGAGGAGCCGTGTTATAGAAAGACGTTAATGAGTTTGAGTCTCGGTGAAAACACAAGACAGCACAACTCTCCATTAACTGTGTGATAAAGCTGCAGCATCTTAATGTGTGTTTAGATTGGATTTTCTGATTTTTAAGTCCCAGGTTTTTACCACTGATACACAGCGTGTATCACCAACACAAATCACCAGTGTCGGAGAATGGTTTTTAATTGTACATTTGTTTCTATGTTGCATTTTATGTATTTGTGTGTGTATTTTTCTGTGTGAAACAGCATTTACTTTCTAAATATGTTGTATGTGGAAATGACCAACACAAAAACTTGAACTTGAAGTATTGATTTACCAATTGTTCAATTGAAGGATAACTCCTATATATTTCCAGCTGATAGATCTTTGTTTCTATTATCAGACAACTGAGCAACTGATAAAAAAGTGATTTGATTCAAACATGTCGGCCGTGTTTGTGTGGAACCATCTTTAATCTGTTGTTCGCACCTGGTTACATCACCGCCTTCAAACTCGCCATCCTGAGCCGGCCGGGCCACACACACACACACACACACACACACACACACACACACACACGGGTAGGGAGTGTTACCATGGATCATGAAGGAAATTCAAGGAGGGGTGGAGATGAGGAGGTTGGGGGTTGTTAAATCTGATCTGGCCAGTGCTGACGACAGCAGTGTGGCTACGTCCTCACATCAGCCCTGCTTCAGTGTGTGTGTGTGTGTGTGTGTGTGTGTGTGTGTGTGTGTGTGTGTTATATAACGGTGTGATAAAGCTGCCTTTGGGATCTGATCGTGGCTGCTGAGCCTCTTACCTGTGAGTCAGGTCTTCATCTCTGTGGAGATGAACTCCCAGCAGTCTGTCAACACAGAGAAGTTTATAATGGATAGGCGGTGATATATTGAGTGTGTGTGTGTGTGTGTGTGTCTGCGGACAGATTTTGTCTCCTCTTTAGCGTTGCAACCGTGCAAGATACAGTCAGAAAACTTAACAGGTCTGTAGTTGACATCAAAATGAGGGACAAGTTTGAAGATGGGTGCGGTCTAAGCAAGGGCGCCGAAAGTAGAGGGGTAGGTAGTAGGGAAGGGCCTGGATCCTGTATTGTATAATGACAATATCCTTGAATAGATAAACTGACCTAAATACATTTTTTTAATTCAATAACTCTGTTATCTTGAAAACTATTGGCCGGATTTCCATTCAAATGTTGCTGTCATGGTCATTTCATGTTTCTGCCATGTGTTTTATGTCCTCAGCTCTGTTCTGAGGTTTCTTTTCCTTTACTAGCTTCCACCATGTTGAAATAGCAATAACATTTTTAATCTTAAATATCCGTCTTTCCAGCCCCCCTGGATCGTTCAGGGAAACTTCCAGATGTACTTGAGGCTGGGAGCGTGGTCGGCTTTGTGTCCAGCTCTCTCTGTCCTGACCTAGATCTCTGACAGTAAACAGCTGGTTCCTAAAGCGACGTCGTGCTGCCATCAGCAGAACAGCCCGGAGAGATAAATGTCAGATTGGACATGGCTGAGCCTCTTGATGCATCTCAGGGCCCCGCGGTTTGTTTAGGAGATCCACAGACACTTAGCAGCCAACTGCTGCTGCTGGCATTGTTTGGTTGTTGTGTTTTGTTCTAATTAACACTGTTTGCATTCAAGGCGCACAATAGATGCGATAAAAAAAACTTCATGCTGCCTAAAGCAGAGGCCTCTTGTGTCTATATCAGCGAGCATCAAATGTATAGTCTATCTAATCTAACTGACGGCAAAAGAAAAATCACTTCAACTCTTCAAACACTTAAAGTGAAATCTGTGACGTGGTCTTTGAAACGGTGTCCTCATTAAGCTGGTTTACAGGAGCCAAATATTTAAAAGAGGTAAAATCCAGAACATTACCCAACATTGGCAAAATCAAACATAAAGGATTTCCTGTTTTCCATATATGGTAGAGGAGAAATCAACTTTTAGTGTTAACTGCAGTACTTCCTTTGATAGGAGGTACTAAATCCAACAAGTCCTCCAAATTAATTAAAAATTAAAAACATTGTTGTTTTAACCAGAACGATGCATGTAAGCGTTTTCTGATGTGATTAGGGTTAAGCATGAAAACATCTTAGTTAGTTGTTTTTTTTCAACACTGTTGAGGCTTTTGGCCAAAATGAAGAACTGGATACATCTAATTCCTCTAATTGAGTCCACTTTATGGATGCAGTACTTTTTGTACTATTTCTTTGTAAATTTAGATATAATATCCAACATATTTGAAATACTTTTCAACCAATTATCAGTGAGAATTGTACACCTGTATATGTGTTTGTCTAACTGTATGTCTGACCCTCATAAATCCTCACAGTAATAAAAACACATCAAATCACACAGCTCACACATCCTGTTCTCCTGCATGTTTTTCAACCTCAACAGTAGGCCTGCACGATAAATCGTTATAAAATCGTGATCTCGATTTTAAATGACTTCGATTTTTGACATTGACATTAACATGTTTTAATTATGTAAAGACATTTTCAAGGAGCTCAGACAGAGCCTGTATCAGGGCCACGTTTGGTTCAATGTGTTATATGTCACTATTTCTAGTAGCCTACTGTACTTAAAACATAAACCAGTATGTACTTTATCTTCTTTATTGATTGAAGCCTCTATGTTTACAGGCTTGAGGTGATGCGCAATGTGCTATAGGTGCCAAAAAAAAACTATGTTTGGTACTGCCAATTTGTTTTGCTTTGTCATAGTTCAAGTGTGCAATAAACATTACACTTGGTGAGAAAAAAATCGTGGCAGAGAATCATGATATCAATTCTAACCTAAATAAATCGTGATTCATATTTTTCCCCAAATCATGCAGGCCTACTCAACAGCCAGAGGAAGAAACCAGTTCTCATCTGTGCAACTTAATATCTTTGTCATCTATAAGAGTAATACAACATATTATGCTTTTAATTGAAATGCAAATATGTCCTTATATTTCTATGTTTGTAGTCTTATTGTATTGAGTTTTCAGTAATGGAGATTGTTAAATAACCAGTGGGTCTATCATTATGACAACGCAAACAATGGTGAACCAGCTTACAACAGTTAAGAAAATATGGAAATTTGGAAAATGTTGCCTCATTATTAGCCCAATTCATTTTATTCATTATATCATTATATCAGAATATTTTTCAGTTTTTATTATGTGCAAAACTACAGTAATTGCTTCTACTGTAAAACAAATAGTTGTTAACTATACGTTTTTTTTTATTAACTTAATAATGATTTAATAAATGATTTGTGGTGTCTTGGAGGAAGTAGACAAAAGTGATTTGTCTTTAAGGTACATTTGTCATCAGTTGAGTAAAACAAACTAATTATTAGACACACGTCTGGCAGATGGCTGCCAGTCAAAGGCCTAATATACCTCGACCACTGCTGCTGCTGCTGCTGCTGCTGTTGTGGATTAGTTCAGATGACTTTAGATTGGATTAGGACCCCTGTGGAAACTCAGAGGAAACAAGAAGATTATAGCAAATGAGGTAACTGAAATGACCATTGTTACATTACTGCGACCATACAGTGCCACCGCGTTGTTTTAACAGATGGAGAGATGTACTGTAGTTTAAGAAGTGACGTACTTTTTACATGGTCATTTGATAACTTTGTGCAAAATTGTAATTATCCTTTAACATCAGACACGTGAGAGTTTTCTACCGTGGTTCATGTTGTTGTGGAAATTTGGGAAATTGATTTTTGTCTTTTGTTGTATGGAAATAGTAGAAATTATTTCATGGCACATGGGGGGGGGGTGGACTTTACAAACATCCCATAAAATTACAATTATTCACTGAATACCTAACTTTTTTTTTTTTTTTTTTTTTCAAGAAAATACCCTTTTTTTAGGGCCTTAGTTAAAGTTCTGGTGACTTGATTTGCTTGTGTAAAACAAGTTAGACTTAAAAATCAATCAATTGATCTAAAAAGATAACTGTCCAAAAAATTAATAATGACATTTTTACTTTTAATTGTTCGCTTCATTTTACTGGAAAATTGTGCTCAAACATAAATAGTTTGTCTTAGTTATTTTCTACAAAATCCTCCATGCACATATAAAAACAAAGTAGAAATACTACTTATATTACATGATAAAGGAAAATATATAACTTGGAAAGCTTTTCTTTGTGAGCCTCGGGAGTGAACAGTTACAGTGTTTACAATACATTCTTTCGTCAACAATAGAACCCAGCATTAATGGGGCTCTAATACCCCGCTCACCCCCTCTCCCTCTGGCTCATCTACTGACTGCTGACACAGCCATTACTCGCCAGTTTAAAGCAGCTCTTTGGCCGTGCGGCTCAGCGGGTTCGTTAAGATATCGGGGGTGGGGTGTGTGTGTGTGGGGGGGATGGGGTGGGGGTGAGTGCAAGGGGTCAAGCCAATGGGCAGCTGGGATTACCACCAACCCACCATCTGCCATCCAAATAATAATCAGAGTGAGGAAATCAATTGCCTGAGTAAATATCACAGGTATGTAATCTCATTTAAAACAGTACATTAAACTGTAGGCCAAGTTATCAGTCTTATTCTATCTATGGCGCTTTTTAAAGCACTAACATGAGAGTTGTAACAATCTTCTCTCAACTCTTTGCAAGAAAGCAAATAAGCATTCAAAGTCAAATATTTGACAGTAATAAGAAACCCAGATAGCACTGTATATTTTTATGATCCTTACTGTTAACATGTTTATATTTTTGGCATTGTGTATATTTTTTTTATATCTATTTTTGATTTGTACCTTATTGATATTTTATACCTGCACTCTTTCTTAATTTGCACTGCAACTACTGCACAAGAAGCCCTGACCCTAACCCTTGGGGTAAAAAAAGTTCTATCATATCTTTTCTACATACCACATAAACATAAAGGTCATATCTGGGATAATGGTCATATCTGGGATCTGGGATGTATGGGCTATTAAAGCTGGAGCCCGCTGGGTCATTAGCTTAGCTTAGCACAAAGACTGGAAACAGGGGGAAACAACTAGCCTGGCTCTGTCCAAAGGTAAAAAGAGACAGAAAGAGCACATAACGCCTCGTAAAACCAGAACACTTTGGTTTTTGTACAGGGGGAAAACATTTCGCTAATGCATAAAGTCATTACATTGGAGCAATTTAGCTTGGCACAGTAACTGAATGCAGCATCTCAGAAGTCTCGTTCTCATGGTGAAGATGCCAGCTTTGTACACCATCCCCGCTCTGAACTAACCCCAGATGAATCTTTGATGTAGGGTGGCTAGCTTGCTATCTAACATGATACAACGTGTAAACATGTAGATGCTGGAAGGCCTAACTGTCTGCTTTCTGTGGAGGTTTTCTCTTTCCTCTGCTTCCAGTCTTTGTGCTAAGTAAAGCAACGTGAGCTAGCTCCAAGGAATGTCTGACTGTACTGAAGCCAAACCTCAACTTCTCTTTTAATAGTCGGGGAGCCAAAGTCTCAAAAGCTCAATAAAATGGGTTGAACCTGACATGGTCTGCCATACTTTTTATTTGTGTTTTTTCTGGTGAAAAGAATAGTATACAATACAGCATATTAACTGATGTCATAACTTGGGGGAATAGTTGATTGCCAATGAAGTAAAGAGGAAAATATTGGGAAAAAGTGAGAAAACGCCCACATCAACAATAATTCTTTACATTTTTCGGATAAAAAATAAAGGGTGCATACACTAAAATGGCCACAATTTCGTGATTTTTGGGCAGAGCGGACCCTCCAATTATTGGTTCTTAGGCACAAATAAAAAGTCTGGCAGACCATGTCAGGTTCAACCCATTTTTGAGACTTTGGCTCCCCGACTATAAAGGACCTACACACTTTTTGTACACACACACAAACACACTTCTTCTGCCGGATTAGACTGACTGATTGACACTTTCCTGTTAGTGTTGTTGAACCTATTTTAACTGGAAAACTCTTGGTTCATGGAGTTTACTGACAACTGTGTTTGTGTATGTGGGTAGTTCAAATGTAGCCTTACTGTTTAGTTAAAGCCACTACATATAGCATTTTAGCATCTTCCAATAATTATGATGGGATAGTTTTTTGTTTGTTTTTTTGGGTAGGAACATGAAAACCATTCTAGTAAAACAGAGTAAAGTTTTGAATTAAGCTAACAAGGAGGAGGCACAGGTATTTTTTCCCCGACGTTACTTTCTGTTTGATAGTTCCTTTAAATAAAATTTCATCTGCTTTCAATACAAATTGATACAACACAAGAATACATTGTTTCAGCATGTCGACTCATTTCTAATGATGTATCTCACCACATACTAAAAGTATAATGTTTATATAGTTTTCTCAGTAACATTTAACATTTTAAATCTAAATTGACTTTATGAGTTATTCATGAATGTCTCTTTTATTTTTGCAGTTTTATATTCTGAAAAATATTTTTTAAAAATTGGGTTAGGAGTTTTACACCTCAAACTGAACTTTCCAGATGCTGCAGATATTATCCAGCTCTACCTAAACGTGTACCTAAAATTGACTATATGAACAGCTCAGACTGGCCCATAATGCGTCATATGTGCTCGCCCCTAAGCTGACCAATATGACCAATAACGGTCGGATTTATCTGAAGAACACAGATGCTGCTCCATATGAGTCATGCAAATAACATGCAGAGCTTACAGCCGCAAATTCAATCAGATGCTTTGCCTGGCACACTTTTTTCCCGCCTTTTACTAATGCATCATATTGTCATGTATGTAATCGGCTCAGCCATAATTAAAATGATATCCAAATCCTCTCTTTTCAACCATATTATCAAATCTCCAACTGTTTTAATCCTGAAGAAAACAATTAATTTCCGTGGCGCAACATGTACAAAGGAGCCTTCCTGATGTTCCCTGGTACGCTGTAAGATAATCAGCCAACATGCAGCAGCTCCTGTGTATGAATTAAAATTGTAGCCTATAGAAAACCAATATGGCTTTTTTCTACAGAGGGGAAAATAGAAGATCCCGTCTGATGCAGCGAGAGCCAGTGAGAGTGCAGTGGACATTTATTGTTCTGTTGTTGAGTGTGATGCTGCAGAGAGGAGCATCACAGGAGGATTAGCGAGCGGTGGCACATGTCAGGGAGTGAGAGTGTGGACTAGACCGGGCGTCATGGGGCTCAGAGCTGCTGACACACGACCGAGCATGCTTCATGGCAGCACAGATACAGAGGAGAGGGCAGCTTATGTATTAAGATATCTGGTGATTCATCACACAGCCTGGGGTTTCTCCCCATCCAGTCTCACCTGCAGGCTGGCGACATGTATACTGATAACAGATTAAAAATACTTCAATAGAGAGGCAAAGTCCCTCCCCTTCCGGTGGACCACCATGGTACCTTATTTCGGAAGAAATATGTACGGTAGTGAATGGGGAAAGACAAATTCTTTTTTCATAACGTTTGAATGAAGCCATGGATCACACATATGATGTTCGTCAATTTAAAAGATAATTTTGCAAGTTGCAGTTTGTCGTAAAACTGTTTATAGTATAAGACTGTGAAAATATGTAATTAGAAAGACTTCTTACCCCAAGGTCGCATAAGTGACGTCTCGCTAAAGCTACAATGTGTGTTTGATACCAGGATGTAATGTTACAGTTAGCAGTGGATCTTGCTCATTTTTTGCTTCCTGGCTGGTAAAAAGACGCTGGATAAAACACATCAGGTACGACAATGTTACATGTGTTGTGGAACAGAGCTAAGCTAGCTAGAGAGCACACTGAGCACCCAGCAAGGTGACGTAAATTGTGCGAGCTGTTTCACACAAAACTAAGTGGTGGTGCTATGACAAAGCTACGACAAATTGTGACTTTCTTCACTTGCAAAATTATCTTTTAAATTGACGAACATCATATATGTAATTCATGGCTCAATTCAAACAGGATCAAAACTCCTCATTCACTACAGGACACATTTAATTTATTTGTTAGATAAGGTTCCATGAGGTCCTACGGAAGGGTAGGGACTTCGTCTTTCTGTCGGTACCCATTGGCATCAATACATGTTAAAAATATATCAGTATTTTAGATATGGATTACTGATAAGGCCTACAACGCACAGGCCCAGGGGCCCAACGTGTCAGGGGCCGCCTTGGTCATCACCAGCAAAATGTTACACAAAGAGACGTGTACCAACCACAAAGAGATGCAAAATAACTACAAAGAAACTGCAAAGAGACAAAATAACTATAAAAAGGGGCAAAACAACCACAAAGAGACACTAAATGATCACAAAGAGACACAAAACAAGGCCTGTCCACACAGGAGGTGTTTCATCTGTGTGGTCCGTCTCAAGTGCATGTGACAAACAGATACAGAAACAGAGATCGAGAAGATGGTTGTATTAAATATGTCCATAATGGCCCACACTTTTTCCTGGAAGGCATTCATAGTGTTGCTCTTGGTTGTTCGCATGAAAAGTGACAAAAGTACTTTTGTGAAGAAGAAAAAGAAGTTCAAACCCTGCTTACGTGCCTACGCGTGGCCATTTACTGAGTGAAGTATGCATGATTTTGATATTGTCAGATTCATTAAGTAACAAAAATTGTTGGGGGTTTAAGACATGCTGCTTTCGCAACTACTGTTGTTGATTTCAAAACCATGGATATGACCATGAAATGAGCTAATTTCACCTGCATGCTCTCCTTTGCTACTTTCACTATGATGTTGTTGAACAAAAAAGTGTTTTCAAGTATTGGGGCAGCTGTGGCTCAGGTGGTAGAGTGGTCGTCTACCAATCGGAAGGTCGGTGGTGGGATCCCTGGCCCTGCAGTCCCATGTCGAAGAGTCCTTGGGCAAGACACTGAACCACGAATTGCTCTCGATGCTGCGCCAGCGGTGTATAAATGTTTATCTGATGAGCAGGTGGCACCATATATGGCAGCTTCAGACAGTGTATGAATGTGTGTGAAAAATGTAAAAGCGCTTTGATTAGTCATTAAGACTAGAAAAGCGCTATATGAATAGTCCATTTGCAAAAAAGTGTTTTCCTCCATCTTGGATTTGTGCAGCCAGCGTCCTCAAAGAGGTTTACAGCCAGTCAGGTTGATGCCATGTAATCAGGACGGGAACTCGAGCTGTCCCTCACCAGGTTGCTGAGGCCCCACTCATTATCTTATCACCCATTGTAACCCGCTGTAATTCACCCTCTCATGATTGATGATGTCGCTGTCTGATTACACCAAGACAAAACCCCCCTAAGATCACCTTTCGTTCCTGTGGCCAACTCCACGAGCTCCACAAGGTCCGCCGGAGAGGACGACGGGGGCGGTTGTTGGTGGCCATGTTGAGCTGCTGTCACATGAACGTCAGGTTTGTTGTATGCAAGAATCGGCACAATGTCGCAAAAATTGTGCTTTGATACAAATTAAAGTAACTAAGTAATTTGTCTTTAGGCTCATGCTATCAATACAAGAGGTCCAACTTTCTTGGGGAATAATAATAACACAATTTCAGTGGCTCATGTTTGGTTGATTTGGATCTTAGTTTTCAAGATGCACCTAACAAGACAAAGTGGTTCTGATAAGGAGCTCCGTGTGGTGCAGCACAAACAGAAATAAGAAAGCAGTGGTATAAAACATTTAAGCTGAAGGCTCCTCTGCTTCAGATCATGTCCCTGGCCTGCCTTGGACAAATCAGATAGGTAACCTGTGCTCTTTTTAAGTGAGACAGTGAGCCTCGTCTCCCCATGCGGCAGGTGGAGACGGATGCCTCATTATCCATGCCACAGGGGACAAAACAAGCCCAGGACCTGATGGCCCCCCCGCCGCTGGCATTCAGTTTCCAATGCACCAACACAGGGCAACCTTGGACCGACGCCGGGCCGCGCTCATCTCTGACCTCAGTGAGCGCAGGTCGCTCGCAGAGTCACATTAAACTTTCAGAGAACCCAAAGGTCCCCGTCAGGAGTGTTAACAGCAGCATTGTCCCGGCACCCCATGACTCAAAGGGCCAAGTGTAACAAGGCACCGCCTCCAGTGGTCAGGGCCGCCCCCCTGGGTCCACAGATACAGTGACACCCTTCAAATCCATCTACAGCTCCTTTGAGTCTCTATGAGTCAGATAGAGAGACACAGGGTAGAAGATTCAAGAGCAAGTAAAGTGGCTTATTTTTTACAAGACAAAAACTTGACGGAGCTGCACCGCTATGGACACTGAGACACTGTACATCAAATGTGTGTTTGTGCAGAAAACATTTAATTTCATTTATTTATCTTTAAGAACAACGCACATTCATAACATTCTGTAAATGTGACAGTTTTAGCCAGACTGCTAATTTTGAACTGTAGTCCTTGGGCGAGATGTTTTGAGACCAGAGGAACAGGAAGCAGCAAGACGTTTATCGGTGTTTTAAGCCCCCAACGTCTCCTTCCAGGCAGCGCTGCCTGGAAGGCACTAGGATTAGGCAATGTTTATAGTTAGGGTTAGGGTTAAGGCTAGGTGCCTTGAATTCAATGGTCGCAGCGTTGCCTAGAAGGAGACGTTGGGGGCTTAAAACACCATCGAGCAAGACATTACAGGTTAAAATTTACAGACAGAAGACAACAAGACGCCATAAAGACAGCAACAGCAAGAAAAAAAACATTCTCAAGAAGCCATGCAGAGAAACAGAAAGCAGCAAGACATTAGTACAGTAATACATCAACAGTATTCACATTAACAGTATTCACATTCATGTAGCCATGCAAGCAAGCAACAAAACACAGCCAAGTAACACTGATTACAGCCATTTCTTTTTATACATGCAGGGCAGCAACGAGCAATGAGACGACTCAGCGAGAAATGAGGGAGTGTAGCTGTGGGATCAGGCTCAGATGATAGGATTGCCACTGATCACATTAAAGGTGCAGTTCGCCTAAACCGACTATCACACCCTGCCAGGTAAGGAATTTGAATTCAAATGAACTTGACATTTGAAGGCTGTGCAGAAAGAAAACATTTTCTTCTTGTCCTTTTCCCTGAACCACTGGCCTTAAACGAGTTTTCACTCTTCATATGAATGCACAAAAGCATGTTTAAGATTAACTAAAGCATTAAATCGGTTTGCTTACTGCAAGTGAAAATGCAGCTGCAGACATTTGGCCCAGAGAAATTGGCAAAGAAATCACACCACTGACATCTGTTGAAGTTGTAGCCTGGTCCATGATAACTCCGTAAGACCACGACCCCCTACTGTTAAAATAAGATCAAGTTTATCCCGGATTGTTGGCGTAATATTTCAAACTCTGAGTATTTTGTAGAAACAATGAAAACACCTGCTGCAGATTTTATGACATAATTTCAACATGCTGCAGCTTGGCAACTGAGATACGTCATTTGTTTTTCTGCACTGATGATTTCATGTTACAAAACATATTTGCGTTGCTTACTGTGTGCACTGTAGAAGTATTTGGATTCTTTATTTAAGTAAAAGTACAAATACAACTATCTAAAAGTGCTCCATTACAAGTAAAGGTCCTGCATATAAAATCCTACTTAAGTAAAAGTTCTCATTCTGCAGAAAATAGACCATGTAACTGATACATTAATAGATTATTATTGCATCAATGCTTACGTAGCATTTCACTGTTGCTGGAGGTAGTTTATCAACTTTATATTTTATTTAAGATCTCCATCATGATTGTTGTATTTTATTTATGTCTCATTGCTTATCGCTGTCCTGCATGTTTGCATTTGTCAAAAAATGTCTATAATTAGCATTGCTTGGCTGAGTTTTTGTTGCTTTGTGTTGCCTGCTTGCATGGTTACTAAATGTGGATATTGTTGATGTATTTACTGTACTAATGTTTTGCTGTATGCCGTTGATCTGGTCTCAGACAACTGGCACATTTACAGTAGTGTTGATTAATGTTAAAAGGAAGGTTTTTCTTGCCGCTGTCCCACTAAATGCTTGCTCTTGGGGGAATAGTTATGTCTCTATAAATTATAGAGTGTGGTCTAGACCAATTCTATCTGTAAAGTGTCCTGACGTCACTTCTGTAATGATTTGACACTATAAATAAAATTGAATTGAAAATGTAGCAGGGTCATCCTCTGTGGAGAATGAATTTGCCCAGCAAATGTTTGGGTAATCTTCCCATTAATATGTTTTCCTTAGAAATAAATACATGAAAATGAAATAAAAACATACAGGTAGTTTAGTCCAGTGGTTCCCAATCTAGGGGTCTGGACCCTTAAAAGAGTAACAAGACCAATCTGAGCCAGCATGAGATGATTAATGGGAGAAGAAAGAAGAAAAATGTACTTCTATCTTTTGGATTATTTGTGATATACTGGGTGATTTTATCTCGTTGGAGGGGACATCTCTCTTTGGTGTAACAGCACAACAACTGAGAAACATCTGAAACGTGACAAGGAGACACAACTAGACACTGACGTTTTTGTCCAGAGTTGCGAGCCAAAAGATTTTGAGAACCACTAGTTTATTCTTTAACAATGTGTTGTATTTTTTTAAAGCTTATGACTTGTTTTTAATGGTAAACTTGAATCTGAAAAGGGACTAGTAGCTAACTTCAGTTGTAGGATCAATGTTTAGTTTCAGATAAAGTGACTCAATGCAAAGGGAAGTCTGGAATACACCACTGCCTTTAAATGAATTAATGTACAAAAATAAATATACATATGTATGTTTAAAGGTTTAATGAAAAACAATAGGACAAACAGGAAAATAAACTTTCTTTTAAAATGGTTCTGATTTTTTTTTTTTTTCTTTTTTAAATGGTTCTGATAGTACGTTCAATTAGGATTGGTCTTATATTTAATGTAATTCCTGATGATGTTTAATAAAATCTCAATGTCTGCCAAGTGAAGTGTAACTAATGTAAATGATTAACCTTGGAAAATAAAAGCATCATCAGGTAAAATGGAGGGTTTGCTGTCATCTAGTGGTTCAGTCCTGAATCTCCACCACAGAATAAACAAATCATACAAAATCCAAGTAATGAAGAAGTAGAAAGACTTGAGTTTATCTCATCATGTAAACTGTGGCAGAGTGATTTAAATATATGCACCTGTAGAACACATCGAATTTCCATTTCCTCTATTAGGTTTTTTGAATATGAAAAAAAGCTTTTCAGAAACAGAGTTTTTTTATTTATTCCTTTTGCACGTCTGTCTTCTTGAGGCTACGCTGCAGCAGGTGCACAAACACAGCGATATTCACAACAAACTGCATTAAGCCTATAGACGAAATGCCGTAGTTCACATACAGGAAGCCGCCAGCAGTCGGCCCGACTGTGCGAAGCAGAGATTGGACAGACGCACACAGTCCCATCATCGTGCCTGAGTACAAGAGCAAAGTGGGTTCAATAAACAATTTAGTAATCTGCATTTTGAAGTCAGTTAATTGTCAGTTTCTGATATGAGGTGAGCCTGTAGTTTTCAGATTCTTTTCTGTTTCGGTTTGTACGGTGGCTGACTAAAAAAAAAACACATACAAATGAAGAAACACATAAAAAAACTTCTTCATTAATTTGGCCACACGTGCAGCCTTTAGCAAACGTGCTGCAAATACACACAACAAAACCAAATACATAAACGCGCTGCAAATACAGAAACGATGCAAAATGAAAAGCACACAAACCCCGAAAACAAATACAACAGAAAAAAACACTCAATCCAGTTTACAGTTTCTGGCGGCCACTGTAGATTTGGGTCATTTTACACCTGACACTAAAACATCAGATATTTTAATTTTGTAAGGTTGCACTTCTTTCCCTCCTTTTGTTTTAAGTAGCTGTAATCAGATGCAGTCACACATTAAGTAGTCCCACATTGCCAGACGTACGTTGTGTGGTTGCTGTGAATGTCGTTTAAGCAGAAAAGCAGGATGACTTCACCTGTGTCGGAGGACGGTACGCTCTTGGTGAGCATGCTGTCTGTGATGACATTAAACACACTGAGAGAAAAAACCATCGGGACGACGATGAGGCAGAACTGGAACACATTCTGCATGTTAGCCTGCAGAAAGAAAGAAATATCGGTAACACTTTACCAGTGACATGACAGTGACAAGAACACATGACACTGTCATGACACATGAACCTAACCCTAACCCTAACTTGTCATGCCAAAACCAAATGACACTTACTAAAAGAAGCGTTGTCATAAACGTTTATGACTTGTTTATGACACGTTTATGGCAGTGTCATGTCACTCTTATGTAGATACCTTCAAGTAAAGTGTAACCGAAATATCTAAATAAAAGTATCCAACTGGAGTATTTTCATTATCAACAAATGCCAATCACTTGAGCCTAAAGAAAGAATTATTGTAGATGTGAAAACATTAGAAATATGAACAGTTTTTACATTGCAATGAAAAGGAGCAATGCAAGAATTCCTGAAATTTGATAAGCTGTAACCAACACATATTTATATTAGCAGCATGGCACTATAATCAATCGTAATGTCGGTCGGTTCACCACTTTTGTCCAGACTTAAATATCTTCGACAACTGGGTTGATTGCCATTAAACATTTTTGACACACAGAGGATGAAGCCTAACGACTATGGTGATCTCCTGACTAGCGCCACCAGCAGGTTCATACTAGTGGCTTAAAGGGTAAATGTTTAAACAACTATGGTTGGGGAAGCAATACAAAATGAAGGAAGTTAGGAAATAAATGAATAAAAAAAATATTACTGAAAAAGAAGAAAAAACAAAATCATGTCTTCTCCAACCAGCATGCTCGATTTGTTTTGTAGCACAATTTATTTTAAAGTACTCATATTATGCTCATTTTCAGGTTCATAATTGTTCATAATTTAGAGGTTGTACCAGAATAGGTTTACATGGTTTAATTTTCAATAAACCCCATATTTTTGTTGTACAGCACATTGCTGCAGCTCCTCTTTTCACCCTGTGTGTAGAGCTCTCTGTTTTAGCTACAGAGTGAGACATCACACTTCTGTTCCATCTTTGTTGGGAGTCGCACATGTGCAGTAGCTAGGTCAGGACTACTAGCCAGTCAGAAGAAGAGTCTGAGGGTGTGCCAAGCTAGGAGCTAGGCGAGCATTATAACGTGTGTTACAAAGTGACCACGTTTGTCTCTGAAGTAAAGGCTGGACTACAATAGAGCTGTTTGGAGCAGTTTGTGAACAGTGTTTTCTGTTGGAGATGGTAAGTCCCTTTGGGGGGGACTTTGGGCTTTTTCACTTTGTAAACCTATAACGTGCAGAAAAAAGATATATAACACAATAAAGTAAAGGGGAAAAGCCAAAAAGCATAATATGAGCACTTCAAAACAATTTTAAACATCCAATGTATTGTTGTCTATCCCTGCAAACAATACACTAGTTATAATAAACACATAATGTACTTTTAATACTCCCCAGCTCTGGTGTGTGTGTGTGTGTGTGTGTTTTTGTGCGTGTTTTTGTGTGTACCTGAGCCAGTCCCACCAAAGAAGAAACTCCAATGGACAGAAGCAGCAGCGAGTTCTCCGAGTATCTCGCTGTCAGCCGACCGATCACTCCTCCCTGAACAACCTGAACACACATCCGGGTTTTATCTTACAGTCTGATATCATCATGAGCTGCAGCCTTTAAAACATACATAAATCACTGAAATCACAATCAACCTCTCTTGTATTTCAATCTGTGTGACTCTTACCATTGAGGCTATGCCAAAATAAGCCATCAGATAGCCATTCTGCTCAGGTTGCAGCTTGAAGAAGTCCATTGCAATGATGGAAAACATCACTTGAAATATGCCTGAGGAAGGAGAAAAGCAATTCAATTTGATTTGAGTTTCAGTGCTTCAATAAAATGTCCAAAGTTGTTTAAATGTAGCTCCTCTGAAGCCAGACTGAACATTCTTACATGTTCCAGTCGGATTTATAAAAGTGGCCTCTAAACACATAGTCTTAAATAAACAGTTGTTCAGACATAACGATATATTCGGTCTAATAAATCATCATGAAAATGAAGTGGGAAGCCACACATCAGGTCTTCACGATTTGTTGGAATGGAAAGTGATAAATATATTGAAGTAAATACATTCCTGTATCTTTGATCACACCTTTTCTCAGAAGAACTCTTACCTGATGGCAAACCTGCAACTATCTTCACAAGAAAAGTCCGCTTCACACCCGGAAACTTCATCAGTCTTGTGATCTCTCCCAGGTTGAATACTGACTTGCTTTTGTTTTCACCTGTAGTAAATTCAAGAATAAAAGACCAAAAACTGATGTACAAACAGCCTGATACCTGACATATTACATAATCTCTAACTCCAATTTTCTAACCCTACAGTAAGATTTAAGTGCAGCTCATGTCTATTTAAATTAGGTGTTTTTTTCATATAAAATAACAACTTTTCCCTTAAAGACCAACTCCAAAACTAAATGAACTGAAAAATCTTCTCTTCTCCAACCAGCATGCTTGATTTTTTTTGTAGCACAATTTTAAACACAATATATAGTTGTCTATCCCTGCAAACGATACACAATCTGATTGGTGGAGTGCTAACTCGGAAATAACGTGCAGGATGAGTGACGAACGCTTCTCAAAATCTGACGAAAATCTTTTAAACTGACCTTTGTCCATCTGAAATGAAGACAGATTCGGCAACTGCAGGGCCTATTTCTCGCTTAAAATGTTTTCAGAAACACGTTTGTGAAACATTTTCGTAAAATACGAGATAGTATTTCGAACAAGCCGCCATTACTATCGGCTGGAGAAGCCAGACCCACGTGACGGGTTGTCATTTCCGGTTTTCATCTTTTGTATTATGTCTCGCGCACGCGCAGAACCAACGCTCAAGACGGCGTCGCTTCAGTGTGTTCCGAGGCACTTTTTGGACCTCGGGGAGCTGATTGACCAGTCCGACTGCCTTTCAGCTGTCAGGTTGGTGTGTCAGGGGCTTTACACTAACAAGAACCACAAATAACTACGTAGATCAGTATCAACTTAAGTCAGTTTATTTTTATATAGAAATTTCTTGATGGACAAAGACCCAGCCCGAGCTCCCTGAGAAGACAACAAAAACCCCTGGAAGAGGCAAAGTCTCCTCGGACAGCTGGGAAGATCCAAGAGCACATTTTACAGTTTTGTCCCTATAATGCTTAATTCGGACTGCATCTGGACTTTACTGGTGATTGGTGGGGGATGGGACACCTTTAATCTGTCTCCAGTTGACAGCCTGACTTTCTTTATCCTCTTGGCCGCTCTGTTGCGCTGCTTTTCACTGCGGTGCCCCTTTTTTATTTCAACCAATTCAATCCCCACTTTTTCCGTCTGACTTTTGTACATGTCCCTCTCTGCGGTTACTGCCTTGAGCTTTTCTTTCTGGTCTCTGACCGTCACCTGGCACTGCAGGAACTGTGCCGCTACCTTGGTCAGTTTTTCCAGCAGCTCCTCACACCGCTTCTGGGTTTTCCTCAGCTCTTCAGCCTGGGCGAGGAGCTCTCTCTGTAAGGACTCAACCTTCTGGAGAGGCACCACTGGGCTGGGTTTTTTGAGCATGTACGGTTTTTGTTGGATCATTAGTATTTTTTTCCCTATTTGATCCTCAAGAGCGCGTAACCTTTTGGTCTCTTTGAGCTTCTCCTTCTGTGTGTGGAGCTCTTCCTCACACTTTCGGAGCTCCCGCCTCTGGACCTCTGCATCGCCGTCTATGATGCCCCTCTCCTTCTGAAGTGTCTGTTTCTCCAGCTTGAGGAGATGGATTTGCTTCATCTGCTCTTTGCACTGACTGACCCTCTTGTTCATGGTCGATTGCTGGTTGCTGATCTTGTTGCGCAACTCGGAGCATTCATTTTTGCAGCGCAGCAGCACGTCATTCAGGCCGTCTCGCTCTTTGATCACCTGGTCCAGTCGTTCCTTCAGGTGTAGCTGCTCGGCCCTCTGGGCGACAGCAGCCTGCTTCGCCGACTGCAGCTCCGTCTTCGTGGACTCCAGCTCCTCCTTTTGGGCCTCATTCTGCTTGTGCAGCCGCCTCAGGTCCGTTTCCTTGATCGCCATCTTCTTACCCAACGTAGACAATTCATCCTTGCAGTGCAACAGTTGGGTCCGCTGGTGGTCTCTGTTCTTGCTCACCTTTTGGATTTTTTGCCGCTCTGCCTTGAACTGCTCAGCGTCAGTCATCAAAAAGTCAACTTTCTTCCTGAGGACCTCGTTTTCCTTCTCGAGTTCCTTGTTTTTCTTCTTCGTGCAGATATATTCCCGTTCAGCATCGGGAAGGATGGATGACAGGACATAATGGTGATAAGCTGACATGGGGTCTGTCTTATACAAATGCTTGTCATCGATGTCACCTATCTGAAAGCTCTCCATCTTTCCTGTTGATTTTCTACAGACTCACACTGGGTCTCAATGAGATTTGAAATGTAAAGGTTTACTCTCTTGTCACCTCTGCATTGGAAAAAGACCCATACTATGACATAACATTCCAACAGAATGTGATGCGATAATGAACACGCACAATCTACAGCTGAGCGGGGCATTCTATTCTTGGCTACACACACCGGATTCCAGATTCCAGATTCACTTTATTAGCCATTTGCAGTGTAACCTGCATTGGAAAAAATGTGCAAGTAGCTCAAAGTGCAAAGTCAACACATCAGAGGACAAAACATAAAAACAGACAAACAAAGCCACATGAAGCCTCAATATTAAAAATGCTCAATATAAAAATGCTGTACAATGAAAACCATACATAAATTTAAAGTGCCTAGTTTAAGAAAGCCCCTGCTGGATGGCCTGAGGCATCATTAGCCAGTTGTAAAGTAAAAATCAGGTTCTTTCATAAAATTTGAAATCTGTGTACAAAAAAACAGTAGTTAACTACAAGTCCCAAGGTGCATTACAGCAAGGAACATCCAATCACAGAGCTTCAATTCTTTTATGTGCTCCACTATAGTTTACTTTTGGATTCTGGGTCAATTATTTTATGTATTCAGTAACTATGGTGCCGCATTTTGTCCACATATCCAATGATCAAACCTCTGACTGTGGTATTCTCCATTGTAACAGTGGCTATGGCTCATGGATATTGTAGCACACCTGCCATGCCAAACTAATGGACAAAAAGAATTCCAGAAACAAAGTTAAAATAATGAAAATTGGTAGTCATAACACAAACCTTTCTGTATTCCTGATATTTACACCAAATACAATTTTTTCTTCATTTTCATTCATTTTTAACAATATAAAAATATTGTAAATAAATCTTTAAAACCATCTGACATTATTTTTTACTGCAAAAAGGTATGAGGGATATGATTTTGGTAGGACTTTAACTCCTACTTCCTAATGTATGTGTGCCATAAGCCTGAAAATATCTGCATTGTATACAGATTCCCAAACAGCTGAGAACATTACTGTTAGGTGTAGAAGACCGAAGTGTGTCTTACTGTCTGTGTTGGTTGTTGGAGCTTGAACTTTGGTAGTTTTTGGGATGAACTTTAAAACCAATAGTAAACTGAAGGCACTCCCCACAGCACCAAAACTTGCAGTAAATGTCTCCCTGAGAAATACAAAGTAAAAGCAGAGTTAGGTGAACAAATATTTTGGACATTTTAGGTGTACTATATACATTTACTATTTAAATTGCTGTTTGAGCAAAACACTCATTTAACCAATATGCACTTACAGATTTGGCTACACATTTACAAATCTGAATACTGATTTGGAGATTTTTTTTTACTACACATTTACAAATGTAATTATGCACACACACACTGATTCTTTTACACATTTGCAGATTCCTGTACAAATTCACAAATCTCAGTAGATACAGTATATAGAGATTATTTCACACATTTACAGATCTGATTACACACATGAATAGAAATACAGTTGCACGCCTCTCCACACACATGGCAAATATTTGCTACAATAATGGCCCCATACAGGGGCAGCAGGATGTAACAAGGTGTCTAAGAATTGGTGTCTTACTTTAGAGAGAGACATTGGCAAAGAGAGTGGAGCAAAGAGCTTCCAGTGGCCCAGTGTGTAATCAAAAATAAAGGTCCTGATGATTTGAATCATTGACATTTCGGGAGCAGCCAAAGTTGTTCTTAACTTGGGTAACCAACCCTTAAAACTTGGTGATTGGATGTTTCTCACCATAATGATCCCTTCTGTTGTGGTTATGGACATTTCTGTTGCCTGTTTTGTATATTTCTGTTTACCCTGTTTTGACCATGTTGTATTTTGTGTGTTTGTTTCCCATTTTTGTTATTCTGAATTGTGTTCCTGTCGTCTCTGTTATCCCTGGTGTTGTGTCAAGTGTCTGTATCTAGGTCATGTCATGTTTTGTCTGTTTGTCCTGCTTCCTGTTTTATTTTGATAGTCTGGTCTTCTGTCTTGTCATGTCTAGCTTTGCTTTCTGTTTCCCGCCTTTGTTGATTGTCCTGCCCTGCCCTGATGTGCTTCACCTGTTGTCTCACCTGTTTCTGATTTACCCATCACCTCATGTATTTAGCCTCTGTGTTCCCCTTGTCTTGTGTCAGATCGTTTTGTAGCCATGCCCTTGTGTTTCCTCCCTGTGCCTTGTGTTTGTGCCTGCGTCAGTTTATTTTTTGTGAGTTTTCCAGTCTTTGTACTGCCGCTTTTTGTTTTCATTAAATCCTCCACTTCAACGTTTGCCTGCCTGCCTGCCTGCTCTCTCTGCACTTTGGATCCGCCATTCCCTGCTCCTCCCTGCTACACGTAACACCTGGAACTAGTGCAGTGTATCCAAGTGCTCAAAAAACCAGCCACCTGTCATTAATTACGGGAGTTTTTAAACCCTGACCGCCTGATAAAACCCCCATCCACCTCTCCACCCTTCAGCACATCACACAATGTAAACTCATCGTACACACACAGTGGCACTCACCCATAGCGTGTGTTAAGATGGCCGCCCAACGTGGAGCCAGCTATCATACCGACGCCAAAACACAGACCTAGTTTGGATAAAGCGTCAGCCCGTTTTTCAGGTTCTGAAAGGTCTGCAACGACCATCTGAGATGCTGCAGACAGGAGAAGGGGGAAGAAATAAAAGCAAGTGAAACTGCATCCATTTTTAGGATTATGAATAAAAAATAAAATTAGGATAAAATGGTATAAAAAGTAGAGTAGTGCATAAGGGTGAAACTTTGAACTTATACTAAATATTTCATGGTTTCTGCATACTGCTTGTAATATGCATTAACACTTGATATCACCTATATTTAGTTCACAGTCATAACCCAGGCAAATACTTCTTATGTATTAGTAGTACATATACCATTGACTGAGCCAGTAACGTAAATGTGAATATCAAATTTTCTAAAGTAAAAGACAGCTTGAACATTGCTCAATAGCAGATGGGAGTGTCTTAAATGCCCAGTTGTTAATGTTTCACCATACGTATGCTCAGAATATGGATATGATGGCAATATGAAATTCGGTATAAAGTGGGTATGTCATTATTACTGATTATTTGCAATCAATATTTTCCTACATACAGAATTACATTATACGATAAAAATGTTTTTTATTTTATTTTATTTTGCATGTTCATTTTATACAACAAAGTTTGAAGGACATTGTTAGCAGGGGAGAAAATTAGATTTTGAGAATAAATTCTAAATATTGAGAGAAGAAAAAGTTAAAGGTGCCATGGCATGAAAATTTCACTTTATGAGGTTTTTTAACATTAATATGAGTTCCCCCAGCCTGCCTATGGTCCCCCAGTGGCTAGAAATGGTGATAGGTGTAAACCGAGCCCTGGGTATCCTGCTCTGCCTTTGAGAAAATGAAAGCTCAGATGGGCCGATCTGGAATCTTCTCCTTATGAGGTCATAAGGAGCAAGGTTACCTCCCCTTTCTCTGCTTTGCCCGCCCAGAGAATTTGGCCCACCAATGAGAGAGAGAGAGAGACATCATGGCTTTCAAACGAGCAAAGTGGCAGTTGGTCAAGGCCACACCCCCACTCTTCACCTTGCCCCTCCCCCCCCTCGCTCCTCCTCAATGGCACATCCTAAGGAAAGCTCATTGTGGGACTGGCTCTAGTGGCTGTAATTCTGCACCAAGGCTGAATTTCAGGAAAGAGACTTCAGATACAGTATTAGGGGACCACTAAGGTCTATATAAAAGAGACTTCAGATACAGTATTAGGGGACCACTAAGGTCTATATAAAAGAGACTTCAGATACAGTATTAGGGGACCACTAAGGTCTATATAAAAGCATCCAAAGAGCACCATGTCATGGGACCTTTAATGTAGTTCCAGAATCAACAAAATTCTTGAAAAAAAAAAGAGATTTTTTTCCCCCCGGTAATATTATGACTTTGTTCCCTTATGTTTCTGTTCTTAACACTGGCCCTAATACTCTCTGTCATGATTGCAGACTTAGTTTAACCACAAAGTCAGCAAAGCAAGAAATGCGGAAGGAGTAATAAATAAATAACAACAAGGCTAATTTAGATAAGATTTTTTAGGTTTGAAGTTTAAAGGGGTGATAGAATGATTATATAGGGTATTTTACACTGTTCCTTAAGGTCTCGTAATGGGGTATGTAACATTGGTTGGGCTGAAAATTGCTATTTTATTAGGCCCTTAACTACCCTGTGAATATGGCTCTATTTGGAACAAGAGCTTTTCTTCCAAATATGGTATGCTCATGAATATTCAGAATGAGCTACGCGCTGATTCGTTTGAGCAATCTACATAGAAACACATGGGAGACTGACAGCAGGTCTCATTGCAAAGTTATACATTGTTTGTCGGGGTATTACGTTATTAAATTAACTTCTGAAACTTTTTTAAGCGAGAAATCAACTATATAAAGCTCAAATATGGGACGTTTTACGAAAATTGATGGCTAATTGCAAATTTGGTAAGACTGTGTGTCGGAGTTCAGCTGCCAGTGCTGCCTGTGTTGCTGCCTCGCTGCACGGCCTGCCTTCCTTCACAGACCCCGGCCTGCAGCTCCCCTCTTCCTGCTAGCTAAATGGCCCGTGTGTGACAGTGATAGCGCAGTCAGCGAGCTTGTTACACCAGCAATCTCTTACAACAGTTCCAGTTAATCTTGGCTGGCTGTCAGCATAACTAGCTATATTTACAGTTTGAATTTTGTCACGCCACTTATACAACATATCTCTAAAGGTCTTATAAAGCTAACAACGGTGTCCGATTTCAAGTTAATGAATTTTTGTGAACAGTGGGAGTTTCGTTAGCTATGACTGTCCCTTCGACCCTAGCTATGTGTAGCTAGCTACAAATCACCGATAGTTAGCTTCATTTTTGATGTAATTTCCGTATATTTACAGTTTGAATTTCATCATGCCACTTATACAAGATCTCCCTAAATGTCTTATAAAGCTAACAACGGTGTCCGATTTCAAATTGATGAATTTTTGTTAACAGTGGGGGTTTCGTTAGCTATGACTGTCCCTTCAATCCTAGCTATGAGTGGCTAGCTACAAATCACAGATAGTTAGCTTAATTTTTGGCGTAATTTCTGTATATTTACAGTTTGAATTTCATCACGCCACTTATACAAGATCTCCCTAAATGTCTTATAAAGCTAACACGGTGTACGATTCAAAGTTAATGAATAATTTTGAATTTCAGAGGAATTCTAGGAGGAGCTAGCTCTCATTGATAGAGCTACATCCAGCCGCAGGCTCTATCAATGACACTCGCGGACAAGCGGCGTTTATTTCCCCAATCGTTTGTTTAAATAACTCAACACAATATAATTACACACATTGAAAGATTAACTGGAACCTGTGGTAACAGATTGCTGGCGTAACAAGCTCGCTGACCGTGCTCTCACTCACACACACCGGGCATTTAGCTAGCAGGAGGACGGGAGCTGCAGGCCCTGGAGCTCTGTCAGAGCACCAGCGTTTAGTAGTCCATTATCCTAAAACCGGTGACTTTGAGCGGGTATGGAGTGCTGTGGGCTGCCAGTCGTGACGGAGCTCCAAGTACCACAGAGCAGGCCGGGGTGTGTAAAGGAAGGCAGGCCAGGCGGCGAGACAACAACACAGGCAGCACCGGCGCTGAACTCCGACACATAGTCGGACAAAATTTGCAATTAGCCATCCATTTTCGTAAAACGGCCCATATTTGAGCCTTACATAGTTGATTTCTCGCATAAAAAAGTTTCAGAAGTGAATTTTGTAATGGAATAGCAGAGATCTGCGCAACCTAGATTCAGAGACTATCTGATTTCAGGTCAGTTGTGTAGCCTATGTAAATGTTGGGGCGTGACCTTTCTCTTAATACACCCATGGGCTGACAAAGGTTCCGGTTTTTGGGAGGTTGACGTCAACTTCCAGCTTTGTTGGGATTCGCCCGTTTTCAGCTGCAGTTTCAATAATATGACATTTTCATAGTAAAGGGGTGTCAGTGGGACTTTGAGCTTCTATGTATGTCCTATTTACCCACCAAACTGTCGTTATTCAACTATGACAGGGTAAAATCGGTTTTGCATTCTATCACCCCTTTAAAATGTGGAACTGAGTGAGCCGCAGGATTGTGGATGAGTGGTGATTACCAGGTAGAACGTGCATGAAGACTGTGGGAAGTTTGTGGATGAACAGCATGGCAGGACTCCCTGCCATGGCCAGCAGCAGAAAGAAAACGACTGTTGCAGAACACGCCAGAGACAGAGCTGCTCGTGCTCCGAAGATATCTGCAAACCTGCAGACGACAACAAAACCCAGAAACCGAGTTTGTTTTCTGCCACACGAAAACAGTGTAGGTACCTCCATGCGCGTCTGGCAAAGTAGCTGCTGTATAACAGACACTTTTCTATGTTGTTCTTACCTTCCAAACATAGGACCCCCAACCAGCTGGATTACACCGACCATGGTTTGTAAATAACCCATCCACAAGGTGTCGAAACCAAGTTTCTTTGCCAAGTACTAGACAGACACATAATCAAAACACATTTAAATTCACACAATCATGTGTCATGTTAACATGCAGGTATTATCTAGAAATCCGATGAATTTCTTGCCAGGTAAGAAAACCACCTCTACCAGTCAACACATCCCAACTGTGACTTTATTTGGGCGACCATCATTTTTTCTGGATATCATGTATATTATGGCAACATTCATGTCATGTCATGCGATGGAAGATAGCGATGAAAAAAAGATTCTTGGGTGGAAATCAATTTTCTCCCGCACCCTCTGCAGTCAACTTCACGGTCACAGTTGGAAAAAGCTGTTCAAGCATTTTATTTTAGAGAATAGAAAGAGAAACCGTATAGCCTATACATGATTGGTCTATGTTTACTGTACTGGGATTCTGCTTTTGTTTCTCTGGTTACATCATTACATTGTGTCATATGCTTTCCATTTCTGCCACAGTTCCTTGCAGCCTCTAGTCCAAAGGTAATAGTGGTCACAAGACTTTACAACAGTCTACCTAAAACAATAAACCACCTGGATTTGTCCTGTCCATCAAAGCCTCTTTTAAAATACCTTATTATATATCTTCATTGACCAATGTAGCCGAGCAGACAGTTTTGGCATAGTCTGCATTCTGGGTGTGGCCTATTGCTTAAAAACAAAGGTGGAAACTGGAAAGTAACTAAATATAGTACCACTTACTGGTAACTGTGCCTTACTTGAGCATTTCCAATTTGAAATAATGACTTTGCTAAAAAAATAGGCAGCTGCTGATGAACACAGCTGACATAACCCAAATCCACAATATGAATGCTTTTGCACAGTGGTTCCCAACCTGGGGGACAGGGACAGGATCCCCAACATTAGTGAGATGAATACCAAACAGCTAAATGCAATTATAAGTATCTAACCTGGAGTGCAAAAAGCAGAGTCATGTAAATATGTACAGTGGCAAAATACAGAATAAACAGCTACGGGGGAGATACACAGTACAGTATGAAATGTGTGTTTTGAATATGCTAAAATTATTATTCAAAGCAGAATATTTGTACATGTCTTAAAACGTGTTTGGTAGGCCTATTGCCAGACCCTCCTCCAAAGCGAGGCATTATGACTTTTACTTTGTAAAGGATTTAAATACAGTAGGCTACTTCCTCCAGCACTGAATATAATTAACGTTATATAACAATGACATAAGCCAACCTGATTGCAATAATGAGAACTTTTGATTAAGTCAATGTAAGTGCATGTTGCTGATAATACGTACGCCTAGGTACATTTATTTAAGTGCATTTGTGAATGCAGCACTTTTACTTGTAATGAAGTATTTTTAAATGTGGTATTGAAGGAACCGCCCCCAACTGAGGATGTGAGGGTGCTGCTGTAAATTAGTGAAATTGTAACAAAGACAACTACTGTTAACGTGTCATATAATACACATAATCACTTTTACACTTATCATAAGCTATATGGCCATTGGTCAATAACAACATCAGTGACGCGTCCTTACGTTCACGACAGGCACGGAAATCTTAGCTTCCTGCTCGTGCCATAATAGAAATACTTACAGGGGTGACAGAAAACTGTAAAAACATCCATGTGATATCCAAAGCAGCGATGAGGTAAACGACGCGAATAACTTTCATCCTCTTTGGTTGGTCTGTAACGTTAGCCTGGGTGGGAGCTGACGCTCTGGAGGTTTCCTCGGTTGTTTCTCCTCTTCGGCTCATTTTGCTTCATGTAGAAAACACACGTTAACGTTACCGCACCGAGTTCAGCTAAACAGTCGAGGTATCAACTGTCCAGTAAAATACCCTTTGACTCGGTGAACTCTCACATAATCTAGCTAACCTGTTAGTTGTACCTTGGAACTGAACAGAGAGGCGACCGGAAGGCGTTTTAGAGTACACGTTAGCACTAAAAAGTATAATTCCAAATGTTTGTTTATGTTAACAAACATAAACGTCTTTAAATAATGTCCCGTAGCCCGGAAATTGGGAAGTTTTCTACAGTGATGCATTCAATACATCCTACTTTGATCGTACTTTTCGGTTTTCTCGCTCATATTGTTTTGGGCAGAAAGCACATGCTTTTTGTACCTTACTTAAGTAAAAAGTTGCAATACTACAACTCCAAAGTAGTATCCTCCAAGTATTCACATATCTTATACACGGTGAAAGTAGCTAATACCACAATTTAAGAAAACAAAAGTTGACAAAACGTACCCTAAATTAAAAATGTGCTCAATGTATCTAAAGTAAAAGTACAAATATGCAGATGAATGGCCACTGCCAGTGATATAGATCCTACTTCTGGAATATTGATGCATGTAAACATGTTTGCCAACATATAGCCTAGTTGCAAGGGCATTTGAGCAGTAGCCTATATTGCCTTAACCTGGATGTTATTTCGAGTTAAGGGGCTGATTGAAGTGGAAATTATCACAGTGTATATCTGCTTAACGAAAGGCAGTCTCTTACGCCCTCTTGTGGTATAATGCCCTGATACTACAGATGACAATACAGTTCCAATATTCATGGACCCAAATACTTGCAATTGCACTCTTTTTTTGGCCAGTAATTTTATAATTTTATAAAGTATATGTGATTCACACCCTCCCAGTAAGCACACATACGTCATGGCGACGTATGTGTGCTTACTGGGCTTAACTATACAATAACTACAATAAAGTCATCAAGCGAATCTACAAACATAAATAATGATCTATACTGTCCTTATTGAATGTCTTATGGATACTAAATGCATTTTCTTGCTGAGCATGAGTAGGAGGAGGAGCGAGGTGAAATTGGAGACAATCCACTGCTGATGAACACAGCTGACATAACCCAAACCCACAATGCTTTTGAACAGTGGTTCCCAACCTGGGAGACAGGGACAGGACCCCCAACGGTAGAGAGATATGAATAGTAATATCAAGACCTATTTTTGCTAAACAAGAAAACGCAGTTATAGCATCTAGAAGTGCAAAAAACAGTAAGTGCACATACAGTGGTAATATACAGAATAAAGTGCTAAGGGGTAATTAGGCCTACGCGCTACAGTATGAGCAGTGTGTTATGAAATGCTAAATGTAATAAATTAGATAACGTTAACGTAACCTTTTTGGGAAGGGAAAAACATTGTTATTTTGAAGTCCGTAAGCGACCTCCTCCCGGAAGCCAATTTATTTTCCTAGGATGGCTAAGGCATGGGGGAACCATATGCGTTAGAAAGCTCCGTTACAGTCAGTCTTTGGCTGTCATAAATAAATAATAATGACTGACGGAAAGCTCAAGTGATGATCTGTGTTCTCTTAATACATCCCAGTGGTGCGAGACGGTATGGGTGTGATCTAGCACGATCTACTTTAAGGAAGGCATGACCCGCCCTACTCCCCCTCTGATTGGCTAGTACATGGTACACCTAACCCATAGATATATACACATATCACAGGTATATATATATATATATATATATATATATATCTATGGATTAGGTTTAGGTAAAAGGAGTGGGATTGGTTGAGGTTAGGGTAAGAATGTCAAGGTAAACCAATAAAAGACAGTCAGAGTAGGGCGGGACGCAAAATTACTACGCAGCTTGATTGGTTGGGGTTAGACATTTCACCTCGAGTGGTTAAGGTTAGGATAGCCGATTGGTCAGGGGATAGGCCCTGTACAAATCAGGTTACGCTGCCTTGCGTAAGAATGGACGCATGGCCAATAGTAGCTATTGAAGGGCGGGTCTTGGCGTGGCCATAGTGGGGAAAAAATGTCGCGGGCGGCATGGATGTATATTAAGAGAACATGCCCATATGCCTTTGCCATCCAAGGGTGGGGGGGAGCGTTTTCTTAATACATCCATGAGGGGGAGAGAGAGAGAGATACTTACATCCCGGAAGTATGTTCCGTTGTGCTAGCCTATCCCCTCTGTTGTGTGTGTGGGGGTTGTCAGAACTCAACTGACTGTTAGATGAGGATCCCTGTTCATCCCTTTACATTACATGTTTCTCATTTGTATGGCATGTAGATAGCAGATACCACAGAGTGACAATGCAGATTCTCACTCCCCATGTTTACTGGGCTCAGCGGCACGGAGAGATTTTCCTCCGGGTGGAACTGAGCGATACAAAGGTAACGTTAACGTTATAGGACCACAACATCCAACTGGCTGCTTTAAGCTTTAACTCACAAAAACCTGTCGTTTATTGCTCAAGAACGAATGTGTTTAAATGTCTTTAAACATTATGTTGTTAATGCTGTGGTGGGTGTAACCAAAGAGTAGGTCTACGAATAGCATAACCGTTAACGTTAGCTAGCTATCTAAAGTGATGATGTTCAGTAACGTTAATAATATGGCTAAATTGACCTCTACGGTTTATTTGTGATGGCCAGAAGAAAACTAATAATACACATTTGTTCTGTGTTCAGAAAATATGTTTATGTTTTTTTGCCGCCTAAATAACACTTTAACGGGTAACGTTAGCTAGCTCGTTTAATTTCTGTCTTCGTAGTCATAAAACGCTAACGTTAAATGCTATGTCTGCATGTCTGTTTAGCGTCACTGTAATGTCGTAAAAAAGTTGTTGTCCAAACTAACACTATAACACATGAATTAATTCATGGAGAATAACAGTTGAAAAAGACAATTTGACTTCCTTATTTTGTAGCTAGCTACACTCCATAGTTCAACTACTAACCAAATACTTCTGATATTCTCAGATCAGTCAATCAATTTCAATTTAACAAAATCAATGTATTTAAATGTCAAATCATATACCATAATATTCCAGTTACATGTTGTCCAATCCAAGATACCAAGCCCAGCTCATCTTCAAAATACACTAAGATGTTTAATGATTTGTTTAAGCCAGTCAAACCGTGTATTCAGAATTATCTATAATATTTGTCAATTTGGCTGGGTTATGTCTTCACCTCATCACTGAGTATCTAACCAACTACTATAATTTCATTCTGCTGACCGTGTGTTTGCATTAGTAACGTGAAATACAGGTTCCCCATCCTCGTCCTGTATCTGTTAGACACATGTCTTATAAAAGATGCATGGCCTTTAATTGTTGTTCTGGATCTTATTGAAGCCTCTTAGGAGAACTCAAACAGGCTGATGGAAGAACACCTGTCATGTTGAGGCTGGGTATCTTTGAATTTTTTTTATTATTATTACTAATGCCAATACAGTTACCGGAATTTTGACACTGGTTCCTGAACGATCCTTTTTTCTATACCATTTTTTACCAATCCATTGGAACAAAAAATAAATTACAACATTAAACATTACAGTACAAATCCTTTTTTCTCAGCTCCTTTACACCAATGTGACACTACTAACTGTAGTTGAGCCTTTCTAAATACAACACACACAAACATGGTTCAAAATTAGCACCATCTACTAGCCAAATGCTGGTAAAATATGTAAGTGGCGGGTAGATTTGCTTCACGCATATGCCAAAAAAACCATGGTAATCTATTGAGTGGCTCGTCAAATTTGAACATTAACTAGCCATTTGGCTGGCGGGGGAAAAAGTTAATTTTGAATCCTGCACACAAGTGAGCCCAGTCTCTCAGATTTACATCTTCAGCAGGAACCAATGGGCTTTGGGTTTAGTGCAACAGAAAGGGTAGGGAAGTCTCTAAGTATTGAGAGACTAACGCGTAACATTTGTTTTGATCTTTTCATGGGATTTATTGACTGTAACCAGACTTATCCTTTAATTTACATTGTGTGCGTCAGTGTCGGGTTGGTCGTGATGGCTGCTTTTTGTGTTTTTTAGAATCTTGATATCAGCCTGCAAGAAAACAATACACTTCAGTTCAGAGGTTAGTATTTTCATTGGTGCATGTAAAGAGTGAAAATATGTTAAAGGTCCCATGGCATGAAAATTTCACTTTATGAGGTTTTTTAACATTAATATGCGTTCCCCCAGCCTGCCTATGGTCCCCCAGTGGCTAGAAATGGCGATAGGTGTAAACCGAGCCCTGGGTATCCTGCTCTGCCTTTGAGAAAATGAAAGCTCAGATGGGCCGATCTGGAATCTTCTCCTTATGAGGTCATAAGGAGCAAGGTTACCTCCCCTTTCTCGGCTTTGCCCGCCCAGAGAATTTGGCCCACCCATGAGAGAGAGAGAGAGACATCATGGCTTTCAAACGAGCAAAGTGGCAGTTGGTCAAGGCCACACCCCCACCCTCCACCTTGCCCCCCCTCTCTCCTCCTCAATAGCTACAGACACAGAAATGGCACATCCTAAGGAAAGCTCATTGTGGGACTGGCTCTAGTGGCTGTAATTCTGCACCAAGGCTGAATTTCGGGGAAAGAGACTTCAGATACAGTATTAGGGGACCACTAAGGTCTATATAAAAGAGACTTCAGATACAGTATTAGGGGACCACTAAGGTCTATATAAAAGAGACTTCAGATACAGTATTAGGGGACCACTAAGGTCTATATAAAAGAGACTTCAGATACAGTATTAGGGGACCACTAAGGTCTATATAAAAGAGACTTCAGATACAGTATTAGGGGACCACTAAGGCCTATATAAAAGAGACTTCAGATACAGTATTAGGGGACCACTAAGGCCTATATAAAAGAGACTTCAGATACAGTATTAGGGGACCACTAAGGCCTATATAAAAGAGACTTCAGATACAGTATTAGGGGACCACTAAGGTCTATATAAAAGAGACTTCAGATACAGTATTAGGGGACCACTAAGGTCTATATAAAAGCATCCAAAGATGGGACCTTTTTAATAAGAACAATTCAGGACAGTTGCACAATGACAATTTTGAAGTGAAACATTCTAAAATATTCCACAAACTTTCACATTATTTATTACATCTGTCATGATAGCAATTTCTGTATGAAACACATTGTAAAGCTTAATATTGTTATAATATAAAAAAATATAATCCTATTGTTCCACAGCACAGGGCCATGGAGCTAAAGGAGATAATGAATACAAGTTCAGTTTGGAGTTCCTGGAACCTGTTAGACCTGAGGTATTCATCTTTTATTCATCTTTTACTAATAAGTGGTGAAATCCATTGTTATATTGAAATTAGTTGTTTTTTGCATTATTGTAATACGATTTAAATTAAATGCCACAGTGCGCAAGGTCAGCTATTGATTTGATTTCCTACAGTGTCTGCTATTAACTTACAGATAACTGGAATTAAATATTTAAACAAAATAATGGAATAATAATTAAAATGCAATAAAGACCAACCATATTATTTGTCTAGTTTTTAACATATTCTGCCAATACAAACTTCTGCACAATAGCACATTTCATATAATTTCCTTTTTGCTATTCAGATGAAAAATCCGCAGTTTTATCATAACTGCAACAAAGTTTCTAATTGTTTTCTTCTCGGGTACAGAAGAACAAACTGTGTTCACACAACAGCTACTCACATTATGTCATTTCCTTCTGTGTGTCAAAGTTTAAAAAACAACAACCTCATATACATTTTCTAATACTTTGTTGTCAGATCAACCATAAGTCCACCCAGCGTCAGGTGGACATCAAGATCAAGAAGCAGGAGGAGCGTTGGTGGGACCGGCTGACACTGCAGGAAAAGAAGCCTCTGTTTTTGGCTCCGGACTTCGATCGCTGGCTGGACGAGTCTGACGCAGAGATGGAGCTTCAGGCTAAGGTAGGAACTTGGCAAATAACAAATAAAAGGCCACTCTGATGAGAGTAACATTTTGTCTAACATGGAAGAGGGTTTTGATTGTTATTGCAAACCTGGCGTGAGTCTGTTGTGAAGGCAACAAAATGTAGTCTTTGTTAATGCAAACAGGTTTTATGGGATTATTATAGTCTCAGTTGGTGCAGCCAAGAAAAAGAGGTCTGGGTGAAGCTACATAGCCTGTTTTTTTCCTCGTGCCCACAAAAATTTGCATTTCTCATTTTGGTTTGGCATAGCTCAACTTGGGATAGGTGTAATTATCAAATAAGCTGTATGACAGTTCTCTTCTTCACTGAGAAGTAAATGTGAACCTCTCTTACACATGACTCTACAAAGCCACCTCTCACTGGGAGAAAAAAAACATGGCAACTATTACGGGAAAGCTATGCAAGTTTTCCTAAATGATCCAATAAAATCTGTTTTGGAATAAAACAAATGAGAAGATCAACATTTATTTCTCATAGTCATTTTATTCATTCAACCTTTATTTATACTCGAGAAATCGTTGACGGGTGGCCCTCATTTACAACGACATAGAATCAAATTTCAAAGACAAAAAAAAAAGTAGTCAAGAAGTCATTCCATCATCTGATCCACTCGGTTTGGCTTGGAGCTGGTGGACAAAGATGTTTTCCGAACCAAAACTTGTAGCAATAACTGAGCTTTCAATATTAACCAGGCCTACTTCTTGCTTTGATTATTTCAACCAATCTTTTCTGTTTTTTTGTTTATGATTGTTTTTCATTTTTGCCTCTTCATATTTTGTTGATTAAATCCTCAAAAGTTATTGTTTTGGTTATTTTGTAGACGCTTTCATTTTCTTTAATTTCCCATGCGAGCAATAAAGTAAATACAGCGTTTCCCACAGATTAGAAAGCAATTTGTGGCACGTGTCGGGGGGGGCACTGTTGGATGCTGTCCTTCTCTCCTACTTCAATGCCTAACAAATCTATCTCTTTCTCTCACTGACCCTGTCTTTCACTGGTTGAAGCCTGAAAAAATTGTAAACAAATTAATAACATAACTAATTACACCGGTCGGACTGTTGAGCTTTGTTTCAGACTGATAGCTCCGGTTCAGGCTGGTCCTCATCCTCAACACGTGCCTTTTTCAGTCGCGGAAAATACTTTTCAATACTCATCTGGATTGAAGCAGCAAACATTCAGTGTAAGAGTAAAAAATTACAACCCAACTGCAAACTTGCGACTAGTTAACTTTCTAAAGCAGGCGCAATCGCTTGTTTGGTAAGAGTCGGGTCGGGACTCCAACATTAACACACTGACAACATTGTATTCAGAATATAAAATATTTTTATAGCACTTTTTAATGTGTGATTGTGTAAAGGTGTTCAATGGAGACAGAGTGTGTGTGTGTGTGTGTGTGTGTGTGTGTGTGTGTGTGAATGAGAATGAATGAATGAATGAATGAAATGCAGCTGAACGTATTTTAAGTAGCGTCTAAAAAAAATAAATAAATAACAAAACGCAATGTGCGCCAGCCGGTGTTGATAGTGAGGCCACACATTAGTCTATGTGTGGGAAACACTGAAATATGAAACACAATGATGAACATGTTTGGTCATTGCAGAGTGAGATTCTGATGATTCTGATTTCTTTCAGCAGGAGGAGAATATAAACAAGATAAGTGTGGAGTCAAGAGTTCGTAAAGACCGTGAGTCGCGCTGAGCTCTTCACCTGCAAACATCAAAAGCTCTCAGAAATGTTTCTGATATCAGCTGTCATTGATGTTAACATGTACTGTCCTGTAGGAGGAGTTTTAGCGACGTTAGCATCAGTTCATTTGAGTTATTTTTTTCTGTCCCCCAGCATACCTCGGGCTGAAGAAAGGCTACTTGTTTATGTACAACCTGGTGCAGTTCTTGGGATTCTCCTGGATCTTTGTCAACATGACGGTTCGACTCTTCATTCTTGGTCGAGGTTTGTAAAAAAAACAACACTAGTGAGTAGAGATGGTCCGATACTATTTTTTGCTTCCCGATACCGATTCTGATACCTGAAGTTGCGTATCGGCCGATACCGAGTACTGATCCGATACCAGTGTGTTATATATTTTATTATGTTTTAACAACTGTAAACTACTATCCTTGTATGGATGTGATATGATTTCTATCTTTGTTGTCTGTCTGGCTCAGGTTAAACTCTTTGTGAAACATGAACAAACACAAACAATGAATGCAACAGAACTTTCTTTTATTCTCCAGTTTGACAGTCCGTAATAACGGAAAAAGAACATAAATAAACTACTTTAACGTAGATTTTCTTTAGGGCTTTATTACGTGGTATCGGATCGGTGCATAAACTCCAGTACTTCCCAATACCGATACCAGCGTTTTAGGCAGTATCGGTACGGTAGAGATGTTCCGCTGGTATGGAACATCTCTACTGTGAGTCAATGAAGTTATGTTTATATCCAGGTAATCTGCGACAGAAAGGCAAAGTTACTTGCAGAGAATAATTCTGACTGGCCAAAGTAAATAATATGTGTCATGTTAATTAAAGGTTGTGCGACCACAACAAGTTGGTCCTCCTGCCTCAGGTGTTGTCTCACCAAACTATTGCTGTTGCACTATATACGGTTGCTCTAAATGCACAGTATCTGCATTACTTCTCTTACCACTGACAATAATGTGGTTTTAAACGAGCCAACAAGTGGGCCAAAACCAGTGTGTCATTAGTGAGGTAAACCTGTGAGGTAAAGATTGGAGTGTAATCATTTAATTGCATATACATTATTAAATTCTACTGTAAAAACAAAAAACAAAATTGACATTTTTGCGTGTGCTGGAGCTGTGTTTGCATAAAAATAGGTGGCGTTTTATAGGATAACTCCAGTTTACTTCAGCTTCAGTCTTATTTTCGTAGTTTGGGCCGTAATTCCTATCAGCCATGATTTTGTTCTCACCAAGTTATCTGTTGAGGTCTGGGAGCACATCAACCTCGCCACTACCATGTCCAAAGGGGCGAGAAACAGTCAGACAATCAGACAAGTTGTATACAAGCCAACAGTTTAGCCATTGTCAGTAGTAATCCCTCATTGCACAGGAAAACGGTGTGCTCACAACTACGGTATGTATGGTAGGTCAAAGTTAAAGTAGGAAGTCCGTCTGTAAACTGTGATATTTACAACGGACAGGTTGAGTAATAATTTTACTGTTCGCATTTGTTTGCTCTTCCAAATAAGTTGGGCTTAACTGCAGGTTTGTTTACAACCTGTCTGTTGTCCCTATGTTCTCATATGTCACTCGAGACAAACGATACGGGTTTTATTATTTTTTCTTTATCCTATCTGACTTTTTTTTTAATGATGTCTCCATGTTTCTAGAGCTCAGCTATTAGCTTGGTGAGTACAGAGTTTAGGGCGGCAACTAACGATCATTTTCATAGTCGATTAATCTGTTGATTATTTTCTCGATGAATCGATTAGTTGTTTGGTCTCTAAAATGTCAGAAAATGTGGATCAGTGTTTCCCAAATGCCCAAGATGACGTCCTCAAATGTCTCGTTTTGTCCACAACTCAAAGATATTCAGTTTACTGTCACAGAGGAGTGAAGAACCTACAAACTATTCACATTTAACAAGCTGGAATCAAAGAATTTTAACTTTTTTCTTAAAGAAATTACTCCAACCGACTAATCGATTATCAAAATAGTTGGCGATTTAAAAGTTGACAACTAATCGATTAATCGTTGCAGCTCTCACAGAGTTATCATAACTGAGATGGCCAAAACTATGAAGATAAGAACCACAATTATCACTGAGTTCACCTTTTAAATCTCACTTTGAACAGTTTATTTAAAGGACCTAAAGTGTGTTTTTTTTTGTGTGTGTTTGAGTCTTAACTACCTTTTGTGTATGTTACTGCCAACCATTTTCACATACATACTGAATGTTTAACTCCAGGCTATTTTCAGTTCAATTCAGTATGCCATAAACGGCTGCTTGCAGAGACCTGAAACCTGCACATCACATTTTATTTTTAGTCTCCTTAATGTCAGTTGTATCGTTCTTGGGCTTTATTCAGTACATCGCACGAATCTCTGTTAAAGTGAGAACAGACACACTCGTGGAACAGCAGAATTGGCAGACTGTACAGGGATGGAGTAGATAAAGATTTGAAAAACAGGAACAAAACAAACAATTGTATTACTTAATAGCTTTTGAATCTTATAGACTAAATAATGAATAAATAAAATAATTAGCAGTTTCAGGGTGAGTGTTAATGGAACACAAAAACATACAAACAAATAAAACAAGCAGGAGGTCCAGTAAAACGGAGAGCGAGAGAGAGAGGTCTGTGTTTTTGTTTGTGAGCAGCTATTCACAGATGAGCTCATTTGAATTGAAACAGGAACACGACACAGCAGGGATTTGTTTTGCAAATGATGAGGATTATGGATAGTGGCTCATGCAACGTGCTGTTTAATTATGTCTTGTTTTTGTCTGCCACAGATTCGTTCTATGATACCTTCCACACCACGGCTGATATGATGTATTTCTGTCAGATGATGGCCGTGCTTGAGGTCATTAATCCCTTGTTGGGTCTGGTTAAGACTGGATTTTTCCCTGCTATGCTACAGGTAACACAGGGAGACAGCCACTTCTCATTGTATTGTGATTTCAAGCCTGATGACAAAAACAAAAAATATTTACTGTAAATCGTGAAAGGAGTATTCACATATGCCAACAGTATGTGGACACTCAAACATTACCGCTGCAAAATAGCCTCGGGAAGGAACTTGTTTTGGTGCAACTTGTGAACGTTTAAAAATTTTTGTCATGCGAGACAAAACTCAGATTGGACAGATAGTCCAGCTAGCTGTCTGGATTTACCCTGCAGAGATCTGAGGAGAAGTTAACCATAGTCCTCAGAAATCCACCAAAGTTTAAAATTCCAACACCGCCACTCCTCAGGTTACAAGCTTTTCATCAGATGTTGGAACCTGGCTACAGGGATTTGTTCCATTCAGACTCCAGCCAATCCATGCAACCTCACGTCTCACAGGCGTAAATGTGTTTATTTACGCTTCAAGTCAAATCTCTGCTTTCAGGTAGGGCTGCACGATATGAAGAAAGATCTAATTGCCATTATTTTGACTGATATTGCGATTGCGATATGATTCACGATATTGGAGGGAATGTAATCATTTTTGTATCATTATTCTCATTTCCATTGAAAATTAAAAGAAATTAAAATGATCATAGTGATTTTTGCAAGGATCTGTACCAAACAAAGATGTTTTCTGTAGTCTGTAGGATAGGACTTGTAGGCTGCAACATCTCTGCAGCACCACTATACTTCATTCAGAATGGTTTGAGACATATTTTGCCTTTTAATAAATATTGCACCCCCCACCCCCCTGCGATTAGGATATTTGCACTAGTCCATATTGCGATTGCGATAAAATTGATAAGATTAATTGTGCAGCCCTACTTTCAGACCTGGAAGGCATTCATAGTGTTTCACTCAGTTATAAACATGATAAGTGACAGAAATCGTTATCTAACAAATTTTAAAGGCGACTTTGAGATTGTTCAAACGTTGCTTTGCCTGTGCGACCGTCCGAGGAGCCGTTCCAGTGAAGGTTACTGGCCCCTTAAAGGTGTTGGATGGTTTTGAGGTCAGGGCTCTCGCAGGCCAGTCATGTTCTTCCACAAAGTCTGAAAACCATTTTTTATTTAACCTTTATTTATCCAGGTAAGTCGATTCAGAACAAATTCTCATTTTCAATGACGACCTGTCACATTCACACAGTTCCACATTCATACCTGGAAGCTGCCCAGTACAACCACAGTCTGATCTGCTGGCCACTGGGCAGCTCCACTGGAGCGGTTGGGGTTAAGGGCCTTGCTCAAGGGCACCTCAGTGGTTGGAATGAGGGAGGGACAAGCGCTGCTCTTTCACTTTCCCCACCCAGATTTTTATCCTGTTGGTCTGGGGATTGAACCGACGACCTCCGACTTCTTTATAGATGTAACTTTGTGCACACGTTTATTCTCTTGTTGAAACCACATCGGGTTCACGATTGTCTAAACTGTATGCTGTAGCATTAAGATTCTAGTTCCTCTAAACTCTAGTGTGGTTAATCTGAGATCTCTCTTTATTGTGCTCTGTGATGTTGCAGGTGACAGGGAGAAACGTCATTCTGTTTGTTATCTTCGGCAGTCTGGAAGAGATGCAGAACAAATCTGTTGTCTTCTTCGTCTTCTACCTGTGGAGCACCATCGAGATCTTCAGGTCCGCTCAGATCACCTCCCCCCCCCCCAATATCTGGTGAACATGTTGTTGCCTTCTGTAACATCAGCTCTTCCTTCTCCACATCAGGTACCCATTCTACATGCTGGCCTGCATCAGCACAGAGTGGAAGCTGTTAACGTGGCTGAGATACAGCCTCTGGATCCCTCTGTACCCACTGGGGACTGTGGCTGAAGGTTGGTGACTAGTTTACTTAGAAAATTGTGGCATAAACAAAAGTCGGGAGAAAGTATAAGGGGTACACATGTTAGTCGTTGCTGACATTTGTCGTTCTGTGCATGTTTCCAGCGGTGGCTGTGATCCAGTCCCTTCCCATCTTTGATGAGACACGTCTGTTCAGCCTCCGCCTCCCTGCGCCGCTGGGACACTCTATAAGCTTCTCCTACACTCTGCAGCTCTACCTGGTCCTCATGTTCCTGGGTGAGACATCCACTAACACACTGCCATCCTCTCTGACTCACCTTCTATCTACATCTGAACAAAACAGCCAACTACTACACCCACAGGCCTTGATCATTTTGAGTCAGCTTACCTTTCTGTAACTCTCACGTTGCTGGCCCACCTGCTATCGGGTTTTTCCCAGCTGGTTTGTTGATAGTTAACATTACCGGCGGAGACATTTCAATCAGGAGAGACTTCCTTGCAAATATGAACATATTTATTGTACAGACAAACATGAAAATGTAACGAGTCTCTGAAGATTGGACTCCATCGAAACCAAATGTCATAAAGGGTTAGTGAAACCCAAAAATATCCCCTGATGAAGTCCAGACACTGGTGGTGGTGATGAAGGTGCACATCACCACCATCGACAGCCAAACGCTGACTATACCCGAGGCCGAGGGCAAGACCACCGCAGGTAGAAGAGGAGGAGTCGGGACGCACTCTATTCCTGAAACAACAACTGAACCGTAGGGGAAAGAGCAGATTTAAAACAGGATGTCATGCTGTGATAGGCTTATGACAAATGGCCGACTCTGATTGGTTTAACTAACGACACCGCTGAATCTGATTTGCTACTGACAAGTGACATACCATGAAACAGCTGATCATTAGGAGTGATGACAAAAGGAATATGAAGTCTTCCTGTAGGAACTTGCGCTGAGCTCCATAAGACGCGTTACTGCATAAAAGTAATGAAAGAGTAATAAGTCAGGTCAAAAAGGTTGCTTACAAAATCAACTTTTGAAGAGGAAGTGTCTTATTTCAAGTGTGGTCTGTATGATAAAATCAAAAAGGTAATAGTTCGCAATCAGAATCATTTGGGTTTCATGTCGATGAAAATATGAGATAAAAATGAAAACATCATAGTTTTCAACGGTTATTAATTATTTCAGGTTGTTGTCTGAATAACCACTTAAATATTGCCTGTTGTATTGTAGTTAGTTTACTTAATGTAAACATTTAAAGACCATTAAAGTGGTCCACGTGTTTTACCTTATTTATGACAAATTCCTTTCAATTGCCTTCATTTCATTACACCATAAAAATCAACTTGCTCAAGCTACAAACTTGTTCATCACAGTCTAAAAGTCAAATCTGCTTTTGTTTTTGTAGTTGATGCCATTGGTATCTCTTTTAAGTGCACACTGATTAAAAAAAAATTATGCCAAGAATTCATCTGAACACACCTCCCTGTTAGACCAGCATGCCCATGGGCGCAAAGATGGGTGCAGGTGCATTTGATATTGAAACGACGTGGGCGCTGCGGTCTTTAAATAGCAAAGACACTTGCGTCTGGCTTTGCGCCACGCTGCGCCAGGTGCAAGATAGGGCCCTTGATGTTCACTGTGATGGATTACTTTACCAAACCCCAAGCATTCTCAGATTCTTTGCGCTTGGATTTCCGTAGTGAAATGAATTGAATAGAAGGTAGTGCCTGCCTGAAATGTCAAAAAAAAAAAATTACACAGAAAATCTTAAACACTGGTCAGCGTTGGAAAATCTAAAGTATATGTGTGTTTTTTTTGTTTGTTTTTTTTTTAGCAATCGTACGCTACCAAGGATATGTTTCTTAGGTTTTACTTTGTCAAATCATAGGTAAACAGATCGTAAAATCTGACTGTATTTTCAGACATGGATTTTATTGGATTTTCACTATAGTCCTGTGCAAACATGTCTCTGGAAATGTTGTGGATGAATTAATTGTTTAGTTCTATGCAAACCGGGCTTTTTGTGTGTTTGTCTGCTCTTATCAAAAAAAATAAAAAATAAGGTTTGTGTAGCCACCCGATGAGACAAACATAAACTAGTGTATCAACGTAATGCTGACAAAGGTTTCTTCTCCTCCCCAGGACTCTTCTTCAATTTCCGCCACCTGTACAAGCAGCGGAGGAGACGATACCGCTCGAGGAAAAGGAAAGTCCACTAACTCACCAGCACTTTTATTTTCCACACACCCTGAACTGCCGTCCACTTAAAGATAAAGCAGCTGTTTTCTTTTCCTGTAATTGCCTTTTTATCATCTTCCTACACACACTGACCTGATAATGGAGTACTGGTTACCTTACTCCACCGCGTGAACTGTTAAACTTCTCCAGACCAATCTTGTAAAAAACTGTAACATCTCAACAACTCACTTTAGAACACTGTACAGGTTGATCCAGTGCTTCACTTCTACCATGTTTATTCTCTTAATAATGTCCATAATTAATGAAGATGTATCTCTGTGTCTGCACTGTCTAAGGTTCCGTTATGACAGAAATATTTTATGGATTTTTTTGTTGATTTTCTTGGTAGGGTAACATATATGAACATAGGAGTAATTTGTTTTAGAGTTGAAAATAATGTGGTTTAGGAAAACAATTTCTGCTTACAAAGTTACTGCAACAGATCAGCCATTTTTGCTTTATTTATACCTTGTTGGTTCAAAAATAATATTATTACCCTCAAAACTGCTTTTCAAAACATGTTTTAATGGTTCTTTTAACCCAATAATTCAAAATCAGATCCTTCACAGTCAATATTGATTAACCTTTTATATTTTGTTATATTTGTTGTGCATATTTGCAATTGAAAGCCAACACAGTTTTGATACTCTCTCTGTCGGTGTGTTTAAGGACGCTTCAGTCTCTGGGAATGTAGAATTTTCTGCATTATTTGAAATTCAAGAGTTGGCAAATTAATATGTTCATCTCCCTGATGTCCATGTTTGCTTGTTTTCGTCTGGGTGTTATTATCTGAAAAGCCTGTAAACAAAACGCTTGTTTTGTTTCTCAAATGTCGGAATGTATTTTAGAGAGAGTTTGAAAATTGTTCCTGCTTGCGACTGCATGAAGAGGCAACAATCTCAAGCAAGTTTCACGGCTCTGCAAGTTGAATGTGAACTTGTAGATTCTTTAAAAAAAATGTGTCTGGAGCGATGTAAAGTTGATAAACTAAAACACCACTTTTATGGTTCTTGAATCGATTATTTCAGATGCCTTTGCATGAAAAGACTTTGGCTCTTAACTATAAACTGTCAAATTTAGATGCTCGTTGTTTTCAGAGGAGCATTACGAACACTGAGCCTTGTCACTCACTGTTTTGAATAATAAAAAAGCCATGCAAATTACTGAAGAAAGGAATATTTATATCTGCTTACACTATCCTTCTTACTGGCCTTTACATAAGGACACACATTTATGCTTATACCTAATGACCGACAAATGTTTATTTTTGTCCTGCGAAACTGTTTTTGTTGAAAGCTGTGAGAGAGACATGGCATAAAATCAGGATTTTAGAGTTGTTAACTGTGAATTTTATTTATTTATTTTGTAGTTTATTTAAATAGGGACAGATACAAAAAACATAGATTATTACAAAAATAACAATCCAATGCCTGTATCACAGTGTTTGTAGCCATGGCTAATTCGCAACACCTGTCCCTAGGAGGGCTTTTAACAGTTCAAATAATAAATAATAATATATGATACATAATGAATCATGTAATGTGATTGTTTAAAACGCATAAAACTATTATGTGATGCTTTACAGCAGAGACAAAAGATTTTAAGTTGTTGAGAGATGGCACTCTCTGGAAATTGATGATGGAGATGCTCAAAGATGACGACTCAGATGATTTCAGATTATAGGCAGCTTTATTCAATATTGAACAAGATTCTCATGCGGGAGAGCGTCTCCATGCACCGCTGCACAGACCCAAGTGCTCTCTCCGAACTTCGGATTGACCTTACAGTCTTATAGATCCTGAAACTCACATCTGGAAACCCTCATCCATGATATTATCCTAATACTGACAGGTTTCGATGCTCTGATAGACTCAAGCATCCTGTAGGCCCCCTCCAAAGGTCATCAGTTACTCAATCAGGGTCTCTAATTTATTATTAACTTAAACATCTGAACCAGATGCCACCATCGCACGCATAGGGGCCTCTTAGCCTCCCTGTGACCTTCTCCCTCGATCTTAATAACACATTATAGAACTTATTAAATATGAAAATACATTTGAGTACATGCAGGCTTGATTATTTCACCTATCAGTTGGTTGAGGTTTAGCCATCGGACTTCACAGCCCGCTCTCTTCATTGAAGAAAGGCAGGGATGCGTTCGCTAGCTGATGCATAAAGATCTCCATTCTTTCCCTTCCTGTGAAGTTTGACCTGTGAAAAGGCGCTGCAATTTGAGAGGGGATGTCGGATTGACACGTCATTGAGGAAGTATTGATTGTTGCCATTTCAGGGTGGTTTTGTGTGTAACTTCGTGCTGAAAGAGTACAAACAGCAGAATAGGAGAAAGTGTAAAGAAGGACAGAAATGGAGGGTGAGGACGAAGGGCTTCACAAAAAGATTTGAACTTGCCTTTTGATTTTAAATGCTTTTAGCTCGTTAACACTAAAGCTACTGTAACTCCACAAGTACTGTGCATTTCTGCCAGTTCTAGACGGACTGCATCTCCGGAGTTCTCTCTGCTTTAAAGCCACTATGTGTAGGATTTAAAGATGTAGACCTTTGGCTCCCCTAGTGGTATTATTAAAAACTCCAGTTAAACATTACGCTGCTTCCTCTATCCCCCCATGGATCTGACATGTGGACACTGAGATGAAGGCAACACCTGCACCTGTTCTGTTTCTAAGTTAGCCCACTAAGGTTATTAAAGTTAACTAAAACTAAATTTAAAACTTGGTGTAAAAAAACGATTTAGTTAACTGAAATAAAAATAAAAACTAGACTAAAAATGAATGCTGATACAATATTGTGTACTTACAAAGCTGACTAAAATAAAAAAAATATACAGGAAATGGCTTTAGTTTTAGTCTTTGTCAATTTGATCAAATTTGTCAACACAAGCATGATGAGGCTTTGGTGCATATGTTTATAGAGACTGAGATGTCTCTGTTTGTATTGTAATACCTATTCTGAACTTCTTAAATCTTGCCCCTGACAAATACCCCCCATATTATAATAAAAAATAATAATGAAACTAATAAAATATAAACTAAAACTAATACTAATATTTTTTAAATAATACAAACTAAACTAAAACGTGAAAACCCACTCTGTAAAACTAACTGAATTGAAACATAAAGATGACATTAAAATAACAAATCAATGAAAACACAAATCTAGAATAACAACTCTGAAGCCCACACAGTTGTGTGTCAAATGATTCAGGTGGTCAGTGTGCGTTGCAGTTGTTCTCCAGATAGTCTAATTTCTTTACAAACAAAAATGTACAACACAATAAAAGTTGTACACGTTGCTGTTTGAACCAGTTCATATGGTGAGAACTGACAATAATAAAAAAAAAAAGTATTTTAAAACATCCTATTCAGTACATATCTTGGACACAATTCTTCTCTTTAACAAACCAACTTTAAAGATTTAGTGAGTATTTTTATAATAATGAACGTCCGTTACATTCAAGCCATTGCCAAATGAGTTGATACAAAGCTAATTAAGACCATCAGCTCCACACAACTCTCTCTGGATTTCTCAGTATGGCTACGGTCAGAAGATTGTGTCGTCCGGCGACTTTCCCGCGCAGAAACTCCTGTGAAGATAATTACCACTTCTGAAGAGTCCATCATGTTCTTTTAATCATCCATGTCCTCCTTGACTACTAGCAACTGTGTGGAGGAAACACGGTCAAAGAAGGCTTGTTTTACTCTAATATCAATATCTGCGTCAGGAATCCAGTAATTATTATTTTTTTAAATATCTTCCCTACTTCAGCTTTAAACGGGAATTTGTTGCTCATATTTTCTTGGACAATTCATGTCTTTAACGAGCGGCAGCTTCTCGAAAATCTTTGGGATTTCATGAGTAGATTTGAGCTGTACTCCTGGCGATTATTATTACTAGTCTTTGTTTTGATGGTTTGTTCCATTTGGAGCCCACATGTCCCACTGAACCGTCCGAGATATGAAAAACATACCTTCATAAACTCAGGAAGTCATTACTGTAAACTTGTACTCTGAAAGATCAAATATTCATCCGTGTTGTATTAATGAAAGAAATATTTCACTTCTTGGTAACTGTCCTGATGAGCCAACCACTTCCTGTTCTCATAATTTCTTTTCCCCATTGACTGTACATGAGTTCTTTGTTGTCTTTTGTCCTTTCCAATCTGTTCAGCTTTGAGCCTTTTCTTTTTTTGGTTTTATATTTCTTTTTTGTTGATTTTAATTTGTTTGTCTATACATATTTTGATTTTTAAAGGTGTCTTTTGGTAAGGATGTGTAGTGGACATACAGCTTGACATTTTATTGCATTTCAAAAGTCCTTATGCAGGCAGATTCAGGCTTGATTGTAAGTCACAATTAATGGTGCTCTGATAAAAATAAACATCATAGTTCCTATTTTGGAGGTGGGCTGTTTTTTTAAGATCTAAGTTTCTGTTGTGAATTGTCAAAGATGTTTTTTTTTTTTTTCCTTAGCTTCCATGTCGGTACTCCTGCCTGCTTCTCCAAACTGGGAGCGTGCTGACCGCCATCTACTGTAGCTAAAACACTGACTATGGATAATGACCTCATACAACCCCACTTCAAAAGATCAGAACTATCCCTTTAACCTTTCTGCTTTTCTAAAAAGATTAACAAAAAAGTGTCACTGTAATACATTTTGTGTCCTGGCAGAGAGTCCAGGAGGCTTTCAGGGAAATCTGGAAACTGTTGGATATGTCAGTTTGTGCAAGAAAAAGAGTGTTAAATGTTAAAGAAAATGTAACAGTTGAACAAATATTTTTCCAGGACTATTCTAGTTTTTTTAAAATTGATATTCTTTTAACAGTTCAATGAAGTTATAATCAGTGTAATCTTGCTTTGCCAGACCTTCCTCCTCTGCAGCGCTGTGGAGGAGGGTCTGGCTAGTCCACACAACATTCCAGGATGGGAGAAAAACGTGCTCTGGTTTATTGGCATTTCTTTAAACCAATCACTATTGTCTTGGGCGGCGCTAAGCCCCGTACAGAGCAACGCCGCCTCTTCAAAATAGCCTTGGGAAGGAACTTGTTTGGGTGTACGTTCAAAAGTTGTTTTAGTTGTACAACAGAAAACTCAGATTGGACAGATAGTCTAGCTAGCTGTCTGGGTTTACCCTGCAGAGATCTGAGGAGCATAGTCCTTCATAAATCAACGGGAGTTTAAAATGCCAACACAAAGGAAGCCCATGGCAATGTAACATCCGGCCTAAATGTTGGAGCAATCCCGGAAATGGAACGTTGAGGATTTAGACTATAATCAAGTGTAATGATGATTCTGTAAAGGCCCCCTGCCACTCTTTAAGCCACCACACAGGTGTTTTCACTTTGACTGATTGGACTTTTTTGTGTGGGTGTTCAGACACATCTCCCTCAGTCTTTTTGTTATATCTGTTAGGGCAGGACAACTTAAACCTTTATCATCCTTATTTGGACTGTATGGGGACCTTGTGTAGTCCCCAGCGTTTCTAATCAACCAGAACAAGTGAAGACACCTAGTGAGCAAGGACTGGACTGGATGTCAAATGTTTAATTTATTATATATTATTATTTTATATAATCATATTAAAATTGATTATCGCTTTATCGCTAAGTTTTAGACCTTTTGTAAATATATACAGTGAAAAATAATTTGGTCACATTTACCTTCATTTATCATTGATCCATCTTTACTTAAATCTACTCGAATTACAGTCCACATAGGCCTTACTGAAATCACCAAAAAATAAAAAATTGCACCTGAAATTTGTAAAAGTACGTTTTTACACTAAATATGTCACAGCATGTAACGACAAACCATACATGTGTTTTGGACACATTTTGTTCATATGTGAACATGTGAAACTGTCCATTTTAAAATGCTGTGAATCCTCACTGCAAAGCAAATATTTTGTTCTGCTAAACCCAAAGATAACTTGTTTTCCACATTCATTTTCACGTTCTTCTCTTTAAATAGACAAATAAAATCAATTCCCCACGCTCCTCAAATGAGGCTACACCTGACCACACCCAAAACAACGGCCAAACTCCTCCTGTCAGCCTCTGAGAATCTCATTATTCTACATTCAACAGGCACCGCGCTCACAGCCGCCGCCGCCGCCGCAGAGGTTTCACCTCAAATTGGCAGCTGCGACCAGCATATCACTTTGAATGTTGGTGTATTGATACAGCGTTATGTGTGAAAGGGAAGATGAGAGGTGTTCGGTTTCTAATCCTCTTAGCAGCATTATGCTGAGCTTCGTTCAAGCCCTGACATGCGCTGCGCCCTCGTAACTCCCCAAAACCCGGAGTCAGCATCTCTGCGCCCGTTACGCACAGCTGGAGGGACTGTCCGCAGCCGGTGCTACAGGTAAGACCCGCACCACCACGCACTGCACACAGCCGCTTTCTGGATTTTATTGTGTCTTTATTATTTTTATTGGATGGTGAAGGAATATAGATTAATGGTTTGTTACATGATAATCCGCGCTGGCCTCAATTACCCTGCAATTAGACCTCAGCACGCCCTTTTTTTTAGTCACAGATTTGGTGCTTTTTATTAACCTGGACATCTTAATACACAACGGGTAGGGTTAATTAACGTTTCATTTACTGCACGCGCGCATTTCATCAGTATCCGTGCGTGAGCTCACGCTAAATATAATCAGAGGCCATTTCGGATTTAATTGTGAAGCAAGTCCGGTTTTTTTTCTTCCCGTTTTAATATGTTTAATGTGTCTTCAATGCACTCCTGTTTTGTGAGAAGCCAAAGCCTGTGTGATTATGTAGCCATAGTAACAGGTGGCTGTCTGCATCCCCCATCACCTCCCCCCCCCCCCCACCCAACACACGCACTTCCCCTCAGTAGCTCTGCCTCTGCAGCTATGCAAGCAGAGAGGGCATATAAAATGCACATGTTCATGATGATGTGATTTTATTATTTTTTTATACTGCTTTCTGTTTTCAGTCCTTCCACAGGTTGAAACTGCCCGCTGAAAAAGATGAAACGCTCTCCGTGTACGGGTGTGTGTCTCCTCCCTGCCAGCGGAGTCTTCTCGCCACATAACGGAGCTGCACTTATCGAAGAATAGCCATGCATCTGGCATAACTTCCTGTTTTGGAGTCGAGACCGCGATGATGGCAGTGAACAGGCACTCTCCTCACAGGAGGAGACTCAAGCGCAGTCGCGTCCTCTTCCTCGTCTCAGGTGTGCTGCTGTGTTTGGTCTACACGCTGACTCTGAAGGCCAGGCTGTCAGAGCCGCGAGCCTCCGCCCAGACGTATGACGCTCTCGGAGCAGAGGCGGGGGATGTAAAGGTCAACATTCGGGAGGTGATGGCGTCCAATGAGACGGAGGAGGAGGTTGTCTCACCTGAGAGCACCACACCTCCCCTGGTGATGATCGTCAACAGGACAGACATTGAACAGTGTATATACGTAGATCCTCAGCCCCCCAAACCTCCTCCACCACCACCAACCACCACCGCTCCCCCTCGCCCCCCACCTCAGCCCCCTCACAGGAAGGGCGATTACCCAGAGGACATCTTCTCAGTGGAGCAGCGACAGCAGGGATGGGTGGCCCTGCACGTCCTCGGCATGATCTACATGTTTGTGGCACTGGCCATCGTCTGCGATGAGTTCTTTGTTCCCGGGCTGGAGGTCATCACCACCAAGCTGCAGATCTCTGACGACGTGGCCGGGGCCACCTTCATGGCAGCCGGAGGCTCCGCCCCGGAGCTCTTCACCTCCCTGATCGGAGTCTTCATCTCCCACAGCAACGTGGGCATCGGCACCATCGTGGGCTCGGCCGTCTTCAACATCCTGTTCGTGATCGGCATGTGTGCCGTGTTCTCCCGGGAGATGCTGCACCTGACCTGGTGGCCGCTCTTCAGAGACGTCACCTTCTACATCCTGGACCTGATCATGCTGATCGTCTTCTTCCTGGACAACATGATCCTGTGGTGGGAGAGCATGATGCTGGTGCTGGGCTACGTCAGCTACGTCAGCTTCATGAAGTTCAACAGTCAGATCGAGCACACCGTCAAGAGCCAGATTAACAAGCACATGAGTATCGTCAAGGTGTGGACCGCAGAGGAGCCGGAGAAGGTCAGTTGGTGACGCACATTTGGGGGGGAAAAAGTAGCTCAAAGGTGTATGTTGTGGTTAAATATATCTCAGGAAAGCGTGCAATGTAGAGCTGGGCGATATGGAGAAAATCAAATCAGGATATGTTTGACCAAATTCATCAATGCCGATTTTGCCATGATATTGTAGGATTAACTTTTCAGAAAACTACCCACTTTACTGAAATGCAGCCTTTAAAACCAGGAAAAGACAACACTTGTGTCATATCACGATATTACGATTTCTAGAATGTAAGACAATATCTAGTCTCATATATCGATGTCGATATAATATCGACATAGTGCCCAGCCCTAATGCAATGCACAACGATATAATTTGCCTTTTAGACTGAGGTTGTAGGAATCAATCCTCTGCCAGTGTTCTCTATCAGTCTGTGTCCATCAAAGCTGATTTAATAATTAAATACAGTGCTGCCTCAGTGTCATATCAGTTATATGACAGAACACTCAGCTTTCCATTCCACGTCGGTAACTCCAAATAACTGGTAACAGCCGCAATATGGCTCCTTCACTAATTTGCAATTTAAAATAAATCTAATCCATGCTACACTGCAATGTTTCCAGTGATGATAGTGTTGGTTTCACAGTGACAGTTTTTTCTAATTGGCTTTTTCTGATCAGTTATGTGTCTGTTGTCGAGAGCAAAACTTTTGTGTTGTGTCAAATGGTTAAAAGGAGAGACAAAAACGGTAAGTCGATTAATTAGACAGACAATGTATCGGCAAGAGTTTTCATAATAGATCAATCGTTTAATTCATTTTAAAACACAAATACCAAAAAATCACTGTTTCTAGCTTTTTAAATGTAAATATTTGCCTTTTTTTTTTTTTTTTTACATTAAACTGACTTTCTTTGGGGTTTTGGATCATAGGTTGGATTAAGCAAGCAATTTGAATGTAAACTTGCTCATGCTCTGAGAAATTTTCTAACATTTTATAGACCAAACAATTCATTGAGAAATTTGTAATATTAGACAGAATATTTTTCCTGATATCGATATATTTTACACCACAATTTGGCAAATCACTGCACAATCAAATTTGTTGTTTTATTTTATGTTAAAGGGTAACTTCCATTTTTATCTACCTATTTTGACTGACTGGAACAACAATCTTTGACCCATTCGGTCCAGTATTAAGCGAGATCGCTGCAGTCGGCAGCAGCGAAACAAGCTACGATGTAAGTTAATATAGGGCAATTGTCCAGCTTGTATTTACCGTCACGAAAGTGCTCGTTTTGCCGCTGACAGGCTCAGATTAATATTCTAAGTGTCTGAAAACATAATGGAAAGGATCCCTTCAGAGATAGAGCTTTAAAACCTCTTTGAGACCTTTCTGTTTAACCAGAAGCAGCTCTGAAGTCTCTAGTGCTAAACCCACCAGACTCCATTTAAAAAAACAATACTTTTAGTGTGTGTAGAGCCAACATATTTTCACATGTATTGGTAAACTATGTGTTTATTTCAACCAAAACTAGAGTTGTGATGGTTGGAAAAGTGGAAAGACAATCTTTTCATAGTTTTATTTTGTTTCTGCTGAACTTTGAATGAAGTGTATTTTACGATGCTAAAATTACTGTTTATTTACATGGTGGGTTAAGCGAACGCAATTTCGCAGATGTTGTTATGTTTAAAAAAAGGATCTTACTCTTTAACAGAGGTCGACCTCCTTAGAAATGCTTTCCATAATGTTGTCAGACACTTAGAATATTAATCTGAGCCTGTCTGTGGCAAAACGAGCACTATGGTGAAGGTAAATACAAGCTGGACAATAGCCCTATTAACTTACATTGTAGCTTGTTTCACCGCTGCCGACTGCAGCGATCTTGCTGCTGGACCAATGTCAAAGATTGTTGTTTCCATCAGTCACTTAGACACAAAAACATAGGAAAATAGGGTTGAAAAAAACAGTAGTCACCCTTTCAAGTGCAAGTTGTTCTGTGATACATCAGGAAAAAGAACTCCTTACATACTTAATATGAAGTGTTGAATGAACTCAACAGCTGTTGATTTTAAACTATTGTGCTTTTGTGCAACCCCCCTCAGCAAAAAAAACCCATACAGTAACCAGATATAACAAAACACAACACACATGTCTCTGCAGAGCAGTTATTACCAGACATTCAGACTTCATCTGTACACAGTATATTTTCTACCTTTCATCTCCCTACAGTTGGGACTGCTGCCTGCTCGGATACAGTGAATGAGGGACAGTGGTTTGTGGTTCTGAGCAGATGACAGCCTGTATTTGTGTAAAATCCTTTGATCCTGCTGAACAGAAAGGACTCCAGGTGTCACAGACGGCGTGTGATTGAAACGTCACTCTGCCACAGCCCCGAAATACCAGTATGTAGAGATGTTATTAATTTAGAATGAAAACAAAAATGTATTTTTAAAAGGCTTATTCTTTTGCAGAACCCCTGCAGACTAACTGCGTCCTGCAGCTGACAGAAAGCAGCAAATGTCTGAGCCGGTAATTAACATGCAGAACTGCGTTTCAGTATTTCAAGTACGCCCGCACATTCTTCAATTGGCCTGAGGCACGTCTGCAGTCAGTCTGTGCTGCCACGTTAATGGGTCTGAATCACTGGGATTTAAAATATTCTCTTCCAGGAATTCAAATAAATGCATTGTTCAACACTTTCCTTTTTGAGTATTTACAGTCTTATCTCTGCGTTGTGTTCAGAGGATACCTGTTGAATACAATACGCAGGGAGCATTCAGGATAGTGTTGCAGAGACTCTGGAAGCAATCACTCTTTGTTCTTAAGCACATGCGAGGGATTTGAGACAGTGTATTCATTATATATGTAAATGAAAAACAAAATCAACTAAACCAAAATAAATACATTGATGTAAAATGAATATTCTGTTCATCGCATCGGTATGATGTGCATTGTTTGCCAATTAACTGGTAACCGGTTTTATTTGGCTTGACAACTCATTCGACTCCCTCTGGGTCTTTATGCAATTCGATATCCAGAAGGAATATATATTCTCTGTGATAACCGCCAACGTGTTCCTAACATCACCTGTAATGAATCATGTCGTCCATCTCCATGATGTTGCTTAGACCGCCTCCTGTTTTAGAGTCTAACTGCATGTCCAACCATTGCTGCTTTATCTGTCAGTAACGGAGACAGCTGTGGTGATGATTTTCAGGTCCACTATTACACAGGCCTAGGTTTGCTGTGTGGTAATTTGATCAAACACAACTTTATTAAGCAATATGCACCATCATCAACAGAAACAATGAAGGCGTTTAAAATGAGATTTTGACACGGGGCCTCAGGATTTTTAATTTAGTCTTAGTCTTGTGCCAAATGTCCTTGTTAGTTTTAGTCATATTTAATCTAAATTTAGACGGCAGCAGCAGACTGTCGTATGTCTCGGTGTTTGAATCCTCTCCAGTGAAATACAGACAAACTTTACACCGTTTAGCTGTCCATTTTAACAGTGTTTAATCCAGCTGCTAGCTAACGTTAGGCTAACGTTACCTGCTATCGAGTGTAGCATTAACTAGCTAACCGTAGGCTAACGTTACCTGCTGTTGAGTGTAGCATTAACTAGCTTTAGGCTAACGTTACCTGCTGCCAAGTATAGTGTTAACTAGCATCCTGTGCGCTTTTAAGGACTGCATTACAGTAAAGTGATGTCATTTTCTGAACTTACCAGACTTACTAGCTGTTTATTTATTAAAGCACCAATAGTCAACCCCAGTATATCGCCATAATATCGACAGTGATGTATTTGGTCAAAAAAATTATATTTGTTTGTTTTTTCCATATTACCCAGCTCTAGTTCAGTTTCACAATGCAACAAACAGCACCCTGTGTGCATGTACACTGAATTACTGAGATGCTGCTAACTGATTATGTTGTCACTGACTTTACAGGATAGTGAAGCTCCACCAGCACCACCTCCTGCTGCTCCCTCTGCTGCTGCTCCTCCTCCTGCACCAAAAGCTAAAGATAAACCTGAACCTGAACTGCCTCAGAGCTCCATTCAACCAATCAAACCGCCATCAGAGCCACAAGAGGACAGAACAAGACTCACAGTACGAAAAACTAAATGTATTATTGTTGATGTAGTCTCGGTTTGCCAGACCTTCCTCCCCAGCGCTGCGGGGGAAGGTCTGGCGAGTCCACACAGCACTCCAGGATGGGAGAAAAACGTGCTCTGGTTAATGGCATTTCTTAAAACCAATCACAATCGTCTTGGGCAACGCTAGGCGCTGGACAGAGCCACGTTGCCGCTTGTTTTGGTGGAACGTGTGCGTTCAAAAGTAGTTTTAGTCGTGCAACAGAAAACTCAGATTGGACAGATAGTCTAGCTAGCTGTCTGGATTTACCCTACAGAGATCTTACGAGCAGTTAACCGTAGTCCTCAGAAATCCACCTGAGTTTAAAATTCCAAAGTGGAAAGTAACGGACATCCAGCCGAAAAGAGTGACATCCGGCAGGATTTCTGGCGGCAACGGAGCAATCCCCGAAGTGGGACATAGTGGATATAGACTATTGTTGATGTGGACTGGAGTTAGATTCATATTGTGTCTTCATTTTGGTTGTTAGAGCTTCCCCTTTACTGCTCCTTGATTTTCTATGCTCATTTGATTTTTTTCAGTAAATTGCTCAATAATGTTGGTAATTGAATTCCTTATGTAAAGGCAGAATTTAATCCCTGAGATTCTTGCACCTTTTGTGCACTCATTGAAAATAACTTCTGCAAATCACTAAGTTATTTTAACTTCAAGGCTGTAAAAGGTCTTGTATACAGTTCAATATAGCATTGTAATGTGTTAAATTCGCTTTTAAAAGTCTTAAAAAAAGATTTAGTTGTGTGCTGTACATCCAGTGAGAAATTAAACCAGACCTACCGTTGTCTAGGTGACAACAATAGAAATATTTGAAACAATGGCTAATTATTTTCAGACTAAGGTTGACAAAATCAGCCTCTCATTTCTAGCTGGAAACTGGTTCTTGCACGGCTGAAATCACAATTGACGCGAGCAGATGTTATCAGCTGTAGCTAGCTCATTGAGCCAACGTTAGCTCCATGAATTGTTGGAAAACAACTTAGTCTCAGTCTGACTTTTCAGTGTATCCACCTAACTTGTATTAGAAAAAATGAGAACTCTGTAAAAGCGGTTTTAAATATCCACTTAATGGCTGCATATTTGATGATGTATAAAAGACTAAGGCTAAAGGAGGTCCCAGGCAAAAAGTCAGCATCCAGTTAATGATCCATGTAGAAGACAACCTTATTGTTGCAGTGTAAAGCTATTAATCCTGTAAGTACGATAAAATGAAAATGTAAATCAGCTGTTTTATTTTTGGTCAAACACAACCCCGTTTGACTGCTTAGTTTACATACTTGTTCTTATTTTAAAAACAATAACAAAAAATATATATACAAGTATAAGTAAAAGTGCTCACTTTTAACATTTCAAGAGAAAAGGCTTTTAGGATGAGGGCCAGCCGATGTGTTTGGCAAATGTAACCTATCTTGGGTAACAAGTCTAATAAAGAGCTGAATTCCACACAAGTTAGTGAGTACGTGAGTTGAATAAGTTATTGCTGCAGTTTGATTTCTGACTATATGTCTTGCGGCCTGTAGGTGCGTCCCGTCCTGCAGCGAGGCGGCAGCTCGGCGTCCCTCCACAACACGTCGCTGAGGAGCACCATCTTCCAGTTGATGATCCACACGCTGGACCCTCTGGGAGAAGGTAACAGCCAGAACCAACCAAACGTGAATCATTACGATTTCTGCAGCAACAGGATCTAACCTGCAGCCTGGTGGTCGAGGTGTTTGTAATAAAGAGTTTAAATGCACCCTTTTTTTCTCTTTTAAATCTTTTTTTACATTTGATTTATAAAGGTTTTTCCATCAAGTTTTCAGGCACATGTGAAAGGTAAAACTGTCCCCCGTGGGCTGCCGTAGTGATTTAAAGGAGCCAGCTTTCCTCCAGAGTGGTGTGAGAGAGAGAAAATGTTTTCATAGTTTATCATAAATCTGCAGTTGCAATATACATTTTTTATTTTTTTATTTTCTCACATCAGACTTTCTGTCTTGGCTATCCACCTTAACTTGATACTGTCCTGTTATTTTTGTACCTCATCCTCATAATATCCCAGTGATTATTTATATTATAAATTACTCTTTTATCAGTTAATCTAATTAATATCAAGTATGGCACAAAAGCAGAAAATCTAAAGAGCTGGAGCTAGTGAATTTCTGCTTGAAAGATTGCTGAAATGACATTTCCTGTCGATGGACTAATGAACTAAATGTTCCAGCTCTAGGATGCAGCGACTCAGCTCTGTCCGTCCTGTCACTTCCTGTAAGTCAGGGCAGCGTGATGAACCGCCGCGACCTTCAGCCCGTCCTCGAACTCATCGGGTCGTTGTTCCCTCGCTCTCACAGCGCTCGGCCACCGCTGATCCTTAATCAGCTTTTCAACACAGGATAATAAAAGCTGGATAAGAGCCAGCGTGCTAGCAGAACAAGCTCTTTATCTCTCTGGAGCAGGTGCAGCAGCGTGTCATCCCTGTGGTGAACAGGCAGCATCTTAAACATTGTCGTTGTTCATTTTGTACAATGACAATGAATCTTCTGATTCTGATTTAATTTTGGTCTCAACCACACCTAAAGTTTCCCAACTGTATCTTGCACGGTTATCCGGAAAGGCGGGCTTTGGCCCCTTCCCTACTTTCTACCCCCCTACCGTGGGCACCCTTGCTCGGATCACACCCATATTTGATTCCAGCCTTCATTCTGATGTCAACTTCAGACCTGTAAAGTTTAGTGACTGCATCTTGCATGGTTGTGATGCTCTCGCCGTGAAAAGAATCCGTCCGCTGACGTTTAAACACGTGTCGTAGTTCCCGCTACAGTAGGTGTCTTCAGGACTACATTTTGCCATGACGACACACACACGCACACAAGGTGAAAACAATACCAGCGTCGTTGTCGTGGGTGATAAACCGCATTAATGTAATTTTTCCCACCAGGTTGGAAATTGGCACCCGCCATCGGCCAAATGTGGGTGAATTTGGCGGGCGGTGATGCTATTAGATTATTAGTATTCATGCATTAATGCAGGATTTTACTGTTGTAGTTGGCTAAGGCGGAGCTTATTTTGCACCGCATTGTACAATTTGGTTTCACATTGCGGGCATCAATCTTACAAAAAACATATGTAGATATGTGCCTATGCGGCATACGTTGTTGAGCCACTCTTAATCACTGCAGGAGAAATTCCTTCACCGCTACAGCCCTAGCTAGCCCCTGGTCATGCATGTCAAGTTTACTTTGTTTTTTATTCCTGTAGATAACTTGCCAAACAAAGGCACATCACGTGCAGATATTTATGAAAATGTATTATAAAAAAGGTATTCTTTCTTGAGGGATTCTTTCAAGAACCCCCCACCCCCCAAGAGTGCTGTCAATCGGACAATTGTGATTTCCATTGGATCAGAGTACTGTCTCTTGGCTGCCTGCCAAATTTTCCCAGCCCTTGTCACATGACCAATTAATGTTTCCATGGTGACTATTCAAAATTCTGATAACCTGGAACCAGCACTGGAATAGATTTTTTTTTTTTTTTTTTTTTTTTTTACAGCGGTAGACTCAGTCTATAGAGAATGTGTATTTTATTCAAATATATAATTTGTTTAAAATGAATAATGAATGTGATGTTTTATTAAGCAGAATTACATTGTTTTGTTCTATCCTATCCAATATTTCCTATATTTTCAAGCAATTTTCTATGCTTATTCTAACGAAAATTCCCCCCTCCCCTGCGCACCCCACTTAACAAATCCTGGAATCGCCTCTGCTGCAAGGCACTGTAGTCAAGTCAACTCTATTTGTATTATTGCAGGAAATCTCTAACTGAAGTTAAAGGGAAGTGGGAACATCAATGACGTAAATGCAAAAAGTTACTCACACAAAATACTGCCAAACCATTTGGAAAGGCACTGAACAGCACAGACGGATTCTTTCTATCTGTTTGAGTGGACACAAGATGCAGACACATAGAAAACAAATGAGTCCGATGAAGTTAAAATGGTTGCTGTGGGTTTCCATCCGTAGAGGCAGCCCTTAGAGGGGCCGTGAAAACCCCCGGCCCGAGGAAAGGCAGAAGAGGTAAGCGCAGCAACAAGATGTTGCCTCGCTGTTTCCTGTCGTGTGTCTCGTTGTGATTGTAGTTCCCGTGTGCATCCTTGAGTTCAACCCTGTCAGTAACTCCAACAAAAGACCAGCGAACACGTTTCGTCTGGCTATATCACAAACCTCCACATGAGCTTTATTTGACTGACACACAAAAAAAAGACGGTCAAAAATTATAATTACAATGTGGAAACTTGAGGAGCAAAATTCTTTGATTTTAAAATTACATTTTATTGTTTCACTAAGAATAGATTTAAAAAAAGGAAATTCTCATTCAATATTTATGGTGCATGTAATTGAAGTGTTGCATAACTGGAGGAGACTGATCATGTTTGGTATTTAGTCTACTCTGTATCTCTGCCAATCAGAGACCTGCTTTAATGGTGATGTCAGAGGGGAAGGGTCAGTACAGAGGAAAGGTAAGACTTTCTCTGTGTCGTGTCTGTTGTTGTTGTTGTGCTCTGTCCGGTCTGATTCTGTCGTGCCAATGTTCCTGAACTTGTTTTGAATGTTATATTAGATTGTGGTTTGTATATATTTGATGGTTGCATGTTTTTTTTGTTTGCATCCAGTTGTTTCTGTGTTGTTGTTGAGATCACTGAGCTTTTTTTTCACACACTGGCTGTTTGAAGAATAATAATTGCAGTACATGATTCTTACAGCATCATAGTTGGTGCTCATGGGAGCCTTAAAAGCTTCTATGAGGATATGGTTGTTAGAAAGGTTTTAAAATGAGTGTTAAAGGATTGACAAGTGCATCCTTTTCAATATGAATGTTTTGATTGTTGCATTCATTAGCACAATCATAAATAAAGGGAACATACAGTATAAACAATATCTTACATTTTCCTCCGACAAGCCAGACCCACATCACAATGTTGGGTCTGGGAACTCCCCATTGGCAGGGCTCAATCGGAGGGGCGGGATAAACGGTTGTCTTTTAAATTCCCTGTGCACTCATAGCCAACCAGAGCAACGCTAGTTGATTGATTAAACTTTTGCCGTATTCGGTCGGCAAAACTCCGAACACATCTTCCTTTTTTAAGAATGACTTCAGTGCTCAACTCCAAGTCTCGGCCGATTCGAAAGACCGCTGTTTGCCAGCAGCAGCAGCCATCTTCTTTTGTTTTCAAGTAACAGGGAATTCACGCTTAACCGTCGCAACTCTGCCGTCCTTATGTTAAGCCCCGCCCACTGACTCTATACAGGATGTGATTGGCCTGACCAGAATTCAGTTTTTCCAGCTCGCAAGCCAACGGAGAGTTGCTAGCCTGACCCTGGCTGCAAATTACATTTGCTCCCGCTCGGGTGCGTCTAGATTTCTAGGCTACCGTCCCACTGCTTTGTACCAAGATTTCGTCTGCACCGAAAAATTGCTATTTTATGGAATCTCCTCTGAGGAAAAGAATAGAAACATTGATCACAAGTGTCTGTAGATCTACATTTAGCTGTGGGTAATTAACTGAAGTCCTTGGAGCGCTTTTGTTTCAAAGAGGCTTGTTATTTTACACCGATCTTTACAAAATGGCCAGAGTGTGAGCATAAGGTCAAAGGCATGTTGACTCGGCTTCACAAAACTGCTCGTGGACGACATATCTCTCAATTGATATAAAAAGGACTCATGTTGCATATGAGTGATGATTCTCTTGATTGCAGCAAAGAACAAAGTAAAGCCTCTGAACATCCCAGTCACGGGCAAATTACAGAGCAAGTCATATCACCGCCACTCTGAAGGTGAGTTGTATGTTAGAATGTAACACTTTTCTTTGTTTTAAGGTACACTCTGACATCTCGATAAAAGCCCACAGTCAGATAAGAACACTGATATCAACTAGTGCAGTGCCCGTTCAAAACGATTGCTTGGCCTCCGGTATCGCTGCTTGCAGCTTTCTCTCGAGTGTGGCGGGAGAGGAGAGTTCCACCTCACTGTAACCTTAATCAAAATGGTTTATTCTGTACGGTGGCTGTTTTCTTTGCAGCAGCAGGTCAAATTCCAGATCAGGAGAAGATGTCCAACTCCAGTCTTAACCCACCAAAAACAGCATTTACAGTTGTTTTAGATATATTTACATATAAAATGTTTTGTGTTCACAACTAAAGAAAACACCCGTTTTTTAGGCTACAACATTATTTGTCACATACAGCAAACATGTCCTCACTATCCGCTAGCTGCCTGTCCCCTGAACACACTGTAAAAAAATCTTGGTCTCTGTAGACAGCCCAGGCTCCACACACGGCAACAAAAACAAACTGCGCCAACCTGCACCACAAAACATAACAAACAGTCTTCCAGCATTCCAGCCAATAACTGACAAGAAGGATTTGGGGGTGGGGCTTGGGGGGTCAGTGCGGAAGTACGGAAGGGAGGGGGAGGGGATGGGATGAGGAGGAGGGAGGGTCGAGCTAGCCTCGTTTTGTTTGAAAATACTTTGAACGTCAACAAGAAGTGCCGTCACCCAACATCGCTTAGAGCACTTTTCAATCTGAGTAGTTCAGAAGCAGCCTAACCTGAAGGCTAATATTATCACTAACATGCTCGTAATATTTAGCATTTCTTGCATAATAAAGTTTCAAATACAATATTGTTCCAACCATGTTACTGCCTCTAAAACTACAATATCTACTTAAAATGTATTTTGGTTTATTAAACAAGATCAAATCCGTCTTTACATCGTACCAAACCCCCAGAAATTACATTTATATTGATTTTCTCATTTAAAAAAGGCAAAGGAAGACAAACAGGCATGTTCTGTAATGTATTAATATTGTAGTAAATATTTAATTTTTTGACTGTTTGCTTGCTGGTTTCAACCTTTCGTTTTTCCATAAGATTATACGAGTACTGAAGGTGCAGCACTCGTATAAGAGGTTGGTTGTCGATCCTCAGAGATGGTTTGGGGGTATAAGGAGTTTGTTCTCCACAATCAGCGGAGCCTCTCAGTCGGCGTGTTTGTGCGTCACAGTGTGGAGTAATGAGGTGCTTCAGAGTCTGATGTACAGAGCAAAGTGGGGCTGCAGGGAGTCTGGAGAGGTCTCAACGAGCCTGAATCAATCAGCCTGAGGACTAACATGCAGATGGGACTGTGTGTGTGTGTGTGTGTGTGTGTGTGTGTGTATCCCTTCTCCATTACTAGAGCATGTTTACCTCCAATCACTGGCACTTCTTTCTAGACACCACAAAATAATAATTTTGTCAGCTCTAACATTAAAAATGTGATTTGTTTTGTCTCAAAATGTGAAATAAAAAGACCAACAAAAAAAAATGAAACGAGCATCAACACCTTCAGAGGATCATTCATTCATTAATTCTGTAGAAGTTATCCAGGAGTTTAAGAAAGTGTTGGAAAGGAATGCTTACACAAAAAAAGAGAGTACAGATGTGATCGGATACTGGACACGCCCAGATGTTACCATGTTTCTGCAGATCCTTAGAATTGTTGGAAAGAGTCATATATTTCACCACAAAATTAGAAATAGTGCTTTTTATTTGCTTTCTTGTTATTCTTTCATTATTATTATTAGTCATTAATAGGGTTGCTGTTGTTTTTGGTATTATATAATACTACATAAGATGCAATACAGCCTTAAGGGCTCTTAAAACTTAAAAAAGGGGCTTAAAAAAGTTATTATCCTAACTGATGATTATTTTTTTGGTTTATCTTTAATTGTTTTTTTTGTTCCTATTATAATTAAGTGTATGTGAGCAGCTTTAGTCAAACTATTTAAACTGGATCTTCCTGTTGACGGGTTTAACATTAAGACAAGTTAATATAACTAGACATGATAAGAAGATGACTGAATGAACTTAATTGGAGTCCTCCATACATATCTGCTGCTGTGTGTATTTGTTTGGTCATTCTGCGAGTTGTTCCTCTTTCTCCAGATGGTGAATACACGCCAGCTGAGCCGGCCAGTGTTGCCGGTGCACCAGCGGGCGCTGCGGCCGAGCCGTCCACCTCCCAGCCGCAGAAGACAGAAGAGACGAGCGAGAAGACGGCCGACCAGCCAGACGAGTCAAAGGTACGCATAGCAGCAGAGCCGGTTTGCTGCCCTAGGCAAGATTTTAGCTGTTTTAGCTTTGGCTTTTTTTTATTTTTTACATTTTTATTGCTTTTTTCAATGTTTTTGTCACTTTTTAAAACTGTTTTGTCACTTTGTTAACGCTGATTTTTTTCAGTGTCTTTTTCCCATTTTGTCAAAATCTTTTGGCGGGTTTTTGAATCTATTTTTCTTTTTTTGAATCATCTGGACTGCCGGCGCCCCCAGTATTTGCCTACACTGCCTATGCCACGGGCCGGCCCTGCAGAGAGGATCTCAACAGGATGACTGAAATATTGAAAACGGAAGCACTTATTCACAAAGATCTGTTTAAAGAAAAAACTGAAAATTATCTTTCGATCCTCTAGTTTTGAAGTCATGACTTTTAGAAGCACTTTGATCCCTAATGTGACCAAATGACCCTTTACTTACACGTATTACTAACTAACTTTTTAAATATTTCCTGAGAGAAAGACCCAACAGCATCTGTACCCTCCTGATATACTCCATGTTTATTTACTTACAACTCAACTGGGAAATAAGAAGTATTGACGAGCATGTGAAGGCTGTGTTAATGTTGTCCTCGACTGTTTAAAACAATGAACTGTTATCATCCTTATAACCAGTTCTGTTGTCAATTTTGAAAATAGAAAACACAAAGTCACACTGAGAAATCTCCAGGTGCTGATGATGATGTTTGGTAGCAGAAAAATCTTCATCAAGAAGGGAAATTCAACCCCCCCCCCACCGACTCACTAACCCCTGATTTTTGTGCTTTTGCACGAGTCACAGCCTCGACGAAGGCCACTCTAATAACTGATAATCCTTTCTTGAGTGAAATTGAAGGCAAGATTTTCAGCCCTCTAATCAGCACATCAGAACAGGGTCAACTAAAGTGCTCTTACTACCCCCACAGTGCATTTTAAGTGATATCATGAGCACAGAGAAAATTCAAATGTGTCTGGTTGCATTATACAAAAAAATGTTCTAAGCATTTATGAACATAAATAGCACATGATGTACAATAACCTCATGTTCCACAGCTTGTAGGCCATGATGAAGAAAGAGAAACATGCCGTTGTAAAGGAAAAACCAATAATCTAAATAAGTGCTAAATATGGAGAACTGTACTATTTGCTGACAGTGGGTGTGTCTTTTTAATGCAACCTTTAGGAGTCAAGCCATCAAGTCGTGAAGATCTGACAGCAGGCTCGAGTGCTGCAGACCTGATGTTGAGAATTCTGTAATGGATATGTGGAGTGAAACTAAGTTGAACAGGCCAGTGGTGGAGAAAGTTTTACATATTCTACTGAAGTAAAAGTACGCATACCACACTGTTAAAATATTCAAAAAAGTCCTGCATTAAAAATGTAAAAGTATTTGAGTATAATCAAGAAAAGTACTTAAAAGTATTAAAGGTAAAACAGTACACAATGCTACTATATACTATAATACTTGAGTAAATGTTCTAAGTTACATTACACCACTGCAAGCAGACATTGTTACATGTCAAACATAGATCGAGGGATTCTCATTGAGCAAACGCGTCCTTTAAATCCAGAATATGAAGAAGCCGGTCGTGCTGTTGTTGAGTTCAGTGTCCATGTAGCACAGGGGTTCTTAAACACATCACTCAAAGGTCCGCATCTGATTTTTATTCCAGGTCAAAGATCCGGAACAATTTAGCCTGGCCCTACCAGACTCTGGTCCATTTCATTTGTACAGAGAGTCTGGTCTCTCTCCATTGACAAGTGTTAACTTCCTTGAAGGCGGGTACTCTGTTGAAGTTTAAAACTATTGGATCTGCCCAGAGCCACTCTGGATCTGCCATAACCAATCGCTAACGTTTGGTCGTGACGTCGGCTTAGCATCGCTAGTGTTCGCTTTAGCCGACTGCTTCACCACTAACGGAGCGAGCTGGAAAATCAAACTTTTCCCGAACCCGGTGGGGAGGAGGGCCACGACATCATGGCCAACACAACTCAGCAGAGACTGTTCTTGCTCTGGCTTTAACTTCTGGATATTTGTCAGCGTTGCCACAACGGACCGAATGGCTTCGCTCGCATCTTTCTCCGCCGCCATTACAGAACTACAACTCAAACTAGCGCACAACCTCAACGTCATCGTTCTCAGCCACTCCCTCTGTTCGCTGATTGGACCGGTAAAGATTGGCCCGGAGAAAACCCGCGAACCCAGACAACGTACTGAAGGAAAATGAATATTACGTAGGAGGGCGGAGCCAGGCTAGGAACAATTGGCAATAACATCCAAAACGTTCGGTCCGTTTTTTGAGCTTTCATGCGGTAAAAGTACAGCAGTATTCTTGGCTTCATGTAGTAAAAGGAAGATTTTGTTGTTTTGTCGCCTTTTGACGTTTTTAGCCCCTTTGTCAATGCTCTGGGGTCCAAATTGACTTGCTGTTTTGGTCCTGATGTGGACCTTGGTCCAACTTTGAGAAGCCCTGGTGTAGCAGGTCAGCCTCTAATAAGTTTAACTTTTGTTTTTAATTTGCACAACAGAGACGGAGAAACATGCAGGTCATGTTTTTGATATAATTTCAAGTGAAATTCAGCCTTCCTTATGTGACTACTTTCCCCAGTATTACAGTTCAAAATAATGAAATCAGTTCATGCATCAGGAGGATGTGAAGTTTGGGCGTGACAGAAAAGGTTTGGGGAACACACTTTGTTAGAACAAACACCCTTTGTCTCACCGGTGTGCTCTCTCCTGCAGGCGCCAGCGGGGGGTTCAGAGGGCTCGGAGGGCAGCGCTGAGGACGAGAGCGGCGGCGAGGAAAGCGGGGACTCCGGTGAGAGTGAAGGTGATGATGATGATGAAAGCCAGGAGGAAGAGGAAAAGCAGCAGCAGGAGGAAGAAGAGGAGGAGAACAAACCGTTGTCTTTAGAGTGGCCTGAAACCAGACGCAAGCAGGCCACTTATCTGCTCCTGCTGCCCATCGTGTTCCCGCTGTGGCTCACGCTGCCGGACGTCCGCAACGTGGTGAGTACCAGCCAAATCCAGAGTACTTACTTTATTTGATTATTTCCATTTCCTGCAACTTTATACTTCTACTCCACTACATCTCAGAGATAAATATTGCACTTTTTACTCCACTCTATTTGTCTGACAGCTTTAGTTAGTTTTCAGATGACAGTTTTTCTTCCCCTTCCTGTCCAGTGAAAACCACGTACAGTATCTCCAGATGTGTTGATGTTGAATGTTTGTGATAAACTCAAGGATCAAGTGTTCCTATGTGATTTGAGAAAATTCTCCAAAGTCTTTAAAAAGCCTCTTGGATCAGCTGGAAAATGCATCGTCACAAAGATGAAAACGGGGCTGTACAGCCACGAAAATTTGACTTATTAGAGATACGTGGTTCTCACAGAACAGCAACGCTACAAACATATGATGATCTTAAAGAATAGGAATCTACATTACTGTAGATTAAACTACCCAACGGTAAATAAAGGTGCTAAAATGACCACACCCTTAAACATCTACAGCTGGAAAATGCAACATACACATTAACGCAGCAGTAGTACTCTGGATCGACGACTGGATAATCGCCGGAAGATCTGACGCCGCCGGATGTCACTCGTTTTACAAAACTCAGAGCAAACTTAGAGCTACCAAGCTACGCGCTGAAATTGGCAAGTTTTGAAGTACATTTGGATCGTGCAACAAGGCAGGCCTGTTTGGTTCTTTCGGGAAATGACTGTAAAGATTTAAAAAGAATATGCTTAACGTTATGGGATTTGCTATCCAACTGGGCCGTTTTGGGACCGATTGTGGCTGGATTGCTGTGGACAAAGTAACGTTACACAGGGCAATGCACTGGTAAGCACAAATTATGTGTAACCATGTATCCAGCTAAATTTAAATGTATTACATTACATGTCATTTAGCTGACGCTTTTATCCAAAGCGACTTACAATTAAGTGCATTCAACTGAGAAGGTCCAAACTCTAGACAACAAGCAGTAAGTGCAAGTACGTTAGCTTTAAATAAGCGAAGCTACAAAGAAACGTATAAAAGTGCAGGTTCAAGAGGTTTTTTTTATATATTATCCGAGGTGTAGTCGGAAGAGATGTGTTTTTAGCCTTCGGTGGAAGATGTGTAGGCTTTCAGCCATCCTGATGTCTATAGGGAGCTCGTTCTCCCTCGCTGTGAGGGGGCAGCAAGCAGGTTGGCTGATGCAGAGTGAAGTGAGCAGGTTGGGGTATATGGTTTGACCATGTCCTGGATGTAAGCTGGTGCTGATCCGTTCGTGGCCCTGTATGTAAGTACTAGTGTCTTGAAGCGGATGCGGGCAGCCACTGGTAACCAGTGAAGAGAGCGGAGGAGCGGTGTAGTGTGAGAGAACTTGGGCAGGTTCACGCTACCGTATTGTGTGAATTGTTAACTTCATTTAATATTGTATGTGGCATTTTCTTTTGCGGGGTGCAAATGTTCCACCAAAACAAGTTCCTTCCCGAGACTATTTTCGCTGCGTCTGGAGCTCAGCGCCACCCAAGACCATTGTGATTGGTTTAAAGAAATCCAAACCCAGAGCGTTTTTTTTTGCTCTCCAGCATTGGAGAAAAAAACCGCTGTGGGTTTGCATTCCAATGTATGTGTGGAGGAGCCAGGCTTACTCTGCAGCGCTGTGGAGATAGGTCTGGCAATGTGAAACTAATGCAGCAGTAATATTAATCCACAAACATCAGATATCATAGGAAATAGTGGATTATTTCTTTGGCATGAAATTGTTTAAACGTGGAGGTCTAATACTCTACTACTACTACTATATTTATGAAAAAAACACACTCTGACACTAACACACTCACACACAGACATGTTTTGATATCTGCCGAATGGTGTTGAGTAAAAAAAAAAAAGATTTTTAGATATGGGCTCACAGTGCATCCTTTCTGTATTTCTTTATGTCACTGAAGTTGTGTGTGAAGGAGCTGATGCACCAAAAGAACTTTAGAAAGCAAAAGTTATAGCTTTCAGTTTTTGGAAATAAACAAAGGTTGTCATGCATACAAATCTATCTAACATTTTTCCAGATGTTTACATCACAGGTCACAATGTTCTGCCGCAGATTCTCTGAACTTGTTTTGTATTTTCCAGGCGTCCCGACGGTATTTTGCCATCTCGTTTATTGGCTCCATCCTGTGGATCGGAGTGTTCTCCTACCTGATGGTGTGGTGGGCTCATCAGGTTGGTTGACACTTAACACAAGTCATGTTTTCAGGAATTTAAAAACCACTGTGACATTTGTGTTTGGTACTAGGTGTGGAAAATGTCTCATGTCTCTCCACGTATCTGTGATGTGAGTGCTACTTTTCAGTAGTGTTGTAAACACAGCAGGTAGGGCTTAAAGTTTTAAGGTGCTGCCTCAGTGCACAGTGCATCCTTTTGTTGAATTTTAGATGTTTTTCAGCCAGTCACATAATCATAAACTCACTTTTTTGTAGAACCCCACTGGTCGCGTACAACTCCAGCACTTGAAGGAAAAGTTTTGGGAAATTCACTTAATTACTTTCTTGCCAAAAGAGAGATGACAAGATCGATATCCCTCTCATGTCTGTACAGTAAATATGAAGTTGCAACGAGTCAGCTTAGCTTAGCACAAAGACTGGAAACTGGGAAACTGCTAGCCTGGCTCTGTCTAAAGGTTGCAAAATCCACCTACCAGCACCTCTAAAGCTCATTAATTAACAAGTTATGCTTGTTTGTTTGCCCCCTGCTACACCCTGCTACACCTTGCTACACCATGCAGTGCCCTGCTATGTCATGAACTACTATTTTTTTTTATTTTATTTGTTTTTATTTGTTTTAATGGATGCTGTATTGTGTGAATGATCTATTATTGTGTTTTTATGTATTTGATCATGTGTTTTATGTACTTTGATCATGTTGCTTTGCATGACTAGACTATGCACAGTGTCCAAGACAAATTTCCCAGTGATGGGACTAATAAAGTATAAAGTAAGTACAACTACTATTTCTTATCATAGTTCCGTTATCTTTGTTGTGACTATAATTGCCACTGTTCATCACACCCCCAACCGGCACCAACAGGCAACCGCCCACCAAGAGCCTGGGTCTGTCCCAGGTTTCTCCTTAAAAGGAAGTTGTACTCACCACTCGAGGTTTCTCCCTAAAAGGGAGTTTTTCCTCGCCACTAAATGCTTGCTCTTATGGGAATTACTGGAATTGTTGGTTCTTTGTAAATTATAGAGTGTGGTCTAGACGTACTCTATCTGTAAAGTGTCTCGAGATAACTCTTGTGATGATTTGATACTATAAATAAAATTGAATTGGACTGAATTTAATCTGTACAAAAAGGTTTTACGGAGGACTTTCTGGAGTCTCTGCTGGTTATTTGGCAGACTGACAGCAATGAAAAAACAATTGATTTTGAGTCATTCAATAATGTTTAAAATAAACCACCAATATAACAAAATAAAGACGAAGGCTAAGAGTTTACATGCTTTACTGGAGGGGGCACTAACACCTGTTTTAAATCTGTCTTGTGTACAGGTGGGTGAGACTATTGGCATCTCAGAGGAAATCATGGGCCTGACCATCCTGGCGGCCGGGACGTCCATCCCTGACCTGATCACCAGCGTGATCGTGGCCCGGAAAGGTCTGGGGGACATGGCCGTGTCCAGCTCGGTGGGCAGTAACATCTTCGACATCACTATAGGGTGAGTGACTGCCACACATCTCTCGGTAACACTTTACAATAACCATCATTAATAAAAGGCAAATTGATAGTTAATTAAACTTTAGTTTAGATAGATAGATAGTTAAACAATGAAATAATGATGTACAATGTTTACTAATTATTTGTAAAGTTATAATTTTTGTTATTTTATCATTAGTGTATTATAAAATAAGTTTATAAATTTATATCGTTAATACTTTGTCAATGGTTAATAATTGTTTTGTAAACCATCTAAACACATTTGAATGGCTATTATAAAGTTGCAACTCATGTTTATAATAATTAGTTCATGATTAATAAGTGGTTTATAAAGCATCAAGTAACATTAATTTAACCACCTATGATAATGATCTTAATGTTTATAGATGCTTTACAAAGCCTTAATTAACTATTAAGAAGAGTTTGTTGATGATTTATAAACGATTTCTTAATCATTAATAAATACTTAATATAATGTATAAAATGTTATGATGTGGAAAGTGTTCCTCTTTGATGTAGACTGTCTAACTGGCAGCGATCAGATAAAGTATGTGAACTGTAAACTCTCTCTGGTTTTAGCCTGCCGGTCCCGTGGCTCATATACACTTCCTTACACAACGGCGAGCCGGTTACGGTCAGCTCCAACGGCCTGTTCTGTGCCATTGTGCTGCTCTTCCTCATGCTCCTCTTCGTCATCATCTCCATCGCCGTCTGCCGCTGGAAGATGAGCCGAATGTTGGGCTTCACCATGTTCGTACTGTACTTTGTGTTCCTCGTGCTCAGCGTCCTGCTGGAGGATCGCATCCTCACCTGCCCCGTTTCCATCTGAGCTGACGGGCCGAGCTGCACACGTACGTCCAGACGGGATCAGTCCTGTCTGTAGGATGTGTTGGATAGAAGAACCAAGCCTGGTGTCCAAGGGCTGACCTGGAGCACACTAGGGGTGTCCCCGGCTAAGAATTTTCATAGTCATAATTTTCATTTTCATAGTCATTGTTAAAGGACAAATCTGCCGCAAAATGAACCAAGGGGTTAATAACACATGTGTACCATGTTGACTGTTCTTTGGGATATGATTTCATGCTAAATGAATGTGACCAGTTTTAGCGCAAACCGCTAATTAGCTTATAACGCTAGTCGTCGGGGCAGAGGGTAAAGTAAAAAGAAATCTCTGTTTCTACACCGCTAACAAGGCTCAAAATAGCACCACACTTCACCGGTAGCATAATGAGGGGCCCTACATGTAGACCGAAGCATTGAGAACTTTGTAAGTGTACACACAGTTTATTAAAAAGATAGTTTATAAAAACAGTACCGTTCACGTATACAGGCGGGCGCCATCTTGGGAAAACAGTCACGACCAGTCGAACGACGAACGCCGTGCAACCAGTAACCAGTACAAGGCTCAAGCACGGTACTGTCTTTATAAACTATCTTTTTAATAAACTGTGTTTACACTTACAAAGTTCTCAATGCTTCGGTTTCCATGTAGGGACCCTCATTATGCTACCGTGGAAGTGTGGTGCTATTTTGAACCTTGTTAGTAGTGTAGAAATAGCGATGTCTTTTTCCTTTACCGTGCCCCAACAACTAGCTTTATAAGCTAATTAGCAGTTTGCGCTAAAAATGGTCACATTCGATTAGTATGAAAACATCCCAGAGAACGGTCGACTCGGTACACGTGTTATTAACCCCTAGGTTCATTTTGTGCCTGATTTGTCCTTTAAGTCTTGCATATCGTTGATCATTTTTGCCGTTTCAGCTCAACTAGAAAAGAAGCAGTAGCAAATATCTCACTCTAACTAACGTTATCCACATTCATATTTAGATGCAACAGATGATATCCAGCTACAAAAAAAGGCCCGAAAGTCGTAAGTTAAGAACGGAAGTACAAGAGTTGTTGCTATAAGGATGATACACCGTCTCGTCGCAGTGGCAAAAGGCAGCTTTCAGAACGCTGCAGACCGGCGCGTTGCAAAGTAGCTGCAAGTTTCAACTCGTCTCGTCACAAATCTTTGGTCTGGACTGGGCTTTCCGCCTCTGCGAAGATTCGACTGTGACACTGCCTTTGAATCAGGCTCCTTCGATCAAAGCATTGAATATTCGACTATTCGGGGTCACCCCTAGTAGGAACACCAAACAAGCAGTGATTTTTAAGGAAAAAAAATCCACCCTCAACGTAGTTTTACATTATTAGTCTGTGATCTTCAACATTTTCCAGCAGCTACTTTGTGATAACTGTGTCCAAAATGACTGTATTCGTTGTGTACTGCACTGTATTTACCTTCCGCCATTTTAGTTGTGTCTGAATTGTGTGAAATGTATTCACAATATAGTACACTTAAAAAAAAAGAGGGGAGTGATTTCGAACACAACCCTGGTTTGCAAAATTATCCTTTCCGTTCTCTACTTCAGAAATTGGTTTCCTACAATTCCCAGAATGCATTTATGCAATCCCTTTGAGAGTAATGGGTAATTAGTCTTGATGGAAAAAGCCAAGTGTGCAGACGACCGAAAAGAGATTTTAGCCAGCCCCAAAGGAAAATCCCAAGCACCAAAATGATAAGAATTGAGAATAGAAATAGCAATTCAAATCGTCTCTTAATGTGTTCAAGAGCAATTTACCAAACAACCGCTGAACAAGCAGAACATAAACTTGAATATGAGAGCTAATCTCAGTTTTATCTCCAGAGTCAGGCTGTACCGGACTCACTTAAATATTAATATCATTTTGTAAACCAGTTTTGTTATTTGGGGCTTTATGTACTCAAGCACAATATACATTTGTGTTTATCAAAATGTCAGAAATAACCGGTAACTGTATAGATTTTTGTTGATTAAGGTAACACAGACTTATTTACTGTACGCATACCGGTCATGCTTACTGCCGTGCGTAGTTCCCAAAAAGGCCCATGCTAAACCAGGAAAAGCTCTGACATCAAAAAACCCACATTTAGTGTTTCAGGGGTCCCACACATTTTCACTCCAAGCGCACTCGGGCTTTGTTTTACAAAGCTGTTACGTTAGTTAGGGAGGGGAGAGAGAATAGGGCTGAATCAAACCTTCAGACACATTCAAGCTAATTTTGAGCAGAAAAAGCTGTTTTTACACACAAAATGTGTAATCTATATTAACATCATATGCAAACAATGATCTGATTAATAAAAAAAAAACTAGTGTTGACTTCCTCTTTTAAATTTATTAAAATGCTTGCAGTGCATTTCTGTATTTTTCCTGCACTTGTGGGTTTAGAAATTAGTATTTTCATATTTTCTATGATTAATTTCCCCTTTTAAGACTATTTAACTTTGGTGCAAAATTGCAGCTCTAGAAAGAAACCCTCACTTTGTTAAAGTGCTCATATTGTGCTCATTTTCAGGTTCATAATTGTAGAGGTTGTACCAGAACCGGTTCACATGGTTTAATTTTAAAATTTTGTTGAAAAACTTTTTGTTGCACTGAAGATTGCTGCAGCTCCTCTTTTCACCCTGTGTGTTAAGCTCTCCCTTTTAGCTACAGAGTGTGACATTACACTTCTGTTCCATCTTTGTTGGGAGTCACACATGCACAGTACCTAGGTAAGGACTACTAGCCAGTCAGAAGCAGAGTCTGAGGGTGTGCCATGCTAGCAGCTAGGCGAGCATTATAACGTGTGTTACAAAGTGACCACGTTTGTCTCTGAAGTAAAGGCTGGACTACAATAGAGCTGTTTGGAGCAGTTGGTGAACAGTGTTTTCTGTTGGAGATGGTAAGTCCCTTTGGGGGGGACTTTGGGCTTTTTCACTTTGTAAACCTATAATGTACACAAAAAAAGATATATAAACACAAAGGAAATGGGAAAAAAGCTAAATATGAGCACTTTAACACAAACTGTTTTAGATATGTTTTCTCCTGTAATACTCCTGCTGCTGGAAATATCTGGATGTGACTGCACAATTATCTACAACGAAAATAGAAAAGCACACAATCAAACTACCAGAAATGCAACAAACACAGAACACCACCACTGACTGTTTTAAAAAGAGGTTTTCGGGTGGTGAGTTTTCGTTTCAATATTTAATGATGTTGATGAATGTCGAATGTTTGGTGACTTTAATACGTTAACTAAATACACTACAGCGGTGAAGGTTTCACGTTTACTGTGCAGCAACTCAAAACTGCTGGATGCAACGTCAGTTTCAACGTTCAGTATTTTCTCTAAAAGTCAGTTCTGTATTCAAAGTCGTGTTTGTTCGGTGTAGAAAAAAAGGTTTTTGTGTGAATAAATATTTAATTTTGTCAACGTAACTGTGGTGGAGACAAACCGTGATTGTGTGTCTTAGCTGTGAGAAAACCCTGAGAGGTGTCACATTGTCAGATGTTACTTAAATGTTCTTGTTGGATTAAAGTGGATGCAAACATGTATTATTGATAGGACAACTATCAGCATTTCAAATTAAAATTCCATGCTGCAATAAATTATTTTTTTAACAGTGAACTGGACTCCTGTGTGCAATATTATTGGGGAAACGAGTGAAAGTGGCATCTAGGATTTAGCATTTTAGCATGCTAATGTTAACAAGTTAACAGGAAGAATGGTAACACGCTAGCATTTGGTATGTTGCTGTTACCATGCATACAGTTCGCATGACAACATTAGCATGTTAGCAAAGTCTTATAGAGGCTGACCGTAACTTAAAGGCGCCCTGTGGAGTTTTCTTGTAATCAAAAGTTATGTTAAGCAAAGCCAATATTTAAAAAAATAAAAATGTTTCCTAATCCTGCATCGTTTACATTACACAATTTTTTTTTTCCCACCCTACTGTACTGTGATTGACGCAGTTAAGAGGTGCGTTCAGCCTCGACAAAACGTAGCAATACGTTTATTTAAACTGAAACTGTGGTGCGTTGAAAACCCTGCTTTGGTGTTTAGTTTACGTTCACGTTGCTGCCGATTGGGTAACCTCTCTGACACACCCACCAAACAAAAGACAACGCACCTCAAAGCCCGTTGCACATCGTTTCAAGGAAACATGTCTTTCAACCCAGAAACCTTAGCAAAACCGTGCACGAATGTTAGGGCAAAGAGGTCGTGGTTAGGTTTAGTACTAGCCAGTTACAGCACAGGAGGGCGGGAATAGGTGGAAAACTCGCGTTCACATTCTCTTAACCCTTGTGTGGTGTTCGGGTCTGTGGGACCCATTTTCAATGTTGGCTGAAAGAAAAATTATGCTATCTATTATTTCATCTGACTCAAACTCATTGGCCTTGGCTCATTTTCTGTGAAGAACATAAAAAAATAACTTATTTTCAATGACTGCACATGGTACACCCCCCTACACATAACTATTACATTTGAGGCGTTCGGGTCTAATGGACCCGAGTGTATTTAAATGTAGGTGCTATGAAACTATGTTGTCTTTCTGCACCTGCTATTCCCACACAAAGTTCCAAAATTGTTACATTTCATGCTCTTTCACCTGTTCTGATTGAGTTCTAAGAAATAAGCACCAATAATGATCAAAAATCTTGTTTCTATTTTTGTACCTTTTCTATAATTGAATTTCCTTATTTTCTCACAAAAAACTAAAATGATCATATGATCATAAATGTGATCTCACAAGGGTAAATGGCAAACATGAACCATAAATGATATATATATATATCATTGGTAAAGTAAACATCTATTAAGTATTTTTACATAAATTGTCATGGCTGTATTGATTTAAAAGCCTAATAATGTGGTGGGTCCACCAGACCCGGGAACATTGGTGTAACAAAAATATGAACACCACACAAGGGTTAATACATCCATTTTTACATCCATGCCTTCTTCTTCTTCACGGTTTCCAACGAGTGTCGAGCATTGTTGTGTTCGAAATGAGTTTGGAGCCACCAGAGACCTATTGCGTGTTCTCGATATAAACAAAAGGTAGTCTCGGACTGCCAGACCTTCCTCCACAGTGCTGCTGTTTTTAACCAATCACAATCGTCTTGGGCGGCAATTAGCGCCGGACATAGCCACGATATCTCTACAAAATAGCCTCTGGAAGGAACTTGTTTTGGTGGAACATGTGTACGTTCAAAAGTTGTTTTAGTCGTGCAACAGAAAACTCAGATTGGACAGATAGTCTAGCTAGCTGTCTGGATTTACCCTGCAGAGATCTGAGGAGCAGTTAACCATAGTCCTCACAAATCCACCGGAGGTTAGAACGCCAACACAAAGAAAGCGGAAGGTAACGGGACATCAGGCTCAAATAAGGGACATCCGGCGGAATTTCTGGCGGCACCTGAACAATCCCAAAAAATGAAACGTCGTTGATATAGACTAACACAACAGGGACCCAGTTGTAGTAAAAAAAAACACGTTGCTCCATAGCGTTACCAGTGGTCAATAGCTCCAGACTCAGAACCTTGATAATTGTGGACCGTACATACAGCGTTTGTATAAATTTCATCATGGCAATCATTTCAATAGTTAGATCCACCAACAGTGTTTTCATCATAGCCATAACTTAAAAGTTAGTATTGCAGAAGTACTTAAAAAAGAGAAGACAAAAAGCCAACAATGAGTGAAAGTGATTTTATTTACAGTTAAACAGTCCCATAGATCTGGTCGCTGTACAGAACCTTCATCACATCTAAAAAGGACCTTTTGCACATGTTATAAAATGTGATTTCTACAAAAGGGCGAGGTAAAATGTACATGGCCCCAGATTCTGCAAAATCATTCACTTTGTACAACTTTTTAACAACAAAAATCCACAGATGAATGGCAGCTTTTCTTCCAGCGGATGAAGTGTCCTCTCCTGGTTCACTTTTTAGGGGCAAAGTGAAAGGTGCTGACTTTTCCAGTTTTGGTTTCCACGAATTACACACATGGTTGACATTCATGAGACCTTCTTGAGTTTAGACTCGAAGGTCCTCCTTCAATCATTGCGTCAGTCTTCACTTTTGATTAACATACACATGAAAATGATAAGAAATGTGTGCTGACTGACAGGTTCTTATCCAGCTTACATCCAGTTCTATCCAGAATCCATTTGGTATTATTTCCCCCGGCAGCATCTCTTCAACACGTTCACAACCCGCAACAAATATCTGTTTCACTTCCATCCTTTTAATGGAAATAAAATCGGAACTTTAGCTTCAAAAATGCAGAAGTTGAGATTTTTGTATGCATTCAGAAGAAAAATGCAAACATTCCCAATATGAAGTCACACATTTACAGATCTGTGTGCCTCTGTTTTGCATCTTCTATATTAAACTCCTGATTTACTTCCTGTACTTTTACTAGTGCATGTTAAATAAAACAGTTTGAACTTTACTTAGAGGGCATTTTGACACAGAATATGAACTCTCTTCTAGTTTGCAGTCACTCACTCATGCATTGTTTTCCAAAGAAACGGTTTGGAGGGGAAAAAAACTGAACTGAAGTTTAAATGTCGCCATTTCTGCATTTGCGGTGCATGAGATAGGAGAATAGGGGATTATCTGCATGGTATCATCATGTTTTGAAAATATTTAACTTGGAAATGATTCTGAAATGAGTCTGTGGGATCCAGAAAATTCTGTTCATTCATTAATGTGGTGAAATGGCAAACGCCAAATAGAAAAGAATCGCTCTCCTACCTTCTGTTACTGCATCATAATTATTTCCTGTGGGCACTCAAATGAGAATCCTTTTTGGTATGGAGGAGATAAAGCTGGTGCATGAAACAAGATGTTGCCGCGTGGGGTATTTTAAAATAAAACATTTTTCCCAAAGCTGTGCTTTGTACAGAACGTCTTAATGTACGTGCAGATAGTTAAAAAAAACAAAAAAAACAATGCGATGACAATCATAAAATCTTAATAATGCACTGTAGAGAAATCACAGAAGCCACCTTTAGGTGCAACACTCACATTAAAAACAATCCAGAGCTCATCAATTGATGTAAAACACACAAACGAGAGATTCACTTGTTCAATACTGTCACGGTGCCGACATGTAGTGCATGCATAAACATTTTAAAAGGCTGGTTATGTAAATGCATATCTAAATAGTTAGAGAAAGCCTGGGGAAAGCTCCCTTTTCTGGGATATTACCAACAAATTGGGTGTGTGCTCACTTTGTTTTACCTCCAAATACAGTGGTTTTTCATCTGGATGGACTGGTTTGTCCAATCTTCTGACTGGTCATGTTTAATAATAATAATAATAATAATAATAATAATAATAATAATAATAATAATAATAATAATAATAATAATAATAGTAATACATTTTATTTATGGGGGCCTCTCATAGCACTCAAGGACACCTTACAGTTAAAAAAAAACGGTTTCTTGTGGCCGTTTAGCTCAGTTGGTAGAGCGGGCGAACGTGTGCAGAGGTTTATTCTTCAACGCAGAAGGTCCAGGGTTTGAATCCGACCTGTGACGGTTTTCCTGCGTGTCTCTCCCCCCCTCTCATGTCTCAGCTTTCCTATCGAATAAAGGCAGAAATGCCCCAAAACAAAAAGTTTCTTGTCCTGTCAGACTTTGTTGTAGCGCCGTGAGCTATTATTTTGGCGAGTACAATGTTATAGTCGCTGACAGAATTGAAGGATAACATTACGAAATTAAAAATCCCAAGTTGCAATATACCAGAATTTTTGTTTTAAGAGATGCAACAGGCTTCTTGTAAAAAGAACTTTAAACCTCCAATATGGCTGCCAAAACATTAAATCACAAACGGTGTTTTTCGACAGTGACTACGTACAGAAAAGTGACTGGGCTGGCATCTTATTTGGTTCCGTATATTTAGGACAAAGCGTTCACGCTGTAGTGAGTCGGCACGTTTAGTACGCAGCGCTCCACTGATGAAGCAAGGTAAATATTTCGTCATCGTTTGAACGATAACTTTTTTTTTTTTTTTTTTAAAGTTCAAAAACAAGTTTTGTAAACGCACTAAAAATATTCAGTTTAGGAACAAAACTTGAATGAAATATAAAGCGTTGTAGTTAATGGTTGTGGCAGTACAGCGGACATTTAGCTTCAGATTCTGCACTAACATTCAAGATTAAAGGCAGCGTTCAAAAGTGGTTTTAAACATTTAAATTAGGGCTGCAACTAATGACATTTGGTCAATCTGCTGATTATTTTGTCAACTCATAAAGCATGTCATCATTTTCAGTCCAACAGTCCAAAACCTTGAATACATTTTTTTTTTTGTGGATTTACTGATCATTGCAGCTCTAATTTAAACCTTTTTTTGTGTGTTTGATGCTCTGACTCATAAAGCACACAAAACCTAGACATCTTTTACAACAGACACTAAAATCCGTACTACAACATTGTGTTTTCGGGCGCTCCGGTTGAAACTGCGAGACGGCAAACGCCCGGCGACAACGATAAAACACTAAACGCCGACGTAAAGACACTACAATAAATAAAGCTTACTTTGTATAAATAGAGTTTTCAAGTTAAAATATTGCTAATATTAGTCTTCATTTGCTGTTTGACTATACAATAGAAATGTTGCATTTAAAAAAAGATCCTCTACTGCTGTGTATGTACAGTATAACTTCCACAGGACTTCCAAAGAAACGTGTTTATGAACGGTGTGAGTGTCTGTAGGGCTCTTTTTTTTTTTTTTTCAGGCTACGTAACGCTGAACGCCGTCCACTGTACCTGTTCATGATCACTTGCATGAGTTTTCTCAAAAACATTCACAGTCTTCCAACAGGTTTCCTGAGCTCGTCTTAAAGCGATGACGTGGGGGGGGAAGGGGAGGCGGTGATAGTTGATCCTGGTTTGTGCGAAGGCGAGAGTTTCACAGGTAAGGCTCTCCAAACGTCCTGCGGCACTCCATGACCCCGGCGCTGGGAGGACGGTCACAGTTATTGGTCAGCTTCACCAGGCTCGGCACCAGGCGGTCGTACGCCAACTTGTACTCCCGATCGAAGGCGTCTGAGGGGAGAAGAGATGAAACAAAAACAGTCTTTTGATCAAGCTTCACCATTTCTATCCTTTTAAAGCTGCTCTTAGCAACATTTTTCCATCGTCATTAGATCAAACGACTATGTGCTCACGCTCGGAGAATATCAACTGGTTCTGCAGCTCTCCTCAGCTCTATGGAGCGTTTTAGTGTCCTACTAGTCTATATCCACGACGTTCCAGGATTGCTCCGTTGCCGCTGGAAATTCCGCCAGATGTCACTCTTATCGGCCCGACGTCCGTCACCTTCCTCTTTCTTCGTGTTGGCGTTCTAACCTCCGGTGGATTTGTGAGGACTATGGTTAACTGCTCCTCAGATCTCTGCAGAGTAAATCCAGACAGCTAGCTAGACTATCTGTCCAATCTGAGTTTTCTGTTGCACGACTAAAACTACTTTTGAACGTTCACACGTTCCACCAAAACAAGTTCCTTCCCGAGGCTGTTTGGCAGCAGCGCCGTTGCTCCGTCCGGTACTAAGCACCGCCCAAGATGATTGTGATTGGTTTAAAGAAATGCCAATAAACCAGAGCACGTTTTTCTCCCATCCCAGAATGTTGTTTGGACTAGCCAGACCCTCCTCCGCAGCGCTGTGGAGGAAGATTTTAGTGTGAGCCGGTACTAGCTCACACTGTGAGGTCGAAGCACGCCAGAGCCCGTCTCTGTGTTACTTCAGCCCTCCCTCTCCATGCCTCCAGCGCCCGTCAACCGGCGGACTTTTTGCTTGCGGAGCTCCGGGCACTAAGGGAGGGTGGGCGCCGTTCATCTGACGAATACAACGCAGCTTTCTTTTTCTTTCTTTTTTTTGGAGCGAGAGGTGAGCGATTTGAGGTGAGCGGGATGAAATCAGAGTTGAGCGTGGAGCGGCTTTGAGCGGGGAATAGCTCCGTGACCAAGGAGCGGAAATTCTCACCTGTCCACTTCACTCCCATGCTCTGCTTTGGGTCAGCTTGTTCATGCTGCCCCCTCGTGGCCAAATAAATCAATTATTGCGGGTTTAAACCAAATTCTTGATTATTTTTTTTTTTTACTTGAATACATTTTTTTAAATTAAATGTATATATTAAACAAAAGATTAAACCACTGAGACTGTTAAAATAATGGTACGTTTGTGTCTTTAAAACTGGAATATGTGATATTATGACATCATGTAGTCATTTAAACACCAAATTAAGACTCACCAACATCAATGTTATCTTTCCCCAGAGCCACCAGAGAGAGGAAGAGGACGTCTCTGTACAAACTCCTGAGGAGGAGAGAGTCACTGGAGTTAACAATTTGCTTTAAAACATAGCCTTCTCATCATTTCCTTTTCTAAACACAAATGTATGTTTTACTCTTTCAATACAACCACATTATAAGTTAAACCAAAATTAATTTTGTTAAATAACATACTCTTCTGTGACGCAGTGTATTTAGCCATATTTTGTGGAAAATACGAGTGGAACTCAATGATAATACAGACTGATTTACAAGGCAAACTCCACTGGATATACTGCCTTCATAGCAATTATCATATCAGTTTCATAAACAATGGGACTGTTTGAAATCGTCAGACTCCCTTTTTAAGCCACTAAATTTGTTATTGTTCTGTAAGTGAATGTAAAAGTCATGCATTCAAATTTACAAATGTTACATAAAAGTACATAATGTATCAGCATCAAAATATACTTAAAGTATCAAAAGTAAAAGTACTCATTATGCAGAGTTTCAAAATACATATATTATAGAGATCATAATTATTGATGCATTAGTGTGTTCATCACTTTAATGACGCAGCTGGTAAAGATGGAGCTGCTTTTAACTACTTTATATACTACTGGATAGTTTAAACTGTAATAATATATCATAATTTATTAGATGATATATATTTTGTATTAATAATCTATTTTTTTTATAATTATTTTTATTATTTCCATCAAGAAGTAATATATATACCAGCATACTGTTTAATTTCATCCTCCAATCAGAGTACAACTCGTTTATCAGTGTTTTAAGCCCCCGACTTATTTCCATTGTGGTCCCTTAGTATCGAAAAATGCCTTGTCATTCAATACCCAATTTGAATAAGCCAATAAGCATGCAGCATGTTTCTACCAGGATCTAATGCTTGTGATTGTCTGTCTAACGTTACACATCGTAGAGATGCACAGAAAAAACTCTATGTTACGCACAGAGACGGGGCTCAAGTAGTCGGAGCAGAAAAATAAATAATAAGATTTGTGCCGTAATGTGTAATGTTTTAACTTCTTTTTGTTTTATGAAATTGGTATCGAAAAAAGTTTCATTTAGGAACCGGTATCAACGTCACGGTACTGGTATCCGTACCCGTACCGGTATCGAACAAGAGAAGAGCCCTGCTCTAAATTTAAATAAGCGATCCTGATTTGCCGCGTCGGTGCTGACCTCTGCCTTTTGACTCCGAGCGTCTGAGCCAGCAGCTGCAGCAGCTGAGCCATCGGCCGGCTGACGTCGTTCCTCTGGATGCTCTTCACCACGCTCTGCAGCAACTCCTCGCTGAACGGCTTCTCCTCCTCCGGGACCGGCCGGGACAGAGGGTAACCCACATCTGCCGGAACACACGCACATAGTTCAGTTCAGCACTGGAGCCGTCACATTAGTACTGGAGTCATGAAACAATAATGCAAAATGAAAGTGTTTCTTTTTTGTTTTTTTAAATCTCCGATCTCTGATTAGTTCTCATGAAACAGGTTTTCACTCCGATGAAAAGTACTTGGGGCTGGGTACCTGTACTGGTGTAAAGCAGTACTTCATTTGGCATATAGTGTATGCTGAGTTAGATCTAGTAAAAGTAACAAAACTATATTGGAAAAAAAAAGTTGTTAGTACTTAGAGTAGTGTGTATTACATAAAAGCTTGGCATGTACTATAGAAAGTAGTCTGAAATATTTCATTATTATACAACTTTTTTTCAATAAGAATATTTAATAAAAAAGACGTTTTAATGTTACAATTTAAATTTTATAATAAATAAAAACTTGGTTATACAAATTTAAATTAAATTTAGAATTGCCAAAACCATACAACACAGATTATTATTATTAACTTATTTATAATATTTAGAGACACAACTTTTATGCAGAACCCAGCAAGTGTAATGGAGAAAATAATTCATAGAGCTTTCTACGTAATTATGATTCAAAGAAGTAATTTCTATTAATTTGAGAGCATTATTTATTATGTTCTACATTTCTTCTTCTCCATGATACCTGTTGCACTCTTTTAAGAATGTTGTTACACTATTTCTCTCTTAGAAATGGATTGATGAGCTTGTCTGAAATATAATGGGAAAATTAACCCCTTAAAATACAAACTAAAAGGTACTGAGGAGAACCAGCAGGAAGAGGCTGGTGTTCAGTACCCAGCCCTTTAAGTACAACAACAATGTCCATATTTAGGAGTTGCTGGATAAAACATCTGGATGTCAGCGAGTGGAGAAACACATTCACCAGAGATGCAAACCTACATTCAAATACAGAGCAGGGTTGTATTTGACACAAACACGTTTCCAACAAGAGTTTCACGAAACCACAAAAAAAAAAGAATCCCTCTGTAAAATGTCACACTGCACAGAGACTTTCATTCCAAAAACACTGTGAAACCATGGAAAAAGTAGAGGCTGACTTTCCACAGACGACACTACAATGCATCAGGCAAAGAGCACATAACAGAGGGAGACACAGCAGCAGCAGCAGGCCTCGGACAGTAACAAGCAACAGGACTCATCTGTGGGAGTCTGCAGCAGAGAAGAACACTCACTCTCTAACAACAGAGTACAATTAAGCCCTGAAAGACAGAGAGCAGACAGAGCCTGTTAGCACACGGATTAGCCGACTCCCAGGAGGAGCTAGCTGCCGCCCATCGCCTCCCTCTCCATTAAATAATCAATGACTACAAACTGGGCTAAGCAACAGACGGGTTCACATGGGAGAGTTGTAACGAGATGACGTGATTAAAAGAGCTCCAGTCAGAGCTTCTAGAGTCTCCTCATCGCTACACGCAGATCTGATCTGATCTCCGCCGCCTTCTTCATCGGTGGATGTTCAAGTCACTTACTAATCACGTACATCATGATTAATGTACTAAGCCTGTTCCCGTTGTAGCATTTCGTCGATCCAGACACTTTTCTACCTGAGTCAAGCATAAAAACATTTTCACGACTTTTGGCCTTTTTTCAGAATTTTCAGTGTTTCCGCTCTTTTTTTAACCCTCCTGTTGTCCTCGGGTCAAACTTGACCCGTTATCAAAAGGTCTATGTTAAAAATATGGCTTTTCTTATTAACCAAATTACCCCAAAATAACATGGATGATTCCCTACAAGGCACTTCGCAAGTACAATTTAATGATCACTACTTTCACCACTATGTTTTTTCATTGAAGTTTTATTCCATTTTATAGCATTTGAAAAAAATAAATTAAACGGTTTCTAAACAGTATTCTGACTAAACTTTGATATACACAAGTCTTTCATTATCCATCAACATATACATTTCTCTAATATTAGTCAAAACAATTAATAATTTCTGCTTTTTTGACTCAAACATTTGGTATGATTTCCTATAAACGAGGTTTATTGACCTGGAAAAAAGCATCAACAGTCTAAAAAAGGGACAAAAACGCAATTGTACTTTCCTTTCCTACCTACTGTAAAATGATTTGATGATGGTTGAAGGTCTGGGGAGCAAACTAAAGGTGCGATTTTCCTGTGAACAGTATTTGTTTTCACTAGTTAAGTTTTGAACCAAATTTAGAGCAAATTTTAAACAAATTTCCAGAAATTTGACAAAACGTAATGCAAATTGATGCACGTTTCGATCCACTCCTGTCGTGCAAATCTTAGGAGTTAGGCACATCACGATAAACAGCTGGGGGTGCTAATTCTCCAGTCAGGCGCCATTTAACCATTTCAGAAGAAGATGGTTCAAACGAGATGCTGCAATTAAAAGAGTGCCAGTCCAAACTCAAACGACCGAAAACAATATGGACAAACATAATGGAAATATGTATTTTTTTTTTAAAGAAGGATACCGTCTCCTCGTCGCTCCACACAGATCTGGTCATTTCCTCTGCCGCCATTTTTCATCTCTTTAGTTGACGTTGACGTACGTCATGTTTAAAGTCGGTTTCTGCTGTACTTTGTTGCATTTTGCGTTTAACAATAAACCAACTTTTCCAACTCAGCCAAACGTTTGTGATATTTCAACTTTTATTTCGGTGCAAATTGAAAATGTGCATAAAAACAGATGGGTGGAAACACACCGCCACACTATCTAGACCAGTGCTTCCAAAACTTAAACCATGACTCCCGTATATAGGAAATGTTTTGGCATGTCAACAGATCTTATAACGACTTGTAGAACTTACATAACACAAAATACATACCATTGTAGTCACACAACTAATTGGTTAAAGTTTTTTTTTTTCTTTTCATTTTCTTCAAAAGTAAACTAAGATTAGAGATTAGATTAGCTAAGATTTGAGGACAAACAACAACAGATCACAGACAAGTGATCTGTTCCTGCCTTTGGTTCAGAGCATGCTGGGAGAAGCTCCAGCTCCCTGAAGTTCACAAAACACAACAAATCTATATTTAAATTGTTTCTTAATCTCAGTCTCTCCTGCTTTTTTTTTTTTTTTTTTTATTATTATTTTAATAAATTTTTCTGTTGCTCTGTTTTTCTTTCGGGTTTCTTTTGCTGCTTTGAGGATACATTAAAGTTTAGTTCCACTGTTTCACAGAAAAAAAAACAGTTTAAGCAGCAGTCAGTACTCGCGTGAGTGTAAATTACACGACTGCCAGTTATGAATTTGAAACTGTAGACAGACAGAGAGAGTGAGAGCAGTGGGACTCACTGTATGTGTTCCACAGGATGTAGAGAGGCTGGATCGAGTCCTGGTGCAGCTTGAGGTTGTCCCACAGGATCTGGATCAACACGTGTTTACTGTCCTCCGACATCCAGGGACGAGGGACCTGACGAGAGAGAGAGAGAGAGAGAGAGAGAGAGAGAGAGAGAGAGAGAGAGAGAGAGAGAGAGAGAGAGAGAGAGAGGCACCTTGAGTCAGTCTGACATTTACAGACAAAATATATCGTTACCTGTGTCTCCCTAAACTCTTCTGATTCACATAATTTAACCTCCACTACATCATGTGCATTACTTAGAATTAATGCCACAGGCACTAACATTTTTACCGTATAAAATCAGGCTTATTATTTTTGTTTATCGTAAAAAAAAGACATTCGAAAATACTATTCGCACTACAATACTACTTTAACTTTTATTTGACATAACACTTTGCCTACCATTTGTCTCCACTTTCATGACAAAAGTTTAAGCCAATCCCTTTTAACAGGTGATGTAGAAGTGTACTTTAAGGCGTGTCAGTACACTATGACATCACTATTGGGCATGATAAGGTAGGTGCAACTCAAAACTTTTAATCCAACAGCACTTTGTAACTATTAAGAAAGTTTAAATTATCTATACGATAATCATAATTGTGTGTGTGCATGCGTGCGTGTGTGTGTGTGTTTGTGTCTGACCTGGGAGTCTCTGTTGCAGTGGTCAGATGTGAGCATGAGACCGGGCAAGTTGCTGGGCAGGTCCAGCCGTCTGAAGTACCAGACCAGGTTCCAGTAGATGATGGGATGATGGTCCACCATGTCGGCCTCTGTGATCACCGGGTCGCCCTCGTTCTCCAGCAGACTCTCCAGCTCCTTCCACAGCACCAGCGGGCTCAGGTAGGGAACCGTCACCGGCTCAGGGTTGTGGAGCCGCCAATCCATGCTCAGCGGCTCCTGGGTGGGACAAAAATAAAATGAGGAGAGGTTAATTTTTGCCATAAGTGAATGGTCTGCTGGTCAAGGTGGGCTTAAATAACAAAACCTGATCTAAGCCTGGTGCATAGACAATCTAATATTGTACAACAAATACCAGTACCAAAACTCTATTAGAAAAAACAAACACTACCAAGATTTTCATAAGGAGAATGAAAACCAATTCCATTCTCATCTTCAACAATGTGACACTTTCAAAGCATTCACTCTGTTTTTTAATATTTGTCTATTATTTATTAAGTTATTTTTTCTTGTGAAACTGTTTTGTCATTATAATAATGTCACTATAAATTGGTTATGTACTCCATAGTGTTCTGAGACACTGATGATGCAAACGTAAAGTTGCTGAACATAAAACCAAAACAAGTATTGTATTTAAGCCAAGGGGAACTGCAGGGCCCGGTAATAATTCTCTGTGCGTTTGTTACTATGCGCAGACGCGCCGGGTGGGAAATAGGAGTAACATCAGTGATATTTGTGTTGAGACATACCGTGGTCTGATTGAGACGACTGGGCAGGCTGCCTGACGTCGGCACACAGCGGTCGAGTCGGGATGCTTCGTCCAGAGGACCAAAGGCGCTGACGCTGCGGGCCATGGGCGCTCCGGGGGGCAGCGCCCCCTTCCTGTGCTCCGAGGGGATGTTGATACCTTGAGCTCTGGTTGATCGAGCCCTGTGAAGACGCAGTGAGGACAGTCAGCTTGTAACATTTAAAAAATAAAAACACAATTATTTTTGTGTTAAAGGTGTTTTTAGTCTGCAATACAGTGAATCAAGGTGTGGTTCAGTTTTACTTTTACATACAGAACACATAACACAGACAAAACAGAATCCAGATGTTTAAATCACAATAATATTCAGCAAAAACACAAACAATATACAGTAAATCACAATATTATTCTGCTGCCTAATGTATTGGCATCAGGGTATCATGCACTCTGTTCATCCCTGATGCTCACACATTTTATAACCTCATGATGGTTTTTTATACAAACACGTGGTCTCTCTGTCACGCACACACGCACAGCTTTGTAAGGACCAGGTGCTGCAGATCATCTTACATCACTCTTTTAAAATGCAGATGGGAGCACGTGGATGCAGCTACAGTAGGCCACTATTCCAAAAGCATTGTGTCATCAGACAAACTGGAAACTGAATAAAAAACGAGCTGGGAAAAGATACTGCCCCAGTTTCAGTCAATTAACAATCTTGCTCGTCTTATAGCATTTCAATATGGTTTATCTCTAATAAACCGACTCAAACGGAATCTGCAGATTTTTGATACAGCTTTCAGTGGTGATCCAGAATGAAAATATGCTGAATTTATTGGACTCATTTTTATTTTTATTGTTTTGAATTTAAATTGAATATGTGGAAAATCTTTTCTATGATTGAATCACCCTCTTTCCCTGATTGAACTACAACTTATTAAATAGTACAAACCAAACAGAAAAACTATTAATTTTAAGATCAGCATTTAAAAAAAGAAAAAAGAAAAAACAAGATAGAAAAGAATGCAGTGTAAAACTGAGTGACAGTGAGTACCATTCACTCCCTGAGCACTCCTGGACAGCAATCACAGGGGAGGGAGGGAAGACAGCTGTTGTAGGACAGGGGGTGGACAAGGTGGACGTCCCCGTGTCCAAACCTGTGGAGGCGGAGTATGACGAGGTCATCGCCTCATCCACCGACGGGCTGCCTTTCAGGAAAAGCCTGTGGAGAGGAGAAGAGGGAAAGTCAAGTCTGCGGTTGTTTATTTTCTGCAGGGTAATTCATTTTATGAGATGACTGGTTTATCAAACTGCAGGGTTCAGAAATTAATAAGGAGACAAATGCATCCTATTGAGATTTAAAGTCTAGTTTTTACAGACCAGGAAAACCTATTTTCTCAGTCAACTTTTTATTTTCTCAGTCAACTTTTTACTATGAGGTATACAAACATACTAATATAAAGAGTTATGAGCAACATTTAATAAAAAAAAAAAATCAGTGGATAGTTTAAAAATGAAATGGCCTACCTGCCGGGTCCTCGCATGTCCCTGATCTCCACGTTGAGGAAGGGCAGGAAGGGGTTTCCACAGAAGGGGCAGGTGGTGTTCAGGTTGGAGTCGTCTGCGGTCCAGCCAGCCATGATCTCCTCATCGTACACGAGGCAGTCGCACGTCTTACAGCGAGAACAGCTGGAGATCAGCAGCTGGAAACGCACACACACACACACAACACACACACACACACACACACACACACACGAGCTTACGGAGGTGATTACGATTTTAAATAACATCTAGTTAAACCACTAATGATGGGTGGTGATGGTGCAGTGGATATAACACATGCCTTTGGTGTGGGAGATCTGGGTTCAATTCCCACTGTGATACATCAACCAATATGTCCCTGAGCAAGACACTTAACCCATAGCTGCTCCAGAGGCGTGCATCCTCTGACATATGTAGCAACTGTAAGTCGCTTTGGATAAAAGCGTCAGCTAAATGACATGTAATGTAATGATCCGTTATATTCTGCAACAAGGATCCCCTATCGTTTTGATTTCCCTTATCTTTATGTTTATTTTATTTGTATTGCCTGTAAAGCAACTTTAAAAGCTGTTACAGTTGGTTTTACTTTATTAGTACAATGTTATGTCACAGACTGGATAAATACTTCTTGCTGTATGCCCTCAGCTTCATTATAATGTGAGTTTGAACTGCTGTAGCCAGTGTATACCAATGTAATGGAATATTCTACTGAGGCAGGATCTATGATTAGCTTGCAACGCAGTTTATTATTCCTGGAAGTTATTAAAAAAACTTTCTAAAACTATTAATACAGAGTAAATACCATATACATACAGTGGCAAATAAGTGCAGAGAAAAGCCTTAGATGCTAAATGCTCACTTTCTGAGAATCGGCAGCAAGGACCGTAAAAAAAAACTCCAGAAAATGAGAATTCACAACATTCTATATCTTTTGCAAAAATCCAGAGTAAATGCAAGAAAACACACTTTAATCCAAGCTTTCCATAAAGATATTTGGTTAAAATATATTTGTACATTAAAATATTTTGTCCAAACCATTATTTCTGCTTTCCGGACATTAACAGTATTTAACTACTGTGACCCAACTGCTGAATTCTACTTTTCTACTTTCCACCATGTAGTTTTACCTCCATGGCGTAGTTGTTGAAGATGCTGGTGTTGCTGGTGTAGCGCGAAGAGCCGAGGTCCGACTTATCTGGCAGAGGGAAGCCGGGAGGCGAGAGGACACATCCTGCAGGAGTATGAAGGATGATCAGAATATGTGACGATACATAACAGGTCAACACATATTTCACATTTCACCATCATCTGGGACGACATAACCAATCACTTCTTCTGTTGACGTGTCTACTGTATTGTTTTGGGGAAAGTGGGAAATATGTCTTGTGCTTTCATATAGCCTGTTTTACATTTTCTGTTTATGTGTCTCATTGTTTGTCATTAAGCATGAGGCAAATATGTTGATGAAGAATGAATATTGAATCGAGAGGGCCAACACTGAAATAATCAAACATTTTGTTTGGAGAAACGGGTCACAGAGTAAACCACTGTTTTGGCATTTGATCATATTAGAAACTAACAAGAAAAGCTGTATATATAATGATCCTTCAACTCTATCAGTGAAATGAGAATGTGTGGCCATTTTGTTACCAGGGAGCAGAGATGTGGGCCTCCCAAGGCTGGAGCCTGCAGAGGGGCTGTCCAGTCTGCTGCGTCTGGGGCTCCTGCGGGGCCCCGCAGGGCCATTCCTCTGTGGAGAGATCACGGAGCCCTCTGACTGCCCACAGTCCTCCTCATCCAGCAGGGAGGAGCAGTCTGGATCTCCAACACCGAGGGAGGACACACTCACACGGTCACTGTGACCGTCCTGGATGAACAGAGGAGAGCCGGGCAGGTTAGTGTCATCATAGAGTGCACAGATGTCTAATTTGAAAACTATAACACTCACAGCAACAGTAGATACAGTTAGTTAGTTCATTAATAACTAAGACATGAAGCCCCAAAACAATATTTTATATATTTTAAAGGGAACAATAAAGACATTTTGTGCATGCACCTTCCCTCAACACAATCTAGAAATGTTATATACAAACACTAGAAAGGAAACCAACAAACTGCCCTGCGGATTAAGGAAACATGACTGTGAATTCACACACAGTCGTGTTGCCACATCTCCAAACTAAATTTTAGTTAAGATAGTTTATCATAGATAGTTGGTCAATCGAGGCTTTATACACCATCCACGGGGAGAATAGTGTCACTGACATTCAAAAAGCCACAAGATGGCAGCAGCACTCCCACTTTAGGCTCATCTTGGACTACTGCTTACTGTATATAAGAGCTTAATACTGAATGCCACAGAAACCGATATAGTCCTAAAATACAATCCCAACAGTGTTATATAGGTTTATCTCGAGCTCTTTGTGCTCTTAAAAACAGAAGATAACAACAAAAAAAGATTCACGTCTCAGACTCTCATAACAATTCAATCTAAAAAAAATACTGGGGCCTAAAAACAGGGTCATTGGCCAGAAGAGGTTTACACACCCTGTGATTTAGATTTTTTTTCCTAATCCAGGCAGCCGTTGGTTTACATTGGTAAGTTTTCTGTATGACATCAAATAAATCTGCTGAGACTAAAACCTGCATGTGTTGGGTAATTAATCCCTTTTAAAATCAATCTCTATTTTCAATCACTTCCACACAACAGTAAGTCAAGGTAGACAACAAGACTCTGTACCTTGGTTGGTGTGGTGTATGTGGCGAGACGGGAGTACCAGCGGCTTGCCTTCTCTGCCACGCCCTTCCCAGCAGAGAACATGCTGGTCTTGAATACGTCGAGCGTTGGTGTGAGCAGAGTGTCCAGAGCGAAAGAGGACGAGGACGGCGAAGGCGACGCCAGGCTCATCCTGTCTGTCCTCTCCCTGTAGGGGCTGGGTCGAGGGCTGGCGCTGGGGGTGGTGCTTGAGCTGCGACAGGAGGGCGACGACAATAGACGCTGGCGTGCGACAGGCTGGGAGGGAGAGGGCGGGTGGAAGGTGCGGGAGCGGGGTACTCCGGCGGTCCTGAGGGGGGAGCTGTAGGGCAGGCTGGCTCTGCGGGGGGCAGAGAGCGAGGAGGGGTGGAGGAGGAGGGGGCTGGCCGGGTCCTGCAGGTCCAGACTGGGTGCGCGGCTACTCAGCGGGCTGCCCATGTGGTTCATGTAGAGCTCGATCTCTCTAGCTAGGTCTCTACGGGCGCTCGGCGTGCTGTCCTCGTCCCCGTCTGGGTACTGGTCCTCAGTCTGCTGCTCGGACTGGGACTCTGCCGCCAGCAGGGATAGAGGGTCGTAGCCCGTCTGTATGTCTGTGCGCTTCACTGCTCCTCTGGACGTCACCGTGCTCATGCCACTGTAGCTGACGCTGCGCTTGACAGGTTTCTTATTATATTTGTTGGATTTGTGGGAGCTGAAGCCAGCCCCTGTGGCAGGCTTGTCTAAATCGATGTCCTCCAAATCAAAAATGGCCTCTGTATTACTTCTGTCCTCATCACTGGAGTCCTGTCCCTCCGTCTCCTCTTCCTCTTCCTCCTCCTCCTCCTCCTCCCTGTGGTCACAACTTCTGGCAGCACCTGCCCCCTCTAACCCACCCAGAGCCAGCGAACGAGGCCTCCTACTCTTACTGAAGTTGGCACAAGAGAGAATTTTGACATCCGCGCCCAGGTGTCCCGCAATCTTATCGGGGTCGGTTTCGCCCTGGCTCATACCCAGGCCAAGGACAGTGGTGCCACTGCCGCTGCTGCCCACCGTGTCGCCGCTCAGCCGGCGGGCCCTCACGCCCTGCCAGTCCAGAGCCGTGCCGCTGCTGGCGCTGCCCACCACCTCCTCCAGAGCACTCTTATGTCTCCTGAGCAAACTGTTGGCATGGACCTCACCAATCTCCTCCAGGGAGGAAGTGAAGAGGAGACCTGCAACGTGCCCTGAGAGAGAGGGAGGGGAAGAAGTGACATGAGTGAGCAACAGAGTTATAAAGCTGGAGCTGGTTATTTTGGGTTCCAGAAGTAAAGGTCCTGTTCATTTTCTGCATAGACAATGTCAGGTGACTGACTGTTGGAGGGCACTTCAAGGCTTGGATGGACATAAAACTCTCCTGATAAGTCAAAGGCACAAATCTGTGTACTTATGCAAACTAAGACCAAGGAACATTTCAGTAGGAAACATCTACAACACTGAGCTCAAAATTTGGTTGCATGGGCTGCAAAGATTATGCTTTGTAAAGATAAGATAATAATCCATTCAGCAGTTGAAATCTTACCACTTTTCAAATTCTGAAAAAGAGCAAAGTGCTCTTCATATACTACAGATCTGATTCATTCGTCTGGCTTCTTCTCCATAGCAACAGCAGCTGAGGCTCATGGGTATTGAAATAATTAAAACTGATGCCCATGACAGAGATCTACAGTACCGGCAAGTGTTATTTGAGGATATCATTAAAAGAAAACTTTGAAGGGGGAATGTGGAGAAAAACATGTACCAGCAATTCCACCCACTTCCGCAAAACTATTAAATCTACTTAAGTTCTCTTCTTCACCTGCGCTGGCGGAGCTCTTGGGTTTACAGGATGAATCGTTATATGGACAGCTGCTGCGAACAATACCGCGGGGTTTGAAGGAGGAATGGATCTCCATGTCCAGCTGAGGGAGGCAGTCTTTACTCCCCTTGGCACTCTCTGTCTCTGACACTGCAAACACAGAAATTACAGTTTTAAATCAGCTTTTATTTGTATTTGTTTTTTACCAAGTGCACAGCTTGAAACACGGCACTGTTCATTAAAAATAAATCCATTGAAAGACAACACACGACGACAATGCTTTGATGTCGAAAAAAACTAAAAGAATGAATCATCTCTGGAGGAGAACGATCAAGGCAAGGGAAGGGGAAATCCTGTGTGGCTGCCAACTTATACTTTTTTAGAATGTACAGTGGACAGAAATATCAGGGGATATGAGATCAGACAGACTACTGACAGGAGCTGCAGTCGCTCTCCTTCTTGTCATCTTTGTCAGGGGCGGCGTCCTGAGCACTGGGGTCTCCTCTCCGAACCTCCTCTTTGGACAGCGAGTTATAACCCAAATCTGACTGATCCCCTTGAGAACCGAGAGAACAGAGAGAAAGACACATACATTAGATACAAAGGCCACAATAGTCTCGGATATTAAACCACAAGATCACAGAAATATGCAACACAACGCATGGAAAGCCTATGCAGAGGAACACATTTTTCAAGACGGCAACTTCTCTCAAAATAGCTGCACTTTTAACAGCACTGTATGTGACACCTCTCCTATTACTGATTCAGGTTTGAGCGCCCTTGGTTTTCACAGTATCTACTGAAAACAGCCAAAACAAAAAGCTTTTTTGACATTTAAAATGTGAAGTAAATAAAACGTACATTTAGAGAAAATAGGGCTGGGTATCGCCAATGATTTCCCGAACCGATTCCGATTCACAAGGTCCCAAGTCGATTACATTTCAGATTTGATTCAATATTAGTTAGGTTAGGGAAATTTCAGATACAATACCACTTTTGCTTGAATATAAATAATATATATTCTCAGAGAACTTCTGCTGTAAATTGTACAAGCAAGAAGCCCCCCTCAAATATCTTTTATAATGCACCAGGTTCATGTTTACATCAAGAATTGTTCTTCATTTACCAAATCCATGGCGAAAAGGCATTTATTAAAAGACTGATTTCGGGATTTTATCAGATCACTCAAACAAAGACCGATTTTAATTGGAGAGTCAATTATTTTTGACCCAGCCCTAAGAGAAAAGGCTAGTGAGGCTTCCCTTTCATCTCCGCATTTCTGGAAGGCAAATCACTGTTGCAGAGAAGGGAGAGGAAAAAGCAGTTAAGCTGTGGTGGATAAAAAGAATCCTCCTCAGGGCATGCAGAGATCTACAGTTAACTGTAAAGAAAGCTAACTGCAGTTTCACAGCTGCTAATGAATTTAACTGTTAAGACATGACGTTCGCGGGGGAAAAAAACCCTGCCGTCACTCCAGGCCGACTCTTCCATCTGTCTCTAAAACTTCCCTGTGTCTCCAGGCAACCAGCTGTCTGGTGATTTGTTCTCCTCTTTCATCTTTGCCATGAACCTTCATCTCTAAATAAAGCATGAGGCTGCACAGCTCGGCTTTAAAACTGATAGCGAGTGACAAAACTAATTTCAGGACTGTAATAATCAATGATCTGCACATCGCGGTCCTTCCCTCCTGCTGAGCTGTGGTTCCCTCTCTTTCTTTCTGGCGACGTCTCCTGCCGAGGTGCCATCTCCATGATTCACATTTTTTTTCCCGTAATCAAAAAAAGAATGGGCCTCTGGGAAATTACTCGCCATAATTGACAATGACAAATCACTCTGTGGTGAAAAAAGAGAGAGATGGGGAAGAGAGGAGCAGCAGACTGTGATGTGCCGGACAGAGAGATGACACAGAGAAGGACAGAAAGAGAAGGCGAGAGACCACAGAGGCAGAAAAGAAAAGAGTGACGATGAATGGGCTGAAGAAGACAGAAAATAAAAACGTTGCAGCTCCGGCGAGATGAGACAGAGAGACAGACATGCAGACTGACAGAGAGGATTACCTGGGTGGAGGGTGGCTTCTCTGAGCTCAGAGCCCCCCCAGTGTGAGTGGGCCACCGGGGCCCTGGCGCCCATGCTGCCGCCCTCACGGCCGACTGTATGCAAGGGCAACACAGGCAGGGGCCAGAGTGAAGGGCAGGGGTTAAGGGACAGAGCACAGCAGAAACCACAGCCGCAAAACCAGGAAGAGACATGGATGGACAACAGGGTCGGAAGGAAGGTGGAAAAACAGGCAGCAGAGGGAAGGAGGATGGTCAGTGAGTGGGACAAATGAAGGAAGGAGGATTAAAAAAAAATGTCACTGCGAGAGAAGAAAAAGATGTAGAACAAGATGGCTGCATGTGAAAGATTGGAGTCAAGCAGCAGCCACGTTGAGTGTACCTGTGCTAGATCTATCGTCAGTGGGCTCTACTTTGGCGTAGGGGCCCTGCTCGGCCAGGTTAGTGTCGGCAGAGCTATCCAGGCTGCCGTGACTCAGAGCGTCCAGGTCACTGCCATCTGCCCAAAGACAACAAGCCGTTAAAAAGGAAGCCGGGCGCCATTTTTGCTCCACAACTGTTCTTTTTTTTTATCATTTTAAATATGTGTTGATAAGCAGATGACAAGAACTGTCCCATTGAGTCTGTGTTTTAAGGGTTTTTTAACGTCTCGAAGAAACAGAAATGTGATAGTGTCTTGCTTCTGTAATATGATATGAATCCAGTTGGACCATCATGAAAGAAGTAACCGTTTAAAAGCTTAAAAGCACTTCATACATAATGTTGAGATGTGACAATTGTCTTCAAAATACATCATTTTTCATGTAAATACATTTCAGCTACCAGGGTAAATTATTTACTTTAATTATTTACAGGTCCTATAGTTTCCTAACATATTCTAGAAAGCAACTGATGTGCAACTGTAAATACTTAGAAACATTTAAATGTAAATTGGTACTACTGTAAGTTTAGGGAAAACAAAGATCCGGAGTCAATTGTTGCACTGCAACTAACTCCGACCATAAACTAGGGTCTTTTAGTCAGTGCACAGCAGGTGAGATGAACATGCACAAATGGGAAACTTGCCTACAAGAAAGCATAATAATCATTTAATATATATGGGGAATTAAGTTACAAATAATACATGAATATTTACTTGGGTTTAAAAAGGTGTTTTTTAGGTCAAGATTTTAAGGAAATCCCTCTCACAACTCAACTAGGCCTGCACGATAAATCGTTATTAAATCGCGAACTCGAGTCACCTGTTCCCGATTTAATTTTTAAATTACTTTGATTTATTTTTTTATCCTTCAATTAATTTATTGAATGCATTTGACATTGACTTTGACATGTTTTAATTATGTTCAGACAGAGCCTGTATCAGGGCCATGTTAGGTTCAATGTGTTATGTGTCACTATTTCTGGTAGCCTCCTGTACTTAAATGGCTAGTATGTATATTATTTTCTTTATTCATTGAAGCCTCTATGTTGACAGGCTTGTGGTGGTGCGCAATGTGCTATAGGTGCCAAAAAACAAATCTATCTTTGGTACCGCCAATTTGTTTGGTTTTGTCATGGTTCATGTGTGCAATAAACATTACACTTCGTGAGGAAAAAAATCGTGGCAGAGAATTGTGATATCAATTCTAAGCTAAAGAATCGTGATTCATATTTTTCCCCGAATCGTGCAGGCCTAAACTCAACACGATTAATTCAAATAACTGATACAGAGCATTACATCTATTTCCCCTACAACATACCAAATTACATAGTTATTTTCAGGAAACGTCTTAGGAAGTTATTAGAAAATTAGAGGAAACGTAAAGTGAGAGATTGCCAATTGTTTTCACCTTTTGTGTCACTATAAAAGCATATTACGTATGATGTGTGGGGGAGCGGAGTGAGAGAGTGGCTTTTGTCTCTTAGTGGTGTGTATGGATGAGTGTGTTCCACAGGAACCTTTGTCTCACTCAAACCGAGGAGCGTTTAAGAACACAATGCTTAATACTGGGAGTATTTAAAAAAAAAAAAAAAAAAAAAAAGCAGGGATTAGCAGGGCAGGGATTAGCATGCATCAGAGTGTCCAGGTGTTCACTGGCATGCAGGGGAGTTAAATCACATGTGTTGACATAGTTGTGTTTTATAGTTTATCCTCTGAACTCTGCTGGTAATTTATTATGACTATTGGATATATATGATTATTAGAATTTTACCTTGAGATATCTTTTGAGATAGATGCGATTTGTATTTCAGATGGTAGTAGGATCCCCATGTATTGTTTTGGATCTTTAATTTGTTCTCTAAGTCTTGGATCATCATCCATTTTGATTATAGTGGATTATCGAGTATCATTAGACACTAGCCTGATTTATTTAAATCACGCACATTGTTTTCGTGTGTAACGTTTAGGGCTGGACCCGAATATTCGAATATTCGAATATTCGTTCGGTGGGTTGGTATTCGATTTTAAAATTTGACATTCGAATATTCGTTTTTTTTTTTTTTTTTTTTTTTTGTTTATTTATTTTCTGCATATATCTCTCGTTTACACTCCAGTCCAGTTGGTGGCGGTAATGCACATTTAAGTTGGTTTGCCAACCGCCAACAAACTACAAAGAAGAAGAAGAAGAAGAGACTGTCGGTACACGATGACGCCAACTTCGAGTATTTAGCAAGCTGGGCAGAGAAGCTAGCTGCGATAAAAAGTGCGGAAGTGGAAAACCGTTTCCCGTTTTTCCGTTGTGATTCGGCCAGAAACTTCAACATTGTGAGGCGAAGAGATCGTTTTGGAATATAAAGCTTGGATATTACATTTCCTTGGACTCGCATGCACTCTCGGCGGCGCAGATTACGGCTGGGTTGTGTAACAGTTGTGTACATGGCTGTATATTTTGAAGATTTAATACTTTAAAGTTATAAAAACGCTCATGAGTGGAAGTTGTATCGAGGTTACAGCGACGCCCCAGTCACAAAGTGTCCCGTTGACGGGAGGGTGATCCTTGAGAGGTTAAAAGTTTATTAATTTATTAAATATTTTCAGCCCCCTCTCTCCAAAGCTTCGAATATTCGATGCTCATTACTACCGAAGCTTCGAAGCTCAAAAAATGGTATTCGGACCAGCCCTAGTAACGTTACTAAGAATCTTTCACTCACTAGTTTGTTAAAGTTATGTTTGTAATGTGACATTAGTTGTTTTTTTACCTACACCATCAATGCAAAGTTTTAAGGTGTTTCCATATTTATTGCCAACAATGAATGATTTTTTGAGTGAGTAAATTATATCTACAGTCCTTTTATTGTACTATCAACTGATTCTGATCTGTGTGTTCAGAGTTGCTCTGGGTTTGAATGCATGTTTTACTGAGGGTATGTTAAAGCTAAAGCAAAGTGTTACATTTCTCTTTAACGCTGGATTTTACCACAAAAATTGAAGTGTGTACATTAAAGAACGCAAACGGAAAAGAAAAAAACTCAGATTTGGATATTTGTGAAGTTTGCAGGATCGCTGCAGGTCTTTTCACAACAGTTTAGTGAGACAGCAACAAGGTTTCTTTTTCTCAGACATGCAGAGCTTTACGGTTACCTGACAGAGGGCTCTGTGTGAGGGGAGCATGTCGCCGTAGCACCTGTTTGAACTGTGCCACGCCCAGGACGACATTTCTCAGCTTCATCCACAGGAAGTATCCTCCTCTGGTGCTGGAGGGCCACGTGCTCTCCAACACCGCCTGGACACGAAGAGGAGAGAGACAGCAGAGGTGGAGGAGGGGAAACATCAGAAGTAGGAACGAAATATCAAAAACAATTTAAAAGTCTCTGATCAGATCTGTTTTGTAGCTGCGTGAGAGTCAATTCATTTTTAAGTATATGGATCTTTTTTTTTTCTGTTTCAAATAACTTCCACCATGAAATGTTCTTATATTCATCTACTAAATATATCACTGAACATGAAGGGTCTGAACACTGTGAGAATATTATGTGTAGTGCAGCTCCACCTTCATTCATTCACTTTCAACATTTTCAAGCGAGTGAACTAAAACTGACCCAATCCCTGTTCCATATAAAAATAATCTTGAATTCATTTTTCATCAAACAGCATAAACTGCAGCGGTGTTTGCTCCACAGTCGCTCTCGACATCAGAAAAGGAAAAGGAAAGGCACTTCAGGTGTTGGTGGCCAAGTCACGTTCAACAGTCTCTGTCTGCTCCTAAAATACACTTCAGAAGCCCCCTGAGAGAAAACATGATTGCTATGCCACTGAGCAGAACTGGGTTCATTACGCTGGCTGCTCCTGTGCCAGGGCTCTCAGGATTTGGGTCAGGTGAAATGAGGCTGCACTCCTGCAGATGTTAATAACAATGCTAAGACAACTAAAGCACAGCAATCTGGCCACAGTCACACTTTAGTGTCTGAGAGAGGACTGTAAGTGCAGTGAATACTTTCTTTTCCCTATAAAAGTCGATGGGAAATGTGCTGATTCACTTTCTTGCTGAGAGTTAGATAAGAATGTTAAGATCACTCTCATATTTGCCCGTTAAATATGAAGCTACAGCCAGCAGGTGGTTAGCTTAGCTCAGCATAAAGACTGGAAACAGCGGGAAACAGCTAGCCTGGCTCTGTGCAAAACTAACAAAATCTGTGTTGTTTCATCTACACAAAAAATAAGTTTAACACAGCTTCTCACTTCTTATCTGCATGCTTTTCTCTTTTTATTCATATTTGTATGACCATTGTTGGCGGAAGCCTGAGAGCTGACCTAAGAAATAAGACACTTAACAGTACTGTTTTGGAAATTAACTTTGAATTGAAACATGCTATCACACTGTGCTTCACCTGCAGTGCTGTTCTGCAGGGAACAGGTATATTTAAACTGCAGACACAGATCACTACAGCAAACATGGATGACTTTGGCGTGAAGATCCTTTTACAGAGGAGCGCCAAAGTTAAATCACGGGAACACCCGCAACTGTTTGATGCAGCAGCTACAGTGGACACCGTCTGTGTCAGTTGTGGAATTTGTGCCTCTAAGCCTTCTATTTCTAAGATGAAATAAGATCTTCTGAGGCGTCAAAACACACAACGGGGTAACCTTTACTGAGGCCTCATCTCCTGACAGCCTGCTCCCACATCAGCCAATTTACTTTTTTGCTACCTGGGTTGCCAGATTAAGGACAGGTTGCGATGATAACAGAGCCACGATTCATCCTCCTGACTCCTGGGAATGATCGCACATGACGGCGTACAACCGTGGGAGGGGGGAGGACCGCAAATGTCACCGATGGTTCTTTATATCTGCGAGCAGAGTGTCTGCAGAGATGTTAACGTGATGAAGCGCCGAGCAGAGAGGAATGAATTGTGATGGAGCAACTGAGCACAGCGGTGTAATAATTTAGACGCAATAATTTATGCGACTGATGTGAATCATGAATAAACAATCGACATCTAGGCTGCAACCAGTCTGCTTTATGATATATCATGCCGTTTCCTGAGGTCTTTCTCTTTTTGAGAAACTGCATTTGATCACTGTTTTTAGAGGTCATTTTACTTGACGGTTATGATTTACTTGACAGTTATGTCATTTATAACACAGCAATACTTCTCTAGAATATCCCAAAAGGAACTTATATTTCTCTGCACCTTAATATCGACTTAATCAAACTTTGACTTATTTATTTGATCACATCTGATATGAAACCTACAATTACATACGTTCTGATGTACTCATGATATTTTTTTCATATATAGCCTGTCACAATAATACAATTTGTACAGTAGCCAATTCACCTTATTCACCCTTCACTCTTATTGTGTTGTATTGCTCTGCCTAAGTCTGCATCTTCATCCATCACAGCTGATGGAAAAGGAACTAAGTATCCCACTGGACAGGGTTCACAGAGACTTGTTTGACATTCGGCTGTCCTGGGTGTGTTCACACATGAGGCAAACGTACAACGGAATCAGCAGAATATTCTAAACACACCCACATCTGGAACACCACACCCAGGGTGACAGTACAGCACTTGGGAGTCCCAGTGCTAATATATTTATATTTGCGCCTATGTGAGACACTGCACTGGGTAGGCATTGGTGAGTCCCGCCCCCCCGTTAAATCCAAGGCCACTTTTTTTGTAAATAAGCTGCTTTTACTGGCAGATTTAGAGAACATCACTTTACCAAACATTCAGGACCATTTCTGGCTTAATTATGATTAATAGAAGCATGTACTGTACCTTGTTGTAGTAGCCGTAGGTGATGGCATTGGGGTGGACTCCGGCCTTCTTCATCTCAAAGAGGACCCTGACTGCCAGGACGGGTTGGCCATACTGTCCACACAGCTGCATCAGCACCCGGTAGCAGACCTGTACAGTAATTGTACACAGAGTCCAAAATACATTTTTTGGTCCATCTGTCAATGACTGGTAAACTGAAAAAAATGTACCGGACAAAATATTTTTCAACTGGCCATAAAACTGCAAAAAAAAAAAATTAAGCAGGTCATATTTGTCGAGTACCTACGGCAAAGGCTGCAGCTCATTGTGCTGGTTTTGCTATCATAAAAAAGCCAATCTCTCTTCACCACTTCATCTGTGAAGCGCCGCTTCTCTGTCAATGTTGTCTTAGTTGTACTTCCAACGCGCTTTACATTATTCCTTTTGGTTTAATCTAGACCGGCAATATGCCGCCACTTACTTGCAGACTCTCCTCTGTGGTACACAGCTCGATAAAGTAAGCGCAATTGTAGCGGTAGACAGTGAGGGTCAGTTGATGCAGAACAAAATGTGGTCAACCAACTGATCTGTTGTAATGATGACAGTTTGAAGAAGGCCTAGGTAACCTCATGATCTCATTTATTTTATTCAACAATGTAATTTCCAATTCTAATTTGGGCCCTGTAATTTGTAAAAATGTACTTTAGTGTGGAACAATAGCCCAATTCAAACAATTGACTGATCTAAAAAAAAAAAAAAAAAAAAAAAAATTGTTATAATTGTAAAAAAAAAAAATGACATAGTAAAAATCTATGGGAATGGCTAATGTACCTCGTCGGGGGGCTGCAGTTTCTTTGCCTGCATCTTCCTGAGGACGTCGTAGGCGGTGCGAAGCGCCCGCACCTTGGAGTGACACACCTTCACGTATGCTGGCAGACAGATGAACCACAGGCCGTAGCAGTGACGGAGGAGGCACTTGGACCACAGCTGGGGGATGGACGAGTACTTCTTGGCTATCTTCTGGGCTGTTTTGATCTCCTGGGGATGAAAAGGAGGGTGAGGAAAAGAAGTTCTTCAATGTACCAGTCAGGCTCAATGATGTAAAAGTTAAATCTCAGGCTGAAATCTAATCTTTTAGATTATAAATTGAGCCCATTACCCTTGACACCGTGAATCATATCCATTTTACTACCACATTTCCTTACTGACAGATTGATAAGGGCAGTCCTTTATGTATGCCAATTGTCAATTGTAAAACTGAGTAATTTTCTTGGCTCATTTATTTTAAGAGTCATTTTTCTTGGAAGATCATCTGAATTTTGGAGATAGTATTTTTTTTTTTAGGCTGCAAGTTTGACAATTTAGAAAAATAGCAGCTCTTATTTTAGGTAACTCTGGAGAAGAGCATCAGCTCAATAGCTAAATCAATAAATCATTGTGTGACATTAGTGATTTACTGCTGTGCTGACCTGCTTGGTGCGTCTAAACATGGGGGCAGGGCTGGTGGGACAGCTGTGCCTGGCAGCGAGGCGGGAGGAAGGGGTCCGCAGGCCATCCACAGGGTCAAACAGGTCAAGACTTAACACTGGGAAACCATCGTACCTGATGAAGAACATTAGTACATTGGTGACAGCAGGCACACATTTTCTCCCAGTGTCTGCATAGAAAAAAAAAGTACATTTTGGCAATATCTAACATAAAATGATTCATTCCAAGGTTATAGTGGCCATAAAAAAACACGACTGCAGTATACAAATAGCACATATTCAGATCCATGCAGTCCAGCGGCAGTGTTCAGTCTTTGGTCCCAGTAAGGGAGCTGGACTCCTGCTGGCCCTCAATCAGCTAATCAGTTAACCAACTTTCAACTCAATGTGTTATTCAGATGTTTTAGTTTTCCACCTGCTGTATGGCGTTGCAAATTCCACATTCTGCTTCGGCAATGTTGAGTGATTAGGCACTGACTTGGCTCATGATTCATGTTAGTGGTCGTTACAATAACTTACTGCAAAATGTTACAAAAGCATAAAAATGTTATCAAAACATAAGAAATGGCCAAGAATAAAACAATAAAAGTTTAAAAATACAAATGGTGGAAGACGTATTCAGATGTACTTAAATAAAAGTAACAATACTACAGTGTTGAAATACTGCATTTAAACTCTAAAGTAAAAGTCATAAATTATTAGCATCAAAATATACTTAAAGCACCAAAAGTGCTCATTATTGATAATGGCACATCATTAATTACAAAGAATGAATTACTTCATATATTGCTGAGTAGCTTAATCTACAATAATATGTCATCATTTTTTAGTTGATTTACATTTTGTATTAATAATCTGAATCTGCAAAGTTAACTAAATCTATCACATAAATGTATTGAACTAAAAATTACAATATTTGCCTCTGAAATGTAGTGGAGTAGAAGTACAAAGTAGCAAAAAATGGATATACGCAAGTAATATTGTAGTACCTTAAGAACCACTGAAAAAAGGAACGTGTAGTCTCCCATTTGAGATGAATGTGGGTTCCATAAGTAGAGTTATTACCTGTAGCAGAGTGGATATTCCTCCCCCTCAGGCAGAGGAGGCAGCTCTGGAGGTGTGATGAAGACTGTGTGCTCACTGCGCTGAGATTCATCAATCTCTATCAGCCTGGCCTCCTCCGGCCTGTCACCGTCCACCTGCAGGACAGAGCACACAGACATAAACAGAGATGTTTGGGTGGTGGTACCGTGACCCTTCATCTACCACTGCTGATGGAAATAGGGAGTAACTTAACATTATGCCCTGTAATAAATATGTCAGTGTTTGCATAGGGAGGTTTGGGCCTAACACAGGCTGATTCACCTCCTTTTATTTTTGACTGGAGGATCATTTTAAAAGCAGCTTTGTAGCCGTCACCCTGATAACAGGATTTCTACAGAACGAGTGTCTGGGAGAGCAGAGGGAGGATGACAGCAGGTGACCTAGATTTCCCAAGTGAGCATGCTTCCCTTTTTCTTTCTTTTCTCTCGTTTTTTTATACTCCCTCTACCTCTCTGCAGCCCACCACTGTCAACACACACACAAAGCTGAAACTAGCCTGTACAGTTCAGTTCTCCGGCTTCCTCCATCTGTCGTCCACAGTGTAATATTTTGTTCAATGCCAAGTCAAATTATACAAATTACATAGGTTACAGTTTAAAAATGTCCATATTATCCATCACTGTTAAATATAAATCCAAGCAGGAAGGTAGCATACACTGTAAAGTAACATTACATGGCACATACAATGTTTATTGCAGCAGACTTTGTCTTCCTATGCAACATTTCGCTATGTACTGTATATCCCTGTTTACAGATACAGTGTGACACCTTCGCTGCCCTGCTCCGCGGGGAGCTCCGTGTACCGGCGCCAGGAGGGAAGCCAAACACAGTTTATCTAAATACATTGTCCACACTGCCACGAAACAGAGCTGGCTTTAAATCAGCAAAATATCTCCTTAAGTAATGTACTTTGAGGAACATTTTCTGCTACTTTATACTTCTATTCCACTACAATTATATATTTTTTGTTATTTCACTACATTTATTCAATCACTTACTTTGCAGATTCATCACCTAAATACCTATACTGACATTCTACAGTAGCATACAATCTATTGTAAAGGCTCTTGTAGGAGGTACGGCAGGTACGAGCCCGCAATCAACATGGTGGGAACATTCCATTACTGTAAAGCTGAGTTTCTACCAGCACGTCTCCAGACATGACCCCTCATCCAGAACATAACAGGTTACTGCTGCTTAATGGTGAGTAAAAGTGCTCAGGTTTTATTAAAAAGGTGCCAGAAGAAAAAACACATCTGTGACAAAATGAAATGCAGTGAGCGCAATGGACGACACCTATAATATCATCGCTTGTAGCTCTAAGGCCTGTCACTAAGCACTTCTCAATTTATGATGCTTCCCTTCGAGACCCTTCATTTTTTATATCCTCAGAAAACTGGAAGTCTTATCTGTCAGCTCTGCTGTAGTAAAATATGTGCAGTAACTCCAAATGTCAGCGATGATTTTATTCATGGTCGGATGGAAGAGAAGTAAAGCACTTGCTGAAAGTTCATAATTCAGTCTTGTTGGTCTGATAATCATTAAAGTTTGATAATAACCTCAGTCAAAGCTGTAAAGTGTGGGACTCTTTCTATCTTTAATTTTGAATGGGGGTAGTGCATTTAGGCTGCGGCGGCAGACGGGAGCCGAAAAAAACTCTGCATTGCTGCAAAAGGTTGAAACAGATTTAACTTTTGGAGAAATGCAACGTCACCCTGGCCTGGGGTGGCCATCATGTAACTGGCAATCGGCTTGGCAGTCAGTTTTTGAGGCGGTGTGAGAGTCCCGTACAGTAAACAAACATTACTGTCTCCATCGCTGCCACAAGAAAAAAAAACTATGAGGGTAAACACAAGCATTCACTGCCCAGGAGTTTGTGTAACAGCAGACGGTTTCCTGCAACAACAAAGCAAAAAGCACAGTCCCTCCGTCTCTTGTCTTTCTCTCTTTCTCCATGAAGTGAAGCTGCCTTCAAGTGTGGTCGGAAATGGCCAGATCTATAAACGATCTGATGGAAAACAACAATTGTGAAACATAAAGTCTCCTTGTACTACATTGGGGTGGTTAAAGAACACAACAGGATGTCACCGGATGGTTTTTCCGGGTCTCAATGGGCCCATATGTCTGTTTTTAGGCCAAGAAGAACTATTTCGTTGTTTCTCTGGTCTTTTCTGTGCTCTCGTTTCCTTCTCATAATGTCAAATAAACTATCTAAATACTTCCTATCTAGACATGATCACTCAGAGTTCTGCAGCACCCCTCACACTCACAAATATAATGTCATTTATACCTGTGGATATTTAAGCAAGGAGTTATATTTTTTTTGCTCCACAGAGACAACTGTGATGATGAAGAAGCAATCTGTCTGACAAGCAGGCCTGCTGTCGGTACAGCAATCAGGGGAAGAAAAAAAACAGACAGGTGAGACGGGAACGTCTTGTTAATGTCACTCAAAGAACATTCAGTTCATCTGGATCAGACGGGGAGCTTTCCAAGAGGCTGAGAGCAAGAGAGAGAGATACCCAGTGTCTTCTGAATGACTGCAGATTAGGTTTAAGGGTAGTTAATACAGAAGCAACTGATTTCATATATACCTTTAAGTTATCCACTCTTCTCCCCTTACGGTTTGCATTTCTACAGCTTTAAATGTATGTAATTGTATTTCAGTTGTGTGATTTATCTGACTTTTGTCTTGTTCCGCTGCTGGATTTAATTTGTTTTGTTGCAGCAATGAGCTACTTTTCCTCAGGGGTCAATACGATTTAACCTTAACCTAACCCTTTCTGTATGTGACTGCTGTGTGTGGGTTTATGTGTAGCAGAGTGTGCCATGGGTGTGTGTGTGTGTGTGTGTGTTTGTGTGGGGCCACAGTGCAGAAAGACAATCGGAGGATTTAATCGCCCGTGGAACTGACACACAGGGAGGACGAGGAGACCCGGGCAAGATAGTGGCCTCTTGATTCGCTTCCACTATGTCTCAATTTCAACCAGAATATATATATACACACACACACACACACACACACACACACACACACACACACACACACACAGACACACAGACACACAGACACACACACACACACGTAAACCAAGGACAGCCAAGTCTATTTCAGGGTCTATTACAAATGTCACCTGCAAGAACCAGTGACCCACAGACTCAATTGGGGAATCGAGAGACTGCATGGACTTTAAGACTGCAAACACAAAATTTAACCTTCAGCATACACTCAGTCTGATGGAGGGACACTACCCTGAGCACATGATACGCCAAATGCTGCCAGTGGAGCACAGGCGATTCACTGACAGCCTCTCCAAGGGTCTTCATATTGTCCCACTGAAGGAAATGAGCAGAGGGGATGCAGAAAAAAAAAACACTTCAAGCTCAGTTAGCACTTCAGAAACTACTGAAGCTTTAAAAGCTCTAACTCTCTCGAGTCATGAAAAATTTAGGGCAGAAAACTGTGCACATGGATTTTCTGTGAAACTGTACTTTCGCTGTCTCAGGACAAATCGCTGTTGCGGCAAATTTGATGTAGACGAAAAATATATTCCAATAGTCATTAAATATGGAAAGATACGAAGAATGTAATGTACTGTAGTTTGGATCGCAAGGAACTCATTTGCATCAAACACTGGTGAAAAATTACATTAAAGCTCACTCTAAAGCTGCAGGGGTTGAGGGTTGTCTAAAGGCATGCTTACCTGCTTCTAGGAGTCTAGGAGACAAACATTGTTTCCTGTACAAACTATTTGGATCTCAAGTAATCTAGTTGTTTGCTGGGACCATGCAACATGCACAAATCCCCCATTTGAAAACAAAATGTACCCACGACAATAGACTAGACTTACCTTGCCTCCTTTGTCTGCACTCCGCTCTGAACTGTAGAGCTGCTCGCAAACAGAGGCAGAAAGGGAGAAAGAAAGAAAAACACAAGAAATTGGAAAAGGAGCAGTTTGGCTAAACACAGGTGAAGTTACACAGAGGAGTGTAAACTACTAACACTACAATAAGTGGAGCACAAAGAGGCCTGGAGAGAAAGAAAACCACTCCAAAAGACAGAAGACGGAGATTAGTGTAAAATTAAAGAGGAAAACGAGAAAGGCTTTTTTTTTTTTGTAAATTTTTTCAAAATTCCACTGCATCTAAATGAACACATACATACAGTATATGGTATAGGCTTCGATTTTAGACTTTATTGTCCCCAAAAGGAAATTCTTAGTCACAAACACGCTATGTTATGGACATAGCACGCTTACAGACAAACAAAAGTGCAAACATAACAGAATGACATGCAGAGAATATATACAGTATCTCACAAAAAGTGAGTACACCCCTATGTTAAATTCGCATAGAGGCAGGCAGATTTTTATTTTTAAAGGCCAGTTATTTCATGGATCCAGGATACTATGCATCCTGATAAAGTTCCCTTGGCCTTTGGAATTAAAACAGCCCCACATCATCACATACCCTTCACCATACCTAGAGATTGGCATGGTTTTATGTCGGTTAGCCTAATAGCTGGTTTGATTTGCATTGAGAGATGATCTTATGGAAAGTACCCCATGCCAGGGGACAGCACATTTACATGGTTATACAAGCTGTACACTTAATACTTTACATTGTAGCAAAGTGTAATTTCTTCAGTGTTGTCCCATTAAAAGATATAATGAAATATTTGCTAAAATGTGAGGGGTGTACTCACTTTTGTAAGATACTGTATATAACTACGATGCTTACTTTGTCCACACAGTCGTCGAAGAATGCCAGACTGGCATCTTTGTCGCTGACGAAGGAGCATTCCTCAATAAAGCGGATGAACATCTGGGTTTTGGTCATCAGCGAGTAGAACTTCTGATGTGATCGGTCGCGGCTCTTCAAGAACCCTGGAGGACATATATGTTTAGGTTAGCTTTTAAAAAATTATAGTAAAATTACTATGCAGACTTTTTTTCTTGACTAAAGTGAGGAATGATTTTACAGATAATTTAAGATATAACAGCAGCTTTATTTTCGTAGCTCAACTCATTTCATCTACTGAAAATGTCATGGTTGTGTATGGTCTGTTTCCTGTTTTATTTTGAAGTCTTGTCATTTCACCCTGGTCATGTCTTGTTTTACTTCCTGCCATGTGCTTTCCCGCCTTTTTTGATTGTTCTGCCCAGCCCTAATGTGTTTCACCTGTTCCTTTCCCTTGTGTCACCTGTTCCTTGTTTAACCTCGTTACCCTGTGTATTTAGTCTCTGTGTTTCCTTTCAGTCTTGTCGGATTATTGCGTGCCGTTTGCTGTTGTATGCTGTCTCTGTTCTGTAGTAGATTTTGTTTTGCCGTGCTACTCTTGCCCGGTTTGGTATGTACTCGGTGTTCCAGCTTGTTCCGTGTTCCTGGTTTTTGTATCATCTGTATTTTTGGGATATCTTGCCTGTTGTTCGAGGACTCTTTCTATTATTAAATCTTTTGAACGCAACTCTGCTCTGTCTTAACTGCATTTGGGTCCAAGCCTCGCTTACATTCGCCTCAGCCGTAACCAAGGGGGGTAAGCTTCGCTTCAGAACTCGAACCTCCTATGGCGCCATTTTGATGCTACAAAGCGATCACCTCCCGTTAGCATTCCATTAACTGTCATTCATTTCAACGTCACTTTGACAGCGAATAACTTTACATCTGAAGCGTTTAAAGACTCTATTTGTCCATTGTTTATTTCTAAAGAAACACGGCAATGTATAAAAGGCTCCATTACCTTGTACCTCACGTTATGGCTCCGTAGCAGATGTTTTCATAAAAATAGGCTAACGATTGTGTCATAACCAAGCAACTTACTGTCTCATAGTAGAGGAATTACCGTACAGTACAGGAGAAGCTCGCAGGCAGTTTCGACTTACATAAGTTGTTTAAGTTTAATTAGTAATGTTAACTAGCATTATAGTTAGCAATAATTAGCCTGCGCCCATGTTATCTCCTTACATATACCTACACCCTCCGTCTCTGCAAGATTGGGAATGATTGAGATTTCTCTTGGCACAGCTACCAGAAGACTTACAACTTTCAGACCCGTTGCTCACGTCACATTTAAGTTGTCTCTCTCAGTTGGAGGCTGCGCATTAACGCTCAGCGCTCACCAGAAAAGTGCTTCTAATATCCTTCACTGGTCTCCGTCCAGAGCAACAGGATCTGTTGGTCCATTCTTATATACTGTCTATGGCCGTAACAGAAAAGAGGTAACTCCTCACAAGAGCAATTTACGTGATTGTGTGGTTAAGAAAGCCATTAGAAGGATCTATCTCTTCCATTTGTCTTGTTTTGGATAATGCAAGCCAACACAATGTTATTAGTCTAATGGCCAATTTGGGATGTACGACAACATGGTGAATAGCTTCCGTAATAGATGCTGAAAGCAGCTTAACTGACTAATAGGTTGCTGCTGTTGTGAGACTGGAAGCAGGATGGATGACCACTGGCTCACAACACAGAGGTGGAAGCCAAACACTGACATGCCGCTGCAGAGAAACCATTCCTGAAGCTGATAAATATTTTAATCCTGAAACTGGACCATATGTTGACTCTGAACAAAACTTCTCAGTAACTTCACTATACAGTCTTTTCTTCAGTAGGTACCGCCTTCCAGGAGAGTCTAAAAAAACGCATCCTAGTGTCCTAACTAGTGATTTAATGATCAGTTGATTTGAATTGCTGAATCAAGTACATTATTCCTACATTTGCTGGTTAAAGCGTTTCAAATAGAAAGTGTGCTTTTCTTTGTTTCATATCACTAATTTGACTACACTTGCCTCTAGTTTAGCCATTATTACATAGTTAGTCATTATGTGATTAAATATAAAAAATGCTAAAACACTGAAACCTCCAAACATCAACCCAAAAGGATCACATTTTTTTTTATTAAAACCTTGACCCTGACAAGCTCTGAGTCATTCCATAAGGAATATGGTAAATTATAAAAAAAATCTAAACTGAGTGTTGACAAACACAAATTATTGAATTAATAGTGGACAACACCATCTCACCTCAAGGTCCATTTAATAGCTGTTCTGGAGCTTTTGATCATATGACGTGATCTTCACAAAGTGACACAACTCCAGAACAGCTACTAAATAAACCTTGAGGTGAAATTGATTTGTCAACTTGTTTTCCACAGGACAAGATTGAACTTTGAAACTCAACTTTTAAGTCAACATGGACAAGAGTTCCCTAAAGTCCTAAATGTCAACATCTATACCCCACACTTGTCATGAAGGGGGAAATTTGAAGAACTGCAGTTTTGGGACTTCGCATTGGCTTTATTTTTCAGCGCTGGAGGTTGCTGCTTGCTCACAACCCCCGACAGTGGTGATGGGATATTGTAGACCAAAATAGGTCCTCAAAGAATTTAGATTTGTTGTGATTGTAACAAATATCACACAAACCTCAACTAACAATTCCCAATTCCACAATTTGTAAAGCAGAAGGAAATCCAGATGCAATCTGTTAAAGTCACAGATGTTAGACTGAAAGCACTTTAATCATATGGAGGAAACTTTCTTTTTTTCTTTTTTTTAAGGGGGCAGCAGGGAAACAAAGTCTACACAAACACATTCTGTAATTTTTTTTGTTATAGATATTAGGTCAGGAGTTTATACACATGATGCACTAGCTGTTACACCTTTCGTCATGTCATGATGTAATGTACTGCAGCCATTTCTGTTTGCTGTATCATTTAACTCACACTGGACGTGGCCTTGGCTACAGCTATCCTCCAGCGGAGCAGCCATGACTTCACCCTAACTCATTTCAGCTGTGATGTCAACCAGCTTTCGTGGGCTCCCATCCAGAGGCCACACTCACGCCTCCGGAGCATTTAGCAGCTGCGCCTCTAACTGACTAACCTTCAGTCTGCAAACAGCCTTGAACCTTCAAACCCAGCATCTTCTCAAATCCCAGCCTTTCTATCCAAACAGTTTCTGTGTGTATTTACTGAGCGGTGGGGATGGACAGTTAGGAAAGCTCATGTATTAAACAACGCCATCTGTTTTTTAGGCTGGCCAGCTGTAGAGAGAACGGTGCTACAGATGACGCCGTATTTATATATTCATGGACCCATTAGCACCAATCATGCACTGGAACTGTACAACTGACTTCACCGACTTGGCCATAAAAATCAGCTTGCATCTTTGTCCCAAGAACCTTGACTTATGCTGAATTTTCACTGCATAGTACAGCTCAACTCGACTCACTTTTGATACCAGGTACCGTCCTCAATTTCGTTTTCCACGGCAGATAGTACCCTCTCAATGTAGGCGGAATTCTTAGCTCATTGTCATAGTGAAACTGCTGTAATCGAGACTGATCTTATAAAGTGGCGTATGTATGACACGCCAATTCATTTGCCGTTTTTGAGTGTTATCAAGACGCATAATTGCTTTTTAGCGTGTTTATCAACGCCATTCGGCCGCCTTTGACCTACATTACGTGTGAATTTGCGCCGTAGGGAGTAGTATGAAGGAACGTAAGTCCGCGGAGTGAGGTTGGTTGGGGGTGGTAGATGGGTAAAACACAGGATTTTCACCCAGGAGAGCTGGGATCGCGTCCCGTGTCTGGCGTTTTTCCCCAATGTTTCTTTCCTAAACCCATCCATTTATTGTTTTTCTTTTCCTAAACCCAAGTCTTTTAGAAGTTAGATTAGGGGCATTTCTCAATACCAAGAATGCAAACTACGGACTTGTGTTCTTGGGGAGAACGTTCTTGCTGGTTGTTCTTGGAAGAATTAACTCACAAGTTCACAAGCACAGAAAACGCTGTTAACAGTTTAAGACGATGCCTTCTTCCTGTTATTGCTCAACACTCCCAGCACAGAGGCTACCTGCAGGGCTCCAAAATACCAGCTAGAAATAAAAACCACAACAATATAACCACTTTGTATTAAAACAATCTCCAGACAAGAAAACCTCATAATGCTACAACTATTGCAATAATATTGAAAAATAAAACTAATTGAGCTTTAATTTTATTGTTTATGGTTTAGCTCAAACACCTCTTACTTATTCAAAAGAGTGGAACGTGATCCCTACTATTATTAGCATATAAGTTTAAGTCAGTTTAAATTAAATTGGCGCGCGCTTGTTGAGTTTAACTCCGAAAAGACAGTTAACCACATGTTAACGGGACCGGTCTAAAAGACCTCGGTCTTACAGCGGGATCTCCGAGTGTGACTGTCCGAGCGCCGAGCAAGCAGCCCCGGCAGGCGCAAGCTGGCGGCCGCGTCATTTTACGGAGCTCCGAAAACTCCGAAAACTTTGGAGCAAATTGTCAATTCGGCAAAGATTTTCGCAAGACTGCCTATATTCGAAATATAAACCGTTCATTTCTCGCCTAAAATGTTCTCAGAAGTGAATTTAGTGATGTATAAGATGGCGAAAATTGTTAAAATTGTCCCGTTTTTGGGCTGTCTATGTACTGGAAATCCAACCATCATTGAATGCTGAAATGAATTTTGGGATACAGGTGCTGCGAACTTCATACAAGTTACCAACCGATGTATCCTCGGGAAATGGGCGTGTCAAGAATACATCCGGGAATTTTAACTGTTCTTGGCGAAATGCGAACTTGTGTATTGGGACAGTACTTTGGCAACACGAGATGACGTTTCACAGGGACACAAGAACACAAGTCAATAGAAGAACACAGATTGGGAAACGCCCATGGTCTCTCTGAATACTCCGGTGCTGCAGGAAATTCTGCGGGTGAATGTATTTTCCGTTTCCTTCTGCTTTCTTTGTGTTGGAATTTTAAATTCGGTGGATTTATAAGAACTACTACTGACTGTTCCTAAGATCTCTGCAGGGTAAATCCAGATAGCTAGCTAGACTATCTGTCCAATCAGAGTTTTCTCTCGCACAACTATTTTGCAGCGGCTCTGTGCGGAGCTTAGCGCAGCCCATGACGATTCTGAATGGTTTTTAAGAAATGCCATCAAACCAAAGCACGTTTTCCTCCCATCCCCCATGCTGTGTGGAGTAGCCAGCGAGACTAGCACGTCGTCAATTGACCACAACGTGGTTTTGCAGTCTGCCATTTCAAAAAAATATCTAGTGAATAAAATAATTCTGGTGGCTATTGACATTAGATTACCTATTTAAAAATGGCGGGTTTGTGCAGGATGTCGAGTGATGATTCTAGTGATGATTCTCTCTGACCAATCAGTGGTCCGCAGTGTTTTAACTCCACCTTTTGGTATTGGCTCGACTCGCTTAGAACCTCAACTGAGGTGATACCAAAAAAAGTACAGGATATATGCATAACTTTAGCTAATAGTGAACCAAAAAAGAACATTTCCAAGCAAGTCGAGCCTGCATAATGCCCCATTTCCACTGCATATATGTGTGATATGATCTAAGCAACTGACGACGCATGGGAGGTCACCCCAGTGATTTCCAGATGTTTGTAGAAAAAACTGCAAGCAGGGACATTGGAGGAGCTCATGTTGTAATGGGTATGTAGAGCAATTTGAGAAGTGATCTTCAATTTGATACAGGGCTATACCACCAAACCTGACAGAGTGACTGACTGACATTGAACCCTTTCCACAAATGATCAGAAAAATAGCTCCATAAGAATAAGAAAATGTCCAGATCAGAAAATCAGAGACCAGTGTAAACAGGTTGGCGCCAAAAGAAATTTAATTTAGTTTGAAATGGTTTGTCTCAAACGTTTTAAAATCCTTGAGCATGAAAGTTTATTGTTGACCATGGAAATAGAAGTCTGATAAAATAATCTTAACTCAGAATCCACGTACTATCTATTAACATTAATTTTACAATCTGTTCATCAAAAGGACACCTGTCGAAACATGTCAAAGCTCCTTCGGATTATATTCTATTTAAATGAATACAAAAGTGTCTAACTCAAGCAGTTATTATGGGCTTTCTTCTGTTTATTCTCAAGAAAGCACAGTAAACCAATAATTCTACGAAGCGCTCAATCAGCTCCATCTTTCTTAGGAGTTTGTGGTGGACTGGCTGGTCTTGCAAAGAACACGTCTTTCAGATTACTGGTATTAAAGCAGCAAAGCTCAAACCATCTGTGATCAGTAAACACTTTGGTGGGAATCGTCATTCAGATACATTTCTTTCAGAGAGAAAAAAAATTGGCTCATAGATGGGACTTGTTTTTGGTTTGTGTGTGATGAGTTTGAGGGGGCTGCTGGGGAAAAAAGACAGCTGGGTTCATCCATTCGCCCGGTTTCCTCTGTGACTCTGACCTGGCTGTTTGGCTCCAACACACCGCATGTGGCTAAATAGTTGCTTTGGCTACAAGTGGTCAGAGTGACTCTATTCCACGTACCTTGCAAGTCAAAGAGCGAACTGGCGTCTGTGGCTTTCTCAGAGGGCGCCTGGGTGATGGGTCGTAAGAATGAGCGGTAGCCTTTTAAAATAGCCGCCATGAAGCGCAGGAAGGCTTCCTGGATCTCCAGCTCCAGGGCGTGGAGGCTCTTCCCACAGCTCAGCTCTGACGATTCACTCATGCTCAGCTCCATCAGCCCATCAGGCCGCTGCTGACCTGAAGACAGGTGGGGGGGACATCAGCAGCTGTCGCTACATACTGTATTAGAATCTCTACATGTCAACATAAAGGTTGAATCATCACTTCTGCCGCTGAAAATGATACATTTTTTGCATTTTGATTAAGTTGTTATGATCAAAGGACAGGTATTAAAAGGTCTTACAGTATGGCCAGAGCACTGCTTAAAGTAAGTATTCATATCGCAAATGAGAATTAGGCTTGCATATTTGGGAAAAATAAACTGATATCAGAGTTTCCGAAAGTCCTTTAAAGGCTTAAATGTCTCCACTAAAACTACTGGCAGGCATATCAATATTAAGCACTTCTGGCAGAAACTGGGTAGATTTTCAACTTCACTGATTTAGAAAATTCATTTATTCAATTTCTGCAGCTCAAGAAGCAGCAGGTTCCATGGTCTCCCAGTGAGCACGCTCCACAAATGGCAGAGAAAGTCGACAACAATGCAATGAGCACCATGGTGGGGCAGACGGGTAATAAGGAAATTATTCTATGATGGGATTATTGCTGGCATTCAATTAGTGGATTTGAGAGAGTACAGACTGAATGGAGAACAAATTGTAAAGACAACAGAATCCCCAAAAAATAAAGAAGACACTTTTTATTACGCTGAAGGTCAGAAGTTAGAAATATCATTTAAGAAGATGCAACACCATATGTGGGCTCGGACCATGACTGTATGTTGAGAGGGACGACGAGTCTCCACTTCCTCCCATTGTACAAAAATAAAGCCAAAATATCCCGGATACGGGTGCTGCCATCATGCGCTGGTGACGTCATTTGGAGTCAGAGTCTGCGCGGTAGCGATCGGGCGGTGGAGCCGCGGTATCAAGGTCCCGCCCAGACACTAGCATGACTCAATCGCGAGTCAATCTAGCTGCTGTCAATTATGACGTTTCACCCCGTTCATATAGCATCAAATAACTAATTACAACCATACTTATAAAAAATAAACACTTCTAACAAATCAAAATGAGAACTACCAAAAATGACAGAAACCAACCAATTTATTTGACGGGTACTTTGTTTTTTTAGTTTTGTCCATGTCCCATCCGCTAACATGGAGTGGGCGGGTTTAGAACCTATACCGCAGCCTTTCACCAGGGGGCGATCCAGATGTTTTGACTTCACTTTTGGGGAGCTGTCATGTGACCATCTTTATATACAGTCTATGTTTCGAACAAATTACGTGTTAGTTCAAATTAGTTTGAGCTTGAATCTTTTAAAAAGTGACAGCCCTGCCACCTTCTATACAACTAAACACAAAATAAAAAGGTTTGCTGAAAGTGTACTTGCATGCAGGACTGATCATGAAACTAATACGACAAAATCTAACACATTTTTACAATCGTTTGTCCGATCAGCATAGAACTCACCGTCAACCAGCTGCTGGTAAAGATTGCTCAGCACATTCATCAGGTTTTTACAGGCTTTCTTTGGCAAGATCTTCCATGTGAGGGCTCGCTTATCTTCATTGCTGGAAAAGCAGAAACACCCAGTGAGCCGTGGAGAGGCTGAGAGGCCTAAACCAACATGGACAACAGTCGGGCCAGAGGACTTCAGACCACCCTAACGCTGTCTGGCTGGTAATGAGGCAAAACTATGTGAACACTATACTGAAAAATGCATTCTCTTCATATTAAAGCGGGTCTGACACTACAAAAATAACCATTTCCACCCAGACTTCAGGAAAATGGCCCGGTCTCTAAACTTAGAACTCATGACTTAGCAGTTATGTGGTCTGGAAAGAAAAAAACAGATGCAGCAAAGGAAACAATGTTGAGCTCTTAGCTGGAAGTGCGGTACAGTATATATGTGGCTTACTGCCCCTGTAGTTACTCCTTTCAATATTTACCATGAGAAATCAACTGAGTCACAAAGACAGATTCTGCAAAACTGTCTTTTTACAGATGTTATTCCTCACATCAATAGATCTCAGACCAGCTCTTAGTTATGCTGCTATAGTTTTAGAATGCAGGGAGACTTCCTATGATACACTGACCTCCTCTCTCTCTCTCTCTCTCCATCTGTGTGCATTCATGTCCCTTTAATGCATGTTACTAACCTATCTCCGGGGAACTTTTTCCCCGGAGTCCTTATGCTTTCTCGCCTCGCAGATTGGGTGCTTCATTTTTGGCATGAAAATAGTTCTATTGTCTTTATTGTTACTATAAGTGCCACGGCGCATCATGCCAACTGCTATAATTGTTGTGAATCATATTTCTGTATATTTGCATCAGTGTCTCCGTGTCCCAACCGGCAGTGGCAGATGGCCGCCCACAAAGAGCCTGGGTCTGTCCCAGGTTTCTGCCCAAAAGGAAGTTTTTCCTCGCCTCTGTTTCACCAAATCCTTGCTCGTGGGAAATTGTTGGGTCTTTGTAAATTATAGAGTGTAGTCAAGTCCTCCTGATCTGTAAAGTGCCCCTGAGATAACTCCTGTTGTGATTTGACACTATTAATCAAATTTCATTGAATTATAGCTCAACAGCAATGGGAAGTTGTGTGTGTACTGTGCTCACTGGAAGATGGTGTTTGTGTCCAGGTCCACGCAGCTCACGTCTGGTGGGGGGTCATAAAGATCAAAGTAGCGGGAGTCCACTCCTACAATGAATGGACAAGGGGCGCTCAACACGTCAGCCAACGCCAGGGGGCACAGAGGAATATACGGGCACGGCCAGTGGAACGGGAAGATCATCTGAGGACGAGGATGAAGATGAGAAAGTGAGATTAAAAAAAAAAAAAGGAAGATAGTGCTCCTTTGTCAAATGTTGCAGGTCAATTAGAATGATTTCAAAACAGGTCAACAGTCTACTCAAATGTTTACGGTTTGTTTGAATTTTTTCTCTAGGAGTTTTCTCGCCTCGCAGTTTTCCTTGGATTGGGGCGCACTTAAATCATGGTTGCAGCTGCCGTGGTCTTGTTGTCATGCCCTACTGCACTCCGCAACGCCCTGAACTGCTACAACGATTATTTCTAGTCATAGTTATACTATCTTTATTGTTACTATAACTGCCACTGTTCATCAAACCAACTGCTATAATTAGTATGAATCATGTTTCTCTATACCTGTATCAGTGTCTCCGTGTCCCAACCGGCAGCGACAGATGCCGCCCACAAAGAGCCCGGGTCTGTCCGAGGGTTCAGCCTAAAAGGAAGTTTTTCCTCGCCACTGCTGCACCAAATGCTTGCTCGTGGGAAAAGTGTTGGGTCTTTGTAAATGTTTGGTCTATCTGTGTATCTCAAGTGTCTTGAGAGAACTATAAAATTTAATTGAATATATTCAGCCAGTCTTCTTTTATATTGATTTTATTCATATTATTCACTAATTTATTTATTTTGTCCACTTTTTAATGCAAACATCTTTTATTAGAATTTTTTTTCCATGTATTTATTTTCTCCTGATTTTTTATTTGTTTACTTATTTAATTTTATTCTTTTCTACGTATATATTTTTGTTTTCTTTAAATCAGAAAAAGATGCATATTTGTTGTGCTGTATTATGTATTAACTGACGGTGACCAACACAGTAACTAGAACAACCATATAAGACAATACTAATAAGTGCATTAACTAAACTGAAATATCTTTCTTTCACATTTCATTTGACCAAAGAAGAGGACAGCAGCATAAAGAGTGTGAAGTCAATATGGTGAGGCAACCCCTGGAGGGAACTAAATAACCACTCAGACTTACAGACACCAGCGCTTCAGTGACGCTGGTCAGTACGGCGGGTCGTAGCGAGTGGACCAGGATCTTGTGTTCGGTGACGGCAAACACCAGCAAGGTGACGGCGTTCTCTGGTCCGAGATTCTGGAGCAGCATGGAAAACCGACCGCCACTACGAAAAAAAACAAATGTACTAAATTCAAGTTCAATAAAGGGAACTAGAACAGGGTCTTTTTCTGACCATTGAACATATTTTGGGTTCCAAAAGAATCTTCAGACCAATAATACTGTGACTGAACTCGGCATTTTCTGTTTTCCATTTTCAATTGTATGAAGGGAGCTCAAAATTGATAATATAGAAAAGATTAAATACAGTATTTGAGGCCTATTTGTGCTTTCTAATTGAAAAGGTATCAAACAAATCAACACATCTGAACTATGTTTTTCTGCATGTACATAAACTGCATAATTCCTTTACATTTTACAGAATGTGCTGTCAGATATCACCAGAAGAACATGTGTGCAGCTGCTCTTACCTGAGCGGTAAAGGAGAAAACACTGGCTGGCTCAACATCAGGCTGTCATGAGGGGAAAGCTGCAGAAAAGCTGGAAAGTGAGATAAAACCAACCGAGCAAAAATACGCCTGCACTGAATCATTTCAATATCAGAGCGTCTATCTGCACCCCCGGTACGAATAGCCTAGGCCACACAGCTGAGCTATTCACCCCCTGTGACGTAACAACAAAAACATGTTGCTTGCGTCCACCGAAATCATGGCAGCAGAAACTGGCATATTAAGAAAGTTTTGTCTCTAAAGTTTATGACAATTGAATTTCTAGCGGAAAATGGATACTACAGTTGCGCGGTCTTCAGTGAAAGCATACAACCATTAGTTTGTTAGTTAGTACCTATTTTTTGTATACAGTATGGTTACCTAGCAACCGAGGCTTAAAGACACCAAGTGGTCAACGGTTGTACTACATTCCACTTGAACTGCTAGATGAGTGGTTACAACAGTGAGCTATGGCCCAGGAGTCTGGGGTGCGATTCCCCAGTGAAGAGATCTTGTTTCTTTTATTTTGGATTGGATAATTTGCATGCCATTGCACAAGTCAGGGCGTGCCCCCCCAGGTCGAGAACCAAGCAAGTGTATGTATCAACGTCTCTCTGAAGTGTGCGAAATATTGGACACTGCAACGATTTTATTTAGGCCACAGAGCAATATTCCAAAAATGTGTAATACATGAGTAGTATGGATGGTACCAGATGGAGTATTAATAGAACACAATGCTATGTGCACCGGGGTATTAATAGAACACATTGCTGTGTGCACTGGGGTACGAATAGCATACACCGCTAATTGTAGCCTACCAGGGGTGCAAATAGCCTCACCCTTTAAATATTCATCCATAATGGAGGACCTAAACTACTACACCCCACAGGCAATTCTAAACACCTCCAGAAAACAACACTATTGTCTGCAAAATGATAAGCACCCATTTCTAACGTGCACAATATGCAGCAAACATCCCATCACTCGTGTGATCTAAACTTACCTGCACCAGGATGCGAGGCCTCTGAGAGGAAGGGAAGGGAACTTTGTGCATAAAATGAGAGATGTGCCTGGGAAAAAAAGAAATAAGGGGGATGTGAGGCCAAAAATATCAGCAGTTGGCAGCCAAATAATCAGGCAATGCTTTTCAGACAGGTTAGAGTTATGAGCAGCAGTAAAACATGAAAAGCATGAACATTCTGTTACAAATCACCTAACCGAGGTAATGTCAAGTAAATATATTCCAAGTTAAAACATGATACAGTGTTGGTGATGGATTTTGTATTTCTGGACCTGGATTGGATTATTACACCGCGTATTACATTTGCAAGCACAAAGATGCTTCCGGTGTAAAGAAAAAATGGAAAACATTTCCACTACAATACCAAAAATAAACATCAGGTGTTGCTGTCAGTCCCGATGCACTGCATATCACATATTGATAATATCTCCTTTGATTTAGTAAGGTTGACACCATATAGTAAATTTCTTGTCACGCCCGTTGACAAAAGCACTATATATGTATATTATCTCTCTAGGGGAGGTGGGGGATTTTAATTTTACCTGCCCTTGTCAGTGATTTTAATCCTGTCAAACACTATCATTCAATTATCAGGCAGCATTTCGACAGAACAGAGGACTTATTGGCTGAAATAATAGAGTTGCAAAATGTTCAGAGCTATTACAGGCGCCTCTGGCTCCAGAAGTAAAAGTCCCATTTATTTTTCCCATAGACAACGTTACCTGACTCACAGTTGGAGCACTTTTACAGAATGAAACTCACCTGGTCAAAATCAGTACAAAAGATGAAAAACTGCATTAGAAAGTGTCTGGTTCTTTGATTTAAATAAAATTAAATAAAAAAGTACAGCCCTGTGTACATAAAAATATTTAGAGGAGAAGGTACTTACAACTCCCAAGGTGCATTTCGGCAAAATGTATCCAATTACCAAGCTTAACATGCGCCACTAACGCCCCCGTCAGCAAAAATGTTTACCAATTGAACAACAAAGCATCTTACTGGCTTCTTCTACATAGAAATGGCGGCCAAGGCTTGTGGGTATTGCAATATTTAGACGCATCGCCATGCCAAAGTGACACAAAACTTGACTTATTTGGTGGTTAGAACATAAACCTATACAGTGGCTTGAAAAAGTGTTCACACCCTTTGAACATTTCCACATTTTGTCACATTACAACCACAAATGCAAACATATTTCATTGGGATTTTCTGTGATAGACCAACACAAAGTGGCGCATAATTGTGAAGTGGAAGGAAAATTATACATGGTTTTCAAATTTTTTTTTACAAATAAAAAACTGTGAAAAAAAGTGTGGCGTGCAAAAGTATTCAGCCCCCTTTACTCTGATAGCCCTAAATAAAATCCAATGCAACCAATTGCCTTCAGAAGTCACCTAATTAGTAAATAGAGTCCCCCTGTGTGTAATCTAATTTCAGTATAAATACAGCTGTTCTGTGAAGGCCTCAGAGGTTAGGTTAGTGTCAACATTAGTGAACAAACACCATCATGAAGCCCAAGGAACATACCAGACAGGTCAGGGATAAAGTTGTGGAGAAGTTTAAAGCAGGGTTAGGTTATAAAAAAAATATCCCAAGCTTTGAACATCTCACGGAGCACTGTTCAAGCCATCATTCGAAAATGGAAAGAGTATGGCACAACTGAAAACCTACCAAGACATGGCCTAAACTGACAGGCCGGGCAAGAAGAGCATTGATCAGAGAAGCAGCCAAGAGGCCCATGGTAACTCTGGAGGAGCTGCAGAGATCCACAGCTCAGGTGGGAAAATCTGTCCACAGGATAACTATTAGTTGTGCACTCCACAAATCGGGCCTTTGTAAAAGAGGCAAGAAGAAAGCCATTGTTGAAACAAATCCATTAGAAACATGGTGGTGGCAGCATCATGCTGTGGGGATGCTTTTCTTCAGCAGGGACAGGGAAACTGGTCAGAGTTCATGGGAAGATGGATGGAGCCAAATACAGGGCAATCTTAGAAGACAACCTGTTGTCTACAAAAGACTTGAGATGGGGGCGGAGGTTCACCTTCCAGCAGGACAACGACCTTAAACATAGAGCCAAAGCCACAATGGAATGGTTTAGATCAAAGCATATTCATGTGTTAAAATGGCCCAAAGTCAAAGTCCAGACCTAAATCCAATTAAGAATCTCTGGCAAGACTTGAATATTGCTGTTCACAGACGCTTTCCATCCAATCTGACTGAGCTTGAGCTATTTTGCAAACAAGAATGGGCAAAAATTTCAGTCTCTAGATGTGCAAAGCTGGTAGAGACATACCCCAAAAGACCTGCAGCTGTAATAGCGGCGAAAGGTGGTTCTACAATGTATTGACTCAGGGGGGCTGAATTAGGGCTGGGCGATATGGTGAAAATCAAATATCACGATATTTTTGACCAAATACCTCGATATCAATACAGCAATGATATTGTAGTGTTGACTATTGGTGCTTTCACAAAATATTTACACAATGAGATTTTTGATAAATATTCATCAGTAATGTGGATATAATGACTAAGTGGGTAAAGGCAAATAATAGAACAGTTACAACAGTCTGGTAAGTTCAGAAAATGACATCACTTTACTGTAATGCAGCCTTTAAAACCAGGAAAAGACAACACTTGTCATATTACGATATTACAATATCCAAAATCTAAGACAATATCTAGTCTCATATCACGATATCAATATATCGCCCAGCTCCAGTCTGAATACTTTTGCACGCCACACTTTTGTTTTTTTATTTGCATTAACATTTACATTTGTGGTTGTAACGTGACAAAATGTGGAAAAGTTCCAGGGGTATGAATACTTTTTCAAGCCACTGTATGTTCAGAAAATGATCTGGAATAGTCCCATGTTCGATTGTTCAGTAACATTGAGGCGTTTGTTTAAAGATTTTTTTTAAATGAGAATATAGAATGGGGGAAAAACACTTTGGGAACCAGTGGCTTCTACCACTACGTAATGTGAAAAGTCAAAATAAGCACACACTAACACAGCATAAAATGGTGTAATTAAGAGCCAAATGAAGAGAACTCACTTCTCGATGGGCAGAGCGTGAGGGCCGGAGATAGAGTAGCGATAAAGGAATGTGAGGAACTTGCGGAAAGCGTCAAAGAAGGGCCAGTGGGAAAGCAGACAGATACACTTGTTGGTGAAGACCAAGCGTGGGGTTGTTGTGGTGGTGCTGTTAGTGGCGCTGCTGGCGGCTGTCCCCTTACAGTTGGAGGAGGGTTTGGGTGGATCGGGGCTCAAGAGACCTAGCTGGGAGGACTGCTCATCAGTCAGACACTCCTGCGGGAAGGGCTCATAGAACTGAATGGCAGCACCGTAGACCTGAAACAGGAGGAAATGTTGGATACACAACTCACCAGATGCGGTAGATGCAGATGTAGCACATACAGTAACTGCATGTACGAGACCTTTCTAAAAACAGTCTGAAGCCACGTTGGATCTCATCGTTACGGATATAAATTTATGATGAGACACTGACACCGACACTTCATTTAAAGGGCAAACTGGGAAAGCATTTCTGTTGGCCTGCTGTAGAAATGTGCAGCTCAGAGGTCACCACACTCAAAACTCTCCTTGAATACACCTGCCACCACATCTCTGTGTTCATTAGCATTAGGGTAGCAACAAATTATCATTTTCCTAGATCTGCTAAGTTGACGTTCAAAATTGCTTGTTTTATCTGATCAAAAGTCCAACACCCAAAGATATTTAATTTACATTCAAATATGACAAAGAAAAGCAGCAAATAGTCACATTTGAGCAGCTGGGACCTGCAAATGTTTGACATTTTAGCTTGAAAAACCACAATTAGTTATCCAAATAGTTGCAAATTACTTTTCTGCTAGTTGACTTATCAACGAATCCGCTAATCAAGACGGTTTTAGCTCTACGTAGCCAATTTAATTATCTACAGTAATGTTTGTATACACACACACATATGTACTTCTATAACGACGAGGAGTCTTATTGAAAAAATGCATTCCTGAGCACATAACAAGTAACATTAACCATATAAAAAAACAAATCTTAACCCTCATACAGCCTTTTGAAGAAGTGGGGACACCTCAAAATATCCTCACGTGTAATTATAACATCTCAACACTGCATTTCCTTTTTGCTACTTTTATTTGCATCTTACTGTCATTACGTATTTCAATTATGCTTGATTTTTATTATCATTTTAGTGCTTTTGTTATTGATATTCTATCCTGCACTTTCACTGTTTTATTAAAGTGCTGTTCGTTCTAATTGTTGTATGTCTTGGGGGGTACAGCCTTACATGGGTTTCGGATTCCGAATTCATATCCCGTAAATCTTTTAATCTGGAAAGCACTTTGTGCTTAATGCTTGAAAAGTGCTAAATAAATAACCTTATTATTACTACTATTATTATGTTGTCAATGTTTAACAATGATTTCCAGATGGGAAAGTCCAACGGATGTACTAATAATGAAAAGTAGCAGACAGTTTAGAAACCTCTATGCAGTCCTCTGAATCATCCCTACACTCTTAAATAAATGAAAACATTAATAAGCATAAAAAGAAAACAGTGCACCTCTGCTTAACCTTTATTGATCATCAATACCATGCAGACAAACAAACAGCGGTTAGCTGAGCCAGCAGCAGCATTAGGCCAAATAAATCCTCTCTGCTTCCTGGAAATATGAGACTTTCCCCAATTCACGCACGGATCCAAGCTAACTGGCTTATCTGCTGGCCGCCTGTGTGAGTCACTTTTTTAACATTTTACCGCGAAATGGACCGAGGTGACCCATGTCCTTGTTTGCTGATGACTGAACTGAGAATGTGTGAATGTGTGTGTGTGTGTGTGTGTGTCATATGTTGTGTTTAGAAACGAGGCATTGTATCTTTGTCCGATGAATATGAATGACAATCAGACCTGCTTATTCATGTGTTTAATCCAAACAAAACAGTTGTGGCGTTTTGTTTTTTTGCTCTTTTAACCAATCCCCACTTATTCTAGGGCCTCATACAGGGTTGATTTGCGTTTATTCTGTCATACACAACTTGCAACACACAAGTACAAGTATTCACAAACAAAAAAAAAAACTTTAAAAAAAATGAAGACAACCAAAACAGGATTGGCAAGATGTGGCAAGAGTTCACGTCTGAATTAAGATTTGTTTTTAATAATGAAGAGTTTAGGCAGCGGTGAAAAGCACATTTACTCAAGTATTGTACGGTACTTAAAGGTCCAATGTGTAGGAATTTCTCCCATGTTGAGATCATATATCGCAATCAACTCTCTCGCACCGCGCAGTTCAAAGTACGTATTACAGCTACGGTAGAACTTCACGCTTCAAAAAGCCGGTCTCGTGCTCTTTTCAATATTTGATATATTTTTTTCTTTTTCTGGGTGAAGAAGAAGAAGACTCCTGTTCCTGAAATCTGGATTCTGAATACATGTCGGGAAGCTAACATTAGTTTAGCTAACAGCTAATTCGGCTAACCGCTAGCTGACAGTTAGATTCAGTCTAAAATAACGTTAAGTCAACATTAATGGGAAAAGCAGGCTACAGCTAAATTAAGACTTTATAGTAATAACAATAAAGACAAATATTGAGTGATGGTATTTTAAATGAGCAGAAGTAAAGTAGAACTGATGTAACAGCTGTTATATACAGTACAGGCCAAAAGTTTGGACACACCTTCTCATTCAATGTGTTTCTTTATTTTCATGACTATTTACATTGTAGATTCTCACTGAAGGCATCAAAACTATGAATGAACACATATGGAATTATGTATTTAATAAAAAAGTGTGAAATAACTGAAAAAATGTCTTATATTTTAGATTCTTCGCAGTAGCCACCCTTTGCTTTTTTTGATAACTCTGCAAACCCTTGGTGTTCTCTCAATGAGCTTCATGAGGTAGTCACCTGAAATGGTTTTCACTTCACAGGTGTTCCTTGTCAGGGTTAATTAGTGGAATTATTTCCCTTATTAATAAAAAAAGCAAAGGGTGGCTACTTTGAAGAATCTAAAATATAACACATGTTGTCAGTTATTTCACACTTTTTTGTTAAGTACATAATTCCATATGTGTTCATTCATAGTTTTGATGCCTTCAGTGAGAATTTACAATGTAAATAGTCATGAAAATAAAAAGGAAACGCATCGAATGAGAAGGTGTGTCCAAACTTTTGGCCTGTACTGTATGTTAACGTTTATTTTCAAGTTTTATTTTGAGGGTCTTTTAAAGTTATTACATGCTGTCTCAGCTAGCGGTTAGCCAAATTAACTGTTAGCTAAACTAACGTTAGCTTGGCTGTCGACCGGAAGTGTGGAACAGATCGTGCATTGTCCTAAATCCTCGTACAACAGCGCATGCACGAACATTTTGCGCATGTGCACAACGGATCGTGCAGGCACAACGGATCGTGCAGGCACAACGGATCGTGTACCGACAGTATATACTACTATCTATGCGTCTAGCCCAGTTCATGCAAATGCAAATGTAAAATTTTAAGCCAATAGGAATACTTGGAATTGATGGTGGTTTAAAATATTCATGAAAAAGGACGGAAGTTAGGAAGGAAGGAAGTTTGTGAACGGGCAAATCAGATTTTGATAATGAACAACTTAACACGTTACACACTGGACCTTTAAGTACAAGTTGGAGCTAGGGCTGGGCGATATATCGATATTAAAAATATATCGATATATTTTTAAATGAGATATGGAATTAGACCATATTGCATATATCGATATAGTTCAAATGTGATCCTTGCTCCCATAGATATATACACAGACGTCGCCTTGAGGTTCTAAACATACGTCAAAACCGCCGCCATCTTGGAACAGGGGTCCGAAGCATTCAGATCAACGCTAAAGATGCCGGACTTTTGTACTGCTTAATTATGTTCGATAGAGGAAATGAAAAGAACAAACAGCAATGAATAACATTTAACAGGTGACAATGTGTTTTATGATTATGTATGCCGCCTTCGACCAGCAATCTGAGCTCCGGGCGGCAGCGGGGAGGCGGAGAGCTCCGTGGCGGCCGCAGCGTCTCTTCCCCGGGAAAAACACAGCTTTGCCTCGCTGCTGCGCCGGTCCCCGCTGATCCAGATCGGACCAGCCAAAGACAGAGTGGTGATCGGTAGGATCTTACACGTAGTCCAGGACGACTTGTATGTCGATATCGGCGGAAAGTTCCAATAAGTTTGCCGGCAGCAGGCGGACGGAGAGAAGCTACAGCGGGGCAGCAGAGACCGTCTGCGGCTGCAGGATCTGGAGCTCAGTGCCCGTTAAAATGACATGTAACGCATAAATACATACAGAAATAAATAGTGGAGGAATGAGCCTGGACATTTCAGTCTGTTTTAAACTTCACCTTGAAGCAGAAACTCTTAGTTCAGAAGGGTGAAGTTTCCGTTTGGACTCAGATCTGTGAACCGATCATAATAAATATTCTTTGTATTAACACATTAATTAGTTTCTTTGTTTTGTAGTCGATAGTTCATCTTTTAGTTTACTTAAGTGGAAGCAGTATCAAGTGGAAGAATGGGACTATAAACCTAGGCTTATAGGCATGAGGCATTACATTTTGAACAAAGTAGATTATATTAATATCAAAAGCTTAATTGACCTTTGGAACGAATCACAAATATGGAGCTTTGATTTCAAAAAAGGTACTCCTGTTATACAGTATTTAGGTTTACATTTTATTGTTATTTGAAAAGCTGAGCATTTAATCATGAACCAGGTGAAGAAACCGGTTTATTATTTATTTGATTTTGCAACTGTCTCTATGAAACTACTTGTGACATGTCATATTTGATTTTGGCTTTGACTGAACATTTGCTCTCACTTTGCGGAAAAAAATATCGGGATATATATCGTATATCGATATTCAGCCAAAATATATCGGGATATGACTTTTGGTCCATATCGCCCAGCCCTAGTTGGAGCCACTTATACTTTACTTTAGTATTTCTATTTTTCTGATTATTACCATTATCTGATCATTATTTTCAGCTTTAGTTCCCAGTTACTTTGCATATAATGACTTTTGGAACATATCTCGTGATTAGTTTCTAAAATAGGATTCGCTGTAATAAATGTAACAATCCAACAGTGTTTAAAGTAGTTCAAATTTGCTCTTCCTCGAGCATCTGCAACAGTAAAATGCTGTTTACATGTTAATGCATCATTAATAGTAATGTAACACTGTGATACTTTTATTTCTGATACTATCGGAATTTAACATTTGTATAACGGTGGGTTCATTACCCCTAAACTTGAATAAGTAAACTCTGCTACCAACGGAAAGCCCAAGCATTTCTTTGCAGTGGTCATCCGGATGAAATTAATCGTACACAAACACATGGTAGATGAACGCCCAGGCTCTTGGGCTCTCCAGCATGTCGTTTAGTTGCCAGTTGCGCACATTTCCTCCGGCCGTTTTGCACGGTGTGGCGGCTTGCCCAGCCAACTGAGGACTTCCAAACTTGCATGCAAACAAAACCCACACACACACACACGCAAACTCGACTCAGCAGCAGTAGGCCACAGAGGGTTTGGCACCAACGATCGCTGCCGACCCCTAACTGGCCTTGTTCAGCAGAGCCGCTGCTATCTAAACATCAGTACGCTTTGGATGTTATTTGTTTTTAATCACGATTGTGTTTCACCACATAATTCACTAATATGCATCAACACGAGCCTGGTCCAGACTCGGCCACCTTCCAAAGCACAGCAGGAAAGGGGCTTGTGTTTGGATTCTCTGGGCTGCATGTAAGTGAACAAACACGGGTGTCATTTGGACATTTTCACGTGCGCGTTTCTTTTATAGTTGTGGAATTTGGGGGTATAATCTACAAGGTATAGCAGTGTCATGTTTAGACAACTACAACAGAAGCCAATTTCAGTCCGGTGTAAACAAACCATCATAACCCTGAAACAAACGGGAAAGAATTTGATTGTTAACATAAATGAACAGGATGATAACAACATTAAGTGCCTTAAAAAGGAGTTTAGTTTCCTCTGCTCTGTTAGAAGATCCCTTGCAGCAGTACTATGCTTTAATGTACACCCAAACTCTGACGGGAAAAATAAAGAAAACTTCTCCATAGGATGTAGGATCAACCAATCAGCTCGCTTGACACGCAGATCCACACTACACATTGCTGGAATTTGGGAGATGTGCTGATTGGCCTTACCCATAACACCCTTTCCTGCATATGTTCGCAAAAACATTTACCTGTATCTTCGAAGAAGCATAATTCCAGTTTAAGAGGCTAATCTGAGGTGGATAATGGGTTATGAGAACTGATGGGTCATTTGAGGGGTTCTGGAGTTTCTGTGAGTTGCTTCATACATACTGATTCACACTGGAGTGCGTGTTTAAGTGTGTCGAATTGGTCTAGTGTGTTACCACTAAATTTGAAAATAGGTTTTTGCCATACCCATTATAGAAAAAATTTTCAGGATGTGTTTTCAGTGGGTTCACTGGGTACCTCATATTTCCGTTCCAACTGAAGTAAAATACTCAAATTTCTGTTAGAGTCTCTGTTGGATGTGGTAGGTCCATTTTAGGTAATCCATGTATCCTTCTCATTACTGGTGAAAGGCTTACTTTCACTGGATCATGCAGATTATCATTACATCATTTAAATTCTTGCTTTAGTGACTAATGACCACATCTCGCCTTAGACACAGCTAGCGTAACAAAACTGGGCAAAAAACTTATCCAGGCCTTTAAAAGTACAATATAATGTTTTCGGGGACACTAGTGTGCATGTAAACTCTACGCTGTTTGTTTGTGTGTAACTACATGCAAGTGACAGAGAGAGAGAGAGAGAGAGAGAGAAAGAGAGAGAGAGAGAGAGAGAATATGCATTGATGTCTGGTCAGCCTTGTCCTTAATATTAAAAGGTGCCCTGCCACACGTATTTCATTACTTTGTGGTAATGTCTGAAGTTCTACCATGGACTCTGTAACATTTTTTGTGGACAAAATCCCTTGGTTACCTTGTTTCAAGCCATTCTAGCGTGGTATAGAAAGCCTACAGGAAGACTCAGCTCGATTTCTGCCAGTTCTCATTAATATTCAACAAGCTAAGCGGTTTGAATCTGATTGGCCTACAGCTAGAATCCTTTACCCAGCCCAACTGGGCAAGCTAATGAATAGTAATGATCTCAGGCAATATGATGTCAGACTGACCAGCTTTTGTAATTGGCCTGATTTCTCTGCTTATTTCTTTTCAGTGGATAGAGCTGACAAAGGAGGTAGCAGTTCATTTTCACATTCACAACATAACACAAACACATATGGACCTAACATATTTCAAAAAATGCAAGTAAAAACGGTTTTGTATGGCAGGGCACCTTTAACAAATAAACTAACAAAGTGTAATTGCATTTACTACTATTATTTGCGTTTTATTCATTTCTTCAGCAAACAGGATCATCTTTCAAAAAGAAACACTAGATGTGGAGTTACAAGGTTTTCACCTGACAAAAACAACATGCCTGCCTGACCCACTTTCCCGTCTGGCATTTAGAGCATTGTGGTTTTCTCATGCCCCACTGTAGTGCAGTAGTCTGTGGTCGTGTCAGCTGTATAGATGGCAGTTACAGACTGTTGATGAGGTCTAACAGTCACTGACACCCTCTCATGTCTGATGCTGCTACTGAGATGTGTGTCATTGTTGTCATATGGATGAGAGAGAATGAAAGAAAAAGTAGTAAGAGAAGAGTGAATCTATCCATTTGTTTTTCCATTTTACCTTCTCTCCGGAGGCTCCGGTGAGGACAAAGGTGGAAAAAACAGGGAGGGAGTATTTGGTGTTAGCTGGCCAGCACTCGATTGTGGCCCCCATGGGAAGGCAGAAGAGAGGGACAGACTCTGGTAGTGGGAATGACTCATAGTCCTCCTCTGGATATCTGCTGAATAAACCTGGAACAGGAAGAGAACTCAGTTTAGAGGGCTGCAAAGTGCACCCTTCCCCTGTGATTACCAATCAACAGCTGATTTAAATGCAAAATTGCCTTTCCACAAAGCTCAAAATCAAACCAAACCAGTTCAGTTCACAAAGAGACTGTACTTTATTGAGTCAGTGTCTCACTAGACATGCCTGGCTTTGTAATAAGCAATCAGTGCTTGGTAATCATCAGGCATTTGGGTCATTAGTCACTGTCTGTGAACACAAACAAGAAACAATGATGTAGTGATTTTCAGTTTCTGCACCTTCTTAACTTTTTGTGCTTCATCAAACTTTGGCTCAAGGACTCTACAAGCGTTATTAACAGGCACAAACTGTGGAGAACTCGAAAATAACTCAATGCCTCCTAAGTGACAAACCTTCAAACATCATCAAAGGTTTGTTCATTAAATGTTAAAAAATTGTAAATGCACAAGCATGCACATTCACATTCTTGGGGGGGAATGTTAAACTGGTGTACAATTTTATATACATTTCTTACGTCTCTGTATCATTTAACACTAACATAATCTGACACAATTATTCATCATGAAAACGCCTGCAAGTGCACAGCTAAAGAAGTAATGCACAGACTCTATAGATGAGGAAAACTGTCATTTTGACTTCAGTGAGAAACGATGAGAAGCAGTTGTAATAGATACAGTAACAAGTTACATGGTGGTGATGGAAACCTTGTGAAAAGAGTACACAACACAGGTAATAAATAGAGTTATCAACAGCACCAGTGAGTTTAGCACCCTATAAAGGAATAGTTTGACTGCTTATTGGCTTTCTTGCAGAGAGTTAAAATAGGTAGGGTCGGATGCTTGGGGACATAATCACTACTCACAAGGCCAGTTGGTGAAATGCTGCAGCTGGTGAGCTAACCATTAACTGGACAGCCAGCCCAGCCAGGTTACTGCTGGTCAACATCTCCCGGAGCTTCTCTTTCCAGGGCTTCTACAGGTTTCACCAAGTCAAATTTAAGACTTTTGAAGACCTTTTTAAGACCGTAATGAATGAAATGTACCCTACAGTATATCACAACATCAAAAACAAAGTCAGACGTCAGAGTCCGAAAAACATTGTCTGGAACAATGCCCAGATTTCCACATTTGCATTATAAGACTGGTGTCTAGATTGGCTGCAATATAAGTTGCATGTTGATCTCATTTTTTGTCGTAATACAGTGAATTATATTTGGAGCTTGCTAAAGGTCACCCAGAAAACTCATAATAGTAGCATAGCGTAACAGTCTGCTGCAAACCATTGCTCTTTTGAGAAACATGTTTTACTCGGGTTGAATGAAAGTGTGTGGTGCAACACGGCTAATAAGCTAAGATGGCTTGATCCATTTTGGACTCTCCGACTCTTTTTAAAAAAGGTATTCAGAGCTCACCAAAGTTCAAATCTACGTGGAACATTTGCGCAGATTAATTTCGCCTCCTTGAGCTCTGAATATTTACTCTCTATGGCCCAAACACACTTATTATTTTGGAAAGTAGTTGTTTGTGTCAACCTGATGAATGGGAGTCCAATATTCACTATCATTTTAACTCTTGTTTGATCTCCAGCAACTCCTAAGAAAAACCTCTGTAATCAGCTGCCTGAGGCTGGTGGAAATGGAGATGATAAGAGCACCGAGACTGAACCAAAACTGTGCTGTAACTGCAAAACAATAAGCTAAAAAGGGTTAATAAACTCCATAGAGCTGCAAAGTCGATGATAATTCTCACGGAATGGAATGTGCAAGTGACTCCATTCATATTATATACTGTAGTCGTTTGAGTTCATATACAAATAAATTGATTAATGCAACTTTGAGAATTAACATAGTATCAATTCAGGAGGTTCCTGACAGTTCTTCTCACTAAATATTAGGCTACTATAATGTACACACCGGGGAAGGTCTTGTATACACTCTACAGCTAAATGTACACATTTACAATATTTCCATGTTTATTTGAATGTGAATGGACAGATGCTACAACATAGTAGCCTGACAAGCCAGACCCACATGAAGATGTTGGGTCTGGGAACTCCCCATTGGCAGGGCTCAACCCAAGGGATGGGATAAACAGTTGTCTTTCAAATTCCCTCTGCATGCAATAGGATATCGCTACAACCAAGAAGAGCAACGAAGAAGGTAGCGGAACTAGTTGACAGATTAAACTTTTGCCGTGTTTTTTAAGAATGACTTCAGTGCCGTTCCTTGTTCTTTTCTCAAAGAAAAGCTTAACTCCAAGTCTTCCAGAGTCGCGGCCAAAGCCGATTCGAAAGACCGCTATTCGCTAGCAGCAGCAGCCATAAGCCTGCCCACCGACTCTGTACACGATGTGATTGGCCCGGCCAGAGTTTGGCTTTTCCAGCTCGCAAGCCAACGGAGAGTTGCTAGACCCCCTGGCTGCAAATTACATTTGCTGCCACTAGGGTGCATCTAGATTTCTAGGCTAACGACACAGACATTTGTGCAACAAATCTCCAATGTATAGCATCACAGCATTTATAGCTACTGCTAATTTCCAATGCCTGTCCACCAACAGAAGAAACTTAGTTTGTTCAGTTCTGGATAAAACTGTTGCATTAGTCTATAAATAAAGTCAGATGTTGCAGAACATGTTTGTTTCCAAATATCAAAGCATGAAGCATGCTGGATTTTTCCTGGCCTGAAATGTGGAAAATAAAAACTTCTGTGAGCTGACTTATCCAAAAAGCTAGTGAGAAACAGATAGCATCGCACCATTCACAGTCTGCTGCACATTTCAAGATATGTACAACAAAACATCAGCCAGCCAATCTGAAGCTGAGCCAAACACAACCACACAGAGCCAACAGTGTTATCAGAAAATGACAATCTTCTGTCATCGGTTTTTGGAACTGAAATCGCAAAGATTTAATGTAAAATAAGCCTCATATTACCAGTAAATATATGGCAACCATTTAACCCTTTAAGGGGGAAGGATATTGGTGTGCAGAGGCTTATCTCAGCTCCAATTCTGAGGCATCAACATGCTTCAACAAGCCTGAACTTGCAAGCACAGCTGTAGCAGAATGTCCTCATGCAGACAGTTTACTCTGCAGCAGACCCTCCTCTCTACAGACATTTCTATAACAACACATAGGGAAACAGGCAATATGTTTATTGCAATAAATATTTTTTACTTCAAAATGAACTTACTTTTTAGTACAACTTGTCCAATTTCATATTCATACAACAAGTAACTTTCCAAATACATCTACAATCATTCTCTGACTAGTTTGTTTTTCTCACAAAAGTAGAATAAGTGATTAGGGGAAGAACTGAGGGGGGAGAGAAAGTATTGGTTATCTGAAATATATACCAGGGAACAGGAGGTACACATCAGTATTTGGATCTGTGTGCACTGGTAGTTATGGGATTAGGAAGACTTACCTGCTTTGTAGGCTATGGTGTTGGTTTTGGCCACAGACTTCTTATAACACAGGTAGACCGAGGAGCCCCACTGAAAACAAGAGCACAACGGGAAAACTTAGCATTTAAAAAAATGAAATGATAACCCAATTTGATGAAGGTCAGCACGATGTCTCTGGGAACCATACAAAGCTCCTCGACCACCATCTGTTGGAAGCTAGGTTTATGGTCGCCGCGGTGTTCCTGGCGCGAGCCATGAAATTCCGTCACCACGTCGGTCGTTTCCAGCGCGTGGTCGTGCACCTCTGAATTTTCGTAACTCGCGGCACGCTCCGTTTTCAGTTCAAAATGGTCGGCTGGGAACACTGGCCAAGTCTTATGCAGGCTGCATGTACAAACATCTCTTGCTTATTCACGGATTATCTTGTTCCATTAACAGTCTATGGTTCGTACACTCCCTGGTGTTTCGGATAATGCTGCAACAAACAATACGTTGACCATAAACGTCTGCGAGCAAGCATGCACGTAGCGGGGGCTCACGCCAGGGTGTCACGCGCCATGGTGTCACGCGCCAGTATAACCAAGCCTTGAGAGTGAGTGAGTGAGTGAGTGAGTGAGTGAGTGAGTAAGTAAATGAGAGGTTAATTGCAAAGCCCTTTGTCCACTGGCAGGCAGAAAAGCACTGTATAAGTGCAGCCTATAATCATTCATCATTTGGCCTCAATTAAAATGTCCCCATAAAGCCAGTCAGTGTAATTATCGATAAAGTAGAAACTACTGTACAAAGATGTATTACCCCTCCAACAGTTTAGACCTACACATCCCAACCAAAAGTCCAACTACACTCAGACATGTGCATCTAGTAACTAAACCATTAGCATGCAGAGAGAGAAGTGATAATGCGTCGGATAAACACGTCTTGTTTGTGACAATTAGTCACTGTAAGGGAAAGATGGACTATGGCGACTCAAATTTGCAATAAATCTATAACAACCCGGGGCTAGAGATGAAGTATGCACCCAAAGCTGTGCTGAAATATTAAAATGATCCTCACAGCTCCTACATTAGTCAGACTGAAAAATTAAGGTAGCTAAATCCCAATTTTATTGGAGGAGCCACAACTTCTCCTGCATGCATCACAAGTCTCTGTAGATTTAATGTACGTATATACAGACTCACTAATCAATTCCTGTTTTAAGACAAATGAGCCACACACAGTTTCTCAAAGGGGGGGTGGGGAAGGTCACCGGTTATATGAAATGTCAAATGCAGAGCACGCTGCACACAGCAAGGACTTTGTGTGTGTGTGTGTGTGTGTGTGTGTGTGTGTGTGTGTGTGTGTGTGTGTGTGTGTGTGTGTGTGTGTGTCTGTATGTGTGAGTCTGTATGTGTGTGTGTGTGATTAAGAGAATATGACGGGATGATGGGCAACGGATGGAAAGGAGATATTTTTCAGCACAAATACTTAGTGAGGATTAAACCAAACACGAGAGCAGAGGCCATAAAACTCGAGGGACTTCCCTCATCGAAAAGAAAGTGGAACCGTATCAACACACATGGCATTTTAAAAACTCCCTGAGGCAATGCACGGTGGTTTTAGACAATTTTCCATAATTGGATGCACTAGCCAGTTTGTGCGAGTCATCTAGGGGTCGAAATCTCTCTCCTTACAACATAAAAACCACAATTAACTGGAAAAAAGAAGTAGCAGGTGGGATGCAGTCTATTTTTTTCATTTCCCTGCCCTTCTCTGTCCACAGAGAATCTCTGCTCTACATTTTTCCAACATAACCCATCATTTCAAATCTTTAACTGAAGAAAGTATTTTTTGTGTTTGTCAGGCTTACTCATAGTCATCGCCATGAAGCTCAACGTCATCTTGTATTTGTTGACTGTATTTCTGAAGCTCATATCACCAATTTAATTCGCTCTCCTTTAAAACGTGTGGAGAAGGATTTGAGAAAAGTGAGGCATCGGCGGTATAGTGTAGAGTTGAGGATTCAAGACGTCTGGCTAAAAAAAGTGTCTTGACATTTTGAATTTCAGACAAGGCTCTGACAGGATGAGCAATGAAGTCTGCAGAAATCAAAATGTCATGGTGTAACATATGTTAATACCTTGTTATGATGAAAAACATTCCAGGAGTTATTCGGTAATGAAGAACATGACATTTTTGGGGTGCCCACTTACCCTCGACCTGCACCCTCTAACGAAGTTATCTACAGAGACTTGGCTTGGGAACCCGAGGGTGGCCGGTTCCAAGTCCTGCACGGACCACAGTACGGAGTGTGGACTGCCAGCTGGAGAGGTGCCAGTTCACCTCCTGGGCACTGCTGAGGTGCCCTTGAGCAAGGCAATAAATCCCAACTGCTTGGAGTGCTGTCTAAGTGGCACCCCTTCGCTCTGACATCTCTCCACCAGTGTTTCCTCTATGTTGATCTACGGTTAAAATTTCTGCCACCACAGTATCAGAAATAGGGCAGACGCACAACAGGGTTTCCGCTATGTACATGTAGAAGCGGCGCACCGCATATGCCGAGCCGTCTGCTCTACTGAACTCAAGCGAACTGTCATCCACTCTCTCTCCCCGCGACGAAAGCCGCGACATGAAATCCGCACTCACGCGGGTCCAGTGAAATGTGACAGCTACAGTTTATGGGAAAATAGCATTGTGGACACTGAATTTGATGAATTTACTGTTTATCAGACCCCAGATGAGACAAGAAGCTAATGTTAGCAAACGCTGCGGTCCCTCTGCCTTTGACTCCCCGCTGCAGGAGACGCTGTATTCCTCCGACACGCTGTATTAGCGTTACTGTTTTAAAACAGGTTTCCAGGTTAGTGGCGGTGCATACCGTTAAAAACCAACATGAAAAACGTAACTAGTAATGTTCGCTCTGCGTTTTGTTTTGTTGTTAAACTGTGTGTAAAATGAGCGGTGACGTTAAATCACCGGTTTCAGGTAACGGCACCGTACGGTACTGTCTATTTGCTGGATGGTTTCAAGGTAACGGTCGGTAGCTAACATTAGCAGATAAGCCCGTTGATAAGCCCACGTTATTGTTCATATTTTGGCACAATGTTTCTGACCGTAGTAGTGGTGGTCATAGTGACTGAAAGTGTGATGTGAGATGCTAAAAAGAAACTACATGCTGTTTTCAGGTAACGTTACTTTTTGGCGTTCGACGTGCTTTTTCTTAAACAACTGAATGAATTCCATGTATCCATCCTGTTGCTCTGGGAAATTGGTCTCTCGTTTTTGCAAATGGGGACTCCAGAAAGAAGCCCTTGCTTTTTGACTCTGAGGTTTACTGTTGATGTATCAAAACTCCATTGCAGACGCTAGAAATAACTGGACTTGACCAAGAAATACTACAAATGAAATGTAAAAAAGTACATTGTGAAAAGCAGCATGTCAACAATGATTAGGCGTTCCCTGTCCACCAGTGTCTCTCTCACCATGCTGCTGTTGAGATTCTTCTCCACCTTGCAGAAGGTGTGCGGGGGAGTCTCGCCCTTGCTCGGGATGATGATGCAGATGTCCGTGACGGCGAGGGCGGTGTGCGGCTGGCTCTCGGGCGCCCGTCGGTAGGTGACGTAGATGCGCTGGGAGGAATTGCCGCTGATGTTGGCTGGGCGACCGGAGGGTGTGGTCTGGATGAGGTGACAGCCCTGCTTCAGCCGCTCCTTCCACTCATACAGCACGCTGTGGGAGGAGGCACAACACAGCAATCAGCCAAACAAAACTCCACATCAGCGTGTAGTTATTAGTGTGATTACCGCCTGGAATTAATCAACACAATATGCAGTCATGATCTCATTGGGCCAATTAGGTGGAGCTTCCCGTTTAAGTCTAGCATTGGGCATTCATCCCAGTTTTCAGTGGCTGACAGAATGGAGATGTTTAGGCTTAATGTCTGCTTTGCACACCATAAACTGCAAAGCAGAATTAATGCGATTCATGAAAAAACAACATATATATCAGCTTATGAAGTGGCAGGCAGAGTGCACAGATATCTCCCTAACTTCCAGCTCAGGGTCATTTTTAAACTCAATAACTTTTGCCACACTTACAGGAGTCTACACAGCAACAACAACAACAACAACAACAACAACAACATACGCTATGAAGTAAAAGAGCCATCAAGTTTTTGACACACAAGTGAAGAATGAAGTGAAAGTTACAAGTAATTTAAAACTGCAAATTCTCTGGTTTCACTTACAGTAAGTCATCAGGCATTTTAGTTTCTTCGTAACTCGTGATTATACTAGCTGGTGAAAGAATGACTTGGCATCTATGTTGCATGCAAATGCCATATTCAGTGTCCAGTAACAGCAACACGGCAGCTCACATAAACAGAGGAAACTACGAGCCAAGTGAGGAGCTCTAGCTGCTTTCAAACACAAACTGACAGGAGTAATCACAAGGTAAAATATTACACATAAATGTTTTTATTTAGTTTCCAGTGCAGCAACGTAAAAAGCTGTCGACCCATTCAGGACAGGTTGTATGAAAGGAACAAACAGAAAACAGTGTATGCCACACAAGTCAAACAACAGCAAAAGAAAGACCAAAATACTCAAAGTAATCCCTCCCAAATCACTGCCAGTAAGCAAATGTCAGTATGCGCCAGTCACAATGACACTGTAATTCCATTAAGCTGTGCTTGATTAATAAATGTTTATAAAGCCTGGAATGAGTTCAAAAAAGGTCCCCATGCTTTCCGTCATATTACACATTCTATATCTTTTGTATGTGGGCTTTGCTGTGGAAAGTGAAAGACAAAGTTTGGTGGGTGCATGCTGTACTTGTATGACGCTGTAATTAGAAGAAAACAAATGTTATAAGGTTATTTCTATACTCTAATTAATCACTGTCCCCTGCTTATATACAGTTTTTTGCTTTGTTGCATCCGTCAGTTGTCATGCAGTATATGCATATAGGAGTACACTGTCAGTCAAAACTTATTAACCCAGTACTGCATTGTAATAAGGCACCAGGGGACACTCACACAAACCACTTAGTGGACAAGTACTCAGAGGTATAGACGACTAACAGAAGTAGTAAACTAAAAAAATACTCTTTGTGCTTCCATTATGCACTTATCCTCCATTAATGTTTCAAGTGGATCTCAACAGGCATTTTGTGGCACTTTCTAAAAGCTGAAAAGAGAACAGAATTTAAAGTGGTCAACTGGGGGATTTTTTTCTTTAATTTTGTCTGTTTTTTATTTCTGGTTCTCATCCTACCCATCAGACCAGTGCAGCAGACAGCGTTCCTTCATCGACAGAGCCACCAATTCTTTGGAAGCCTCGGTTGCTAAAATCATGCACGGAAGCTCAACGCTCTGTTCGTTGCATTACTCTCCGAAAGACCAGTGGGCATACAAACAAAATAATCTGTGAATAAACACAAAGTAGTAGAGAAGAAGTAGAGAGCGGAAGAAAGGGAAAGCAGGCTGCCATGATAAACACCGACGTGCCGCCAAACATTACATTTATCTGCTCTAATTATGAACGGGACTATCCTTTAACTCCAAAATGAAATGACTGGCTGCCTCTCGATGTTACGAACACTTTTATTTTTTAGCTTTGACAAAGCAATCTCATGGTTTTCCACACCCTCCAACAAAATGTTTCTTCTTTTCCCAGTGTGGTGTATCTTAGACCACATATTTAAGGTCATTTGACTCCCTGTGGTCTGTACGTGAAGAATCATACAGATGTTTGTTGTCTTCCTATCCGACCATGTTGATATTGAAAGCACAGAGCACGGCGAGTTACATTATGGCTCATGCACCTCGCGCCGGCAACACTGCGGCGACCATAAACCTAGCTTTAAACTGGTCCTTGTGTTTGGTAAATTAGACCTTTAACCCTTGTGTTGTCTGCCCGTCAACCATGCAACTCTTTGTTTTTCTGGATCAAAATTTTAACCTTTTTTTTTCTCAACGCTTTGGTCGTCTTTTTCGACACTTTTGTTACTTTCCCATCATTGTTTTTGTCACTTTTTTCAAAGTTTTTCGTTTTTGCTGCACCTTTTGACATTTGTGTTTTTCCCCCCCATTTTTGTCACTTTTTTCAACGTTCTTTTATCATTTTCTTTTTCAAATGCTATAAAATTAAATAAAACTTGCGAAGAGCGTTGTAGGGAGCCATCCACGTTGACCTAAGGACAACAGGAGGGTTAATGCCTGTCTAAACAGGTAGAGTTGTGTGAGGAGGTCAAGAGGTTGAGGAGTTTTGTGCAGTATTTTTTTTAGGCTGAGGCAGCACACCTCTGTTCAAAAATAACTAAATAAAACATTAAAAGACTTACAAAATGAAACATTAACCTTCAGGGGTAAAGAGCAGAAGTGCTATTTTGCACAATAAAATGAGTGTGGCTATTGTTAAGGCTGTCAGATACTCACTTAAGTAATCACAAGACAGAATGTGTCAGTGTTTGGGTGGATTACAGTCTCTGCTTAATGTCAGTGATCCTCATATTTCCTTCTAGTCCTCAATATTGAACAAAGCTAAATTGATATTAATATGACTGGTCACAGATAACACTAGTGATTCCCTCTGCTGTCTGAGCAAGAAGTCACTGTCACATATGTAATATGTATAAATCAATATGTAAAAATGCACGTAAATGATGGCAGTTTTTATCTGATTCCACACACACACACACACACCTCAGCTCAGCTTCCCATTAGTCCTACCAGTGTCTGGGAAGTGCAGCCCCTCTGGGCTATCAGCACACAAAAGCTGCTGATACTGTCTGAGCAGAGCCACTGTGTCAGTGCCTGATAAGCACTGCACACTGTAGTGTCAGAGGCCAGTGTGAGCCTCCTTAGCATCGTCACCACCTGCCTCCTGCCAGCCAGAAGTGTGAGAGGACTCAACAAATGGTATCGAATTCCCCCAGTTCAAAAGATGTTGCTGAGGAAGACACCTGTAACAGCGCTTCATACCATTCCACTTTTTGTTGCAAAATTGCAATGCCAGGCAGACAGAAAGTGGCTGCTGTGGAAAAATGCTGCACAGGGAGAACAGAGCGCTTTTGCTTTTCAGAACCAAAATGATATGGACCAGATTTTAAGCCACAAACTGAACTTCATCACTCACAATACTAAGGAACTGCAGGGCAGAGTCTCATGGTACAAAGCTGAGAGTTCTAGAAACAACAGCAGCCACAATGTTTGCTGAGAGCAGCAGCTGATCGTTTCTCGGAATGAGACAAGTAATGGACACAGCAACATGTTAGGGTTATGCATGTATGCAATACATAAACACCATGGCCGGGTGTGTGTGTGTGTGTGTTAGGTAAGCTCAGACTCTGTGCACCTTATTACAGTGATTTATTTCAGTTGCCCAGAAAATTCTGTGACACTGGACACAAAATCAATTTAAAGCAATCTTCTGAAATTTCAGCAATATAAAATGTGAATCAGCGTTCTACAGCAGATGAAGCAGAAGCAGACACTACAACGTCAAGATGCATTTTAAAATGTGTGTCCTTTATCACATCTCTGTTTCAGTATACCAAATTATTATACAAAATGTCACTTTATAACTCTTTTAACAATAATATGAGTTCCCCCAGCTTGCCTATGGTTAGCCTCGTGAGACCGTCCTGATCTCGCGAGCTCCAGGTTTCCACTCGCAGATCAGTCTGGCATCTTGAGGTAGAGAAAAATTTGGAGCCGTTAGCCAAACGACCGGGCAAATCAGCGTTGGTTTTGAGGCGGATTTAGGTGGTGATAGACAGATGGTTTATCCAATCAGCTAACCAGTATTTTCAGACAGCGGTAGCCCTAATTCTGTTAGCCGCTCGCTAATGCTTTTTTTCTCTCTCTCTTATTCTTTTGGAATATGGTCCGGGAACCTGAAATGGTGCCTTTTATTCCTAAATTCTCGTTACACAAACGTCAAATATCCTTTACCGACATCTTGCTTGCATGCTGAGCTAACGAGCTATGCTTTGCCTGCAGCAGCAGGTGCGGGCTTGTGGTTGTATTTTCATACGCTTCGTGGCCCGTCTATCACCAACATAGGTGATAGACAGATGGTTCATCCAATCAGCTAACCTGTATCTCCGCCCCTTCCCAAAAGTTCTCCAACAGAAAGTTCCCAGATGGATATGCCAAGCAAATGCGAAGCAATCCATCTGGTGGAGTCAGGTTAGCCTATGGTCCCCCAGTGGCTAGAAATGGTGATATGTGTAAACCGAGCCCTGGGTATCCTGCTCTGCCTTTGAGAAAATAAAATCTGGAATCTTCCTTATATGATGTCATAAGGGGAAAGGTTACAACCTCCCCTTTCTCTGCTTTGCCCGCCGCCCACAGAATTTGGCCCACCCATGAGGAAATAGAGGTACAACCGTGGCTGAAAACTGGTCAAGGCCACTCACCCACCCTCCACCTTGCCACCCCTCTCTCCTCCTCAATAGCATTTAAAGCTGCAGACACAGAAATGGCACATCCTAAGGAAAGCTCATTGTGGGACTGGCTCTAGTGGCTGTAATTCTGCACCAAGGCTGAATTTCGGCAAAGAGACTTCAGATACAATAAGGCCTATATAAAAGCATCCAAAAAGCAGCATGTCATAGGACCTTTAAAAACTATTCTGCCTTTTTTTTGTAAGTTTCTTTATTATATGTACATACCATCATCACTGTCAGCAAACTATCCCAGCGTACCCTGTGATTATAGAGATAAAGAGCTGCATTTGTAATTATTAGGACAAATTGATTCTTCAATCTTGATTTTGCGGTCACAATGCAATAGCAATGCCAAGAAACAACCTGTCCACAGTTGGTTTGATACAATTGCGTTTTCTCCTGAAACTCACACTTTCTGTAGAAGGCAGTACGCAGATTGTAAATAAGAGTTTTGTTGTCCCCAAAAGCACTTTCAAATTCTGGTCATTCACGTATTGACGGTTGTTTGAATATAATTTATTCTTCACAATTTGGCTGCATAGATTTAGTTTGAGCCAATAAGAGCTATAACTGAGCAGGACTGTTGTTCACTGACATTGTTGAGATTTGCATTATACTGCAGGAAGTGTTTTTATAGAGCTTTGAAAATGATTTTGCTGTGGTTAAATAACTACATGTTTTTACCCATACTAGCAGCATGGCTCTAGGGATGACAAGGATGCATTGCGTAACGTGTTTAGTTGTTCATTATCAAAATCTGTGTTGCCTGTTCACAAACTCTCAATGCTAGATGGGAGAAATTCCCACACATTGGACCTTTAAGTCTTCCAGCATCATCAGGTCAACATTTTTATTTTTTTATTTATTTTTAGTTTATGGTTTAGTCAAATACCCCCAAAACTAATGACATTCCAAAGCCTTAGCTGTAATTTGTGCTTAATTAGTAAATGTAAGCATGTAAACATGCTAAACTGAGATGGTGAACATGGTGAACATTTTACCTGCTAAACATCAGTATGTTAGCATCGTCATTGTGAGCATATTAGTGTCAGCATCTGGCACAAAGCATAACTGTGTGGCTGTAAACTCCTTTGGTCCTTACCCCAGGTCAGTGAGTGGCGGCTTGTCTCGACCTCTCCTGTAGCACAGGAAGATCTGGGGTGCCATGAGGCCGCCATTGTTAAGATCAGCGGAGTGGCCTGTTGGCGTTTCCTCTACGCAGGTGAACCCTGGCGGCACCTCCTCGCCCGTCGAGCGGATCACTACGGCCACATCCGTGATGGGCGCCTTCGGCTTGGCCGTCTTGTGGCAGACGTCGTCGAAGTGGATCTCTTGGTCCAACGGCTTGGAACAGTCTGTCAGACCGGCCACCACAAAGTAGTCGGCTACACGAGGGCCTTTGTCCTCCATCATCTCCCATCCCCGCCGGCTGCCTGCACGGTGACGGAGGAAGAGAGACGAAGAGACATAGAAAGGAAGAGAGGGAGAGGAAGAGAGGGGAGATTGATTTTCAATGTGGTAGCAGGTACAGACGGTTCTTGCGTCCTTGCTATGGCAGTAAAATAGTCTGACAGTTATAAATCTTACTAAGGGGAGGGGTCAGAAGAAGGGCAAAAGAAAAGAGAGGGTACAATGACAGCCATTTTCAGTATAGGCAGATAGCTGCCGGTCTTTCACCAGATTGACTTGCTAAAGGTTCAGCTTTCACAAAACCCATTGCTCTGAACAGGACAGATCATTTGTTGGTGTTGAGGGTTTTGAACTTCTCACTAATTCTAAAAACAGCACAGTTAAAGCCTGACTGGCTACACAGGCCTGAGGGAGCATTTTAAAAAGGGAGCAGTGAGGTGTTTCTTCACACTTGACATTCTGCCTCAATTACAGGCTGGTCCCACATAAAAAAAATAAAAACCTACTTATTAGAAGCTTTGTGATATCATGGAGCCTATAAAGCAGGTTGATAAAAGCCAAACAGTAGTTTCGTTAATCTGTCCTAGGAAGGGCATGTCCTGACTGCACCACACCAGCTTCACTTTCTGAAGAAGCACAGGCTTAAGTAATACCTTTTTTTTTTTAAATCATTTTTCAATGATAAGGTTGAATAAAATCTGCACCTAATCAAAAGCTGCTTTGAGTGAATAGATGTTTTTCTGGCAAATTATGCTCATATGTTAGGGGAAAATAAGCCTGACATACTGACATACAGCTGTGATCATTTCAGTCGGGCAACAGTTGATACGGTGAATCTCCAAACAACAGTGTGCCTTTTCTGTTTCAGAAACAGAGGGAGACTCAACAAACATGTTTACCACCTTGTGAGGAGAGCTTGTAAAGTCCAGTGATTGATCCAGCTTGCTGTGTCATGATCACATTGCCATTTCAAGAAAAGTCAGGACCGCTAAGGTAAAAGTCTCAGGCAAAACTACTAAAATGTTTGGGGCAAAGACACAACTGAGAACAGAATTAATGGTGTGAGGAGAAACTATGAGATATCTATAAAGAGCAGCCACTGGAGGCTTTACTTTTGAATTTTTGTTGCTGCCTCTTTTTAAAAGGGCACTTTTTTGCCTCCTTGATTTGATTTTTATGGGGATTTGGTTCCATTGTAAGGCAATTTGAAGTATAAAAAGTTGAAATACATTTGCATTACGAACTGATTTGTACCACTAAATGTACCACTTATGTCAAGTTATAATATTATGTCACATAAATAGAGTCGCACCAGACTAGGCATGGGCCGGTTACCGGTTTCAAGGTATACTGCGGTTTGAAAAAGTCACGGTTTCAACATTTTCTGTCAGACCATTCCTAAGGTATGAGCTGTTTTGAGCTGTTTTGAGTCTTAAAGGACAGAAAGTGCAGTTTAGAAATCCCTCTCCCACTACCAGTGTGCAGTGTGTTTAAAAATAAAACACAAAGTTAATTTATAGCTATAATTGCAATGCCGTAATAACGTGAAATTTCTGCTGAAGGTTTTCATACCGTCAGAATCTTTTGTCAAAGATCAAAGACTTTTGTATTGCTTCGGCCAGCGTGTTCACTTTCTTACTGATCAAAGAAAAGCTACATTTTCCTCTCCAAGAACACAAAGATGAAAAATAAATCAGTTCCCAAGATCCCTTACTGTGACCCACAAGGATGCATATGTATAAATGACAACTCAAAGAACAACTGTGAACAGGAATGGTTCTCCTTTGCCATTTTCTACCCGATTATTTTCAGTCTACAAACATTATTGCCTTGCGCCCTAACGCCCAAAAGAGAAATTACGTAATATTCTTCTCATCTCGTCTTGACAAAGCAGGTCTACACTTTGCATAAAAGGAACAAAGAAATATTGTGAGCCTGTTTTGTTTTACAGTGGACTTTCTTTCTTTGGCAGCCTCTGGGTGTGGTGGTGTAAAGTCTTAGTCGGCCTCAGTGACCAGATTCATCCCTCAACGTCTTGACACTCGAGCCTCCGGGACACGAGTTTGTCTCTGTGGGTTAAAATGAAACTTTACCCCTGCCAGTGCTCTCGCTCTTCTCCTGCTCAGTCGTGCAAAAACACAAGAACACATTGGGTTCATGACAGCTGAAATTAGGAAGTGTGGGAAATGTGTACCTGCACAGCAAGAATGCAGATTTGATGGAAGAAATGGGACACGATTCAAAACATGTCTTTAAGTTTTCATACAAAACAGACTAGTGCACAGATGGCTGTTTTATATCTTTAAAAATATTCCCAAGTTGATGACCAGTGTTGTGTAACATAACTACTTTTGCATGGCAAGCGAGAAGCAGCCAACGCAAACTTTTGAGAGCGTTTTAAGCTTTGTGGCTTTTTGCTGGACAGCACTCTGAGCGGAGAGCTACCTGACACACGTACGCATCGCTGAGGACTGGCGGTTAAATCGGCCGTCCTGCAAACAGAGCACGCCAGGCAGACACAAAGCTGACAACATCACAGATGGATGCGGTGGAGATGGCCTCATACATACACACAGCGGACCGCTGTGGACTTGTGTCAGTCGCACGGACACGCAAGGATTTCCAGAAACGAGGCTGCATGTGTCTACGACGATGCACGGACCATCGTGGCTGCACGACCAGTACTACAAGTAGATATGGACATTACATACACACTAACAACGAGTAACGCCGATGACCTGACGATGTGCATTCAACCCGCGCTGGACTCGTTCACACTGTGGACACACTGTGAGTAGAGAATCCAGTCTCCAGTGTAGTTCAGACCCTTCACTGATAAACCAGAGATTGGCTCTATGGTCAAAGATAGTTTTTGAATAATTAACTTCAGTCTCTGCCAGAGACGCCTGCTTTTAAAAGTAACGAGTAACGTAAGAAGTTACTTTCCATAGGGGGTAACTAAGTAACTGATTACTTTTTTAAGAAGTAATGAGTAACGAGCAAACACTACTTTCTGGTGACACAGTCAGTAATACTTTCTCACCCTGACAGCCGTTTCACTGCAAGCAGATTATAATTTAATTCGGAATGATTCAACTGGACAAAGTCTGTGATTCCAGCCATATGCAGTAAGAGGGTGTGGGAAGACAGCCTTAATAAGCAGGGTGTGTTAGCTGGTCTAAATGCGCTGGATCAGGGAAGAGTTAAAACAGCTGCCAACTCCAGTCTCACAACTCTGTGTGATGGTATGCTAGCAGAACCTCAGCCGCCACCACAGCTACATAAACCACTGTTATCACCTCCTTTTACTCTCCTCACCATCAGAGAATCAAGAATAGATCAAAGTGACAAAAGCTCTCTCTATTCCGACCTCTACCAGTGAATCTCCTCCATCTGCACAACAATGTGATTTTTGGTCCTTGATCAGCCGCAGAGTTGAAAACATTTAATGTAAAAGTGTCATCCTACACATTTTGCTGCCCTGACTATCAAACAGCACAACTATATTAAAAACTAGGTATTGGGCACCCAGATAGCTCAGTTGGTAGAGCTGGCACCCATATATAGAGGTTTACTCCTTGACGCAGTGGGCTCGGTTCGACTCCGACCTGCGGCCCTTTGCCGCATGTCATTTCCCTTCCCTCTCCCCTTTCATTTCTTCAACCTTCCTGTCAATAAAGGCCTAAAGATGCGCAAAAAAAAAATCTTTAAAAGTTCACTTACTAACCGTGGTGGATATAGCTTGTGTAGGGGGTTTTGTTTTTGTGCCTATGATTTCAAGTTTCAGTCTGGATGACTCGAGCAGCCCGCGTCGGCAGCCCGAGTCCTCAGCACTCAGTCAAGCAGCGCAACAGAGAGGAGCGCGCAGGGTGCAAGATGCCTGAATATAAAATAAATTCATATCAAATTTGAATTCTAACACATCACCCTGCCTCCCTTCACTGTGGACATCGTCATATGCCAATTCAGTAGATATCGCCCAACCATTGTTTGCGGTTTTGAACATTTGCTGTTTTCCTGTGGGGAAAATTGTTCTGTTTGCATAAATCTAGCTAAAGCTGGGTTTTTATTGGTTTAATAAAATGATTTTTGCAGGGTCAACGATGAGCCAAGATTATCTCCAAACAAAGAGCGACTTGTGTTTCTTTCTTTGGTTTTCACATCCAGCTATTGACAGATGGTGAGAAAACACTGCGTTCTGGCTCTTATACTCGCATTACAAATGCATCTTAGCTCTTCAATTCTGTGAGAAACCCATGAGAAAAAGGCAGTCGTAGTGAGCTTGTTCTCTGTGCCAAGTGATGTCTGGTGAGCCCTGATGAGGCAGAAGAAGTGAGATGAGTGAGGTGGACCTATAGCCTCTGGTCCTTCTCTTCCTCATATGGCACCAGGGCTAATCGCATACAGTGTATCAAATCTATCTTTATACTGGCAGTGCTCCTGTTGTTATCGGCTGGGCAATACATTGTTAAACTAAGATTGACCACATTGAGCTCTACGGGCTGCACATCTGCACAGCATCCTGACTCCAAGACCACAGTTTACACTCAACTTCCTGTCCAACACACACAGCGCAGACTAATAAATGTTCCTGGGACACTTGCATTACAACACATTGGTGTAACACCCAGAGGACAGGATGTAGGACATGTGCTCACTTCTCTTTCAGAAATGTTTATTCAGGACCGAACACAATGCAATATACACAAAATACAAAAAGCGAGTCCTCTCTCATTTCAAATGAAAACAGGTCCACTGCAGCACTCATGCAAGTTGAAACTGAGATGGCTTAGCTTTGCTTCACATCTAAACTCATTATCATACCGACCCAGAACACGGATTGTTTTTGTTACTAATAATTCAAACTGTAAATCAACATTGTGTCTGCTTTTGGTGGAGTTCCAGAATAACTGTAGCACGAGGAAAACAACAGCAAGTAAAATACGAGAGGATCTGTGGTGGGACAAACGCACAAATTCCAATTGCACCTTCACATGTGCTTACAACACTCTCTCTGCCATTAAAAGCCTGCATGTGTCTGGAAAGGCTGACAGGCTGGCAGACAGCCTGAAGAAGAGGTGCGACATTGATGAAAGTGTTTTGCGTGTGTGCAAGCACGAGGTCCTGGGGGTCACATTCTTGTATTTCACAGGCATAATGAAAGACAGGAACTAATGGTCAACATGTGTGGTTTCGTCAAAAGCAGGACAACCGCATGAAATGGCTAAGCCAATCTAAGTTCAATTGTTCTCCATTTAAAAACATATTAAAAGCATATGTAGTCCTTCTAAAGACTACAGCATCAATGTATAATAAAAGAAGGCGTGGAATTACACAGGGTGTCGGCCAATACTGCGGCTATCTCGTTTCTTGCAAATGACTGCAGTTTTATTGACCCAGAGGGATTTTGCATGAGACTCTAATGACCAAAAAAACTGACGGTACTGGAGGGTATTGTTTCATGGAACAAAGCAAGTACTCCTCACTTTGTACAAAACTGTAACAACAAAAAAAGAAGAAAAGATGTTGACCTAATTTATTGCAGTCCCACGGAGGCAAGGCAGTGGAGAGCTCTGCAGTGTCACCCCCGTTAGAACGGCCACAGAGCCACATGACTGGCCAAAGAATGATACTCATCCCTGCCATGCTGTCAGCCTGCTAAAAATACAAAGCAAACCAAAAGCAGCAGTATTGTGGCACACGTTATATAAGGATTACATATATTTATATGTAGTGCATATGTGGGACAATCCTAAACTCCCACTGACATCCAACCGCCTCTACTGTCTCTGCCTGCCCTATATTTCAAGAAAGACAAAAACATTGCGGAGTTCACGACGGAAACAGAGCAGGTGACTGAGAATAGAAAATGTATTCTAGATTTCACACTTGCTACTTTCACTAAGCCATCAGTCAATCTTCTTTTAAAAAAGGTGATTGTGAGGATTATTGGGTTACACAACAAAGACTGATCCACTGAGAGACCACGGGCCCGTTTCAGGAAGGAGGTTTAACAAACTCTGAGTCTAACCCTGATCTCGGAGTTGATTTACCCTGAGATGGGAAACTCAGAGTTTTCGGTTCCAGAACAGCTGATTTGAGTTGGTTCAATCAACTCCGAGTAGGCTCACTCAGAGTTAAAGTGCCCATATTATGAAAAACTTTTTCTGGGATTTGAGGTGTTATTTTGTGTCTCTGGTGCTTCCACACGCATACAACAACAAAAAACGTCCATGCGGTTTTGAGTGAGATACGGGTTTCTGAATGTGTCGTGCCTTCAGTCTCTGGGTGAGCTGGTCAAAATCAGCAGGGCCGTCTACGTCATGGGCCGAAACATTTGGTGTGTGCTAACCACTTTAGCTAACACCACATCAGCTAGCTGTTTCTCCAACTTCGACCTGTACAAGGCAGGATTAGGTGCAAATCCTGCGGGCGAAAAAGTCCTAGGCCTACTAATCCCATTCTGAGGCTGCAGCACCATCATTAACAGAATTATAATTCATAATCTGTGGAACTCCTTTTTAATGGCTCTTACTGGTTTGTGTCCAGGGAACACTGCAAAAACATTTAAAAAACATTTCAGAGCAAGTCACACTCTTCTGACGGCGCTTTGCTATACAGTAGCTTTACTAAAAATGCTCCGCATCACCAATGTTGTAAAGAAAACTGCCGTTTGCAAAAAAACGTAATGCGACACAAATGTGCTGGGATGTAAGAGCATGTCCGCAATGGGGGACGTTGGTGATATGAGGACGGATAAGGTTATGGAGGCTACATAACTGATAGACTGGGAAGGAAAATAATACCACTCACACAGGTAGGCTAGTATCTGGAAATAAATGCATCTATAGCGGGGGCCTCGATATCATCTCCCGACGTATGTTTAACTTCCTGCGAAGTAATACAGCTTCTTCATCAACGGGATCATCGACAAAAGGAAATGCCATGTTTTGTGAAAAAATAAAGAAGTTTTATAGCCTGCCTAACACAGTTAATAAACCAACCCCGTTTTTTATTCATGCGGATAACAAACTGCGCTAAAATGCGCCTGGTACAGACTGAATGAATGAATGAATGAGGAACAAACTCAGAGTTTTCACTAAACCTGCTTTCTGAAATGGACCCCATGCTGCAAAGACACAATGATAAAACCCAGAAAACAATCCCTTTCATATTTATACAAATTGTACAGTAGGTGCATCAAAGTGCTGAGACGGCATAACAGGGTGAAACACTCATCCATTTTGTATGTAGTCATGCACAGATCATTACTGGATTCCCTCCCAGGAACTGCATCCAAAAGACGTAGAGCTGTGACTGACACCGTGCCTGACGCATAAGAAATCTGCATCACCGCTTAAGTGTTCTAATCCAAATATCTTAATTTTCTGGCTGCCCTACTTCTCCCCTGGCAGACAGACCTGGAAGGGAAAGCTTGACTTGGTCTTGAGGTAAACGCCCAGAGAAAAGTCACACAACTGATTCCTCCCAGCATAAAGAAGTTGTGAACGTATGAAAGAGGATGTGCTCAGGCCAAAAGCCTCTTTAAAAAGGTCACTGGAACCCTTTAGAGTTCCTGAGGCATTATATTTATGGGTTTCTGAATCATTTATGAAATGCGTTTGTTCGGCACAAATGCCTTAAAACAAGGTTTAGCCAAGACTTTGCAGACTATTTGTCTTCGTAAAGCTGTAATCAGCATTTGACTAAGAGTGTCCTAATGATGTGGTTAGCTTGCTTTAAAAAGATACTGACACAGCACAGCTGGATGCACAAATGATCGGATAGTCGACAGTAATCATGCAGGATAGAGAGCGATGTGGGAGAAAAGTGGAAAAGCATCACAGGCCCAGAAACTTGAAACTGAAGGGCCTGGTGCCAAAGCCATAGACAAAGCTTCCCAGCCCAAACTCGCTGACTTATAACCACAGCAGGAGTTCGATAAGATGTCCAGACCGAACAGCCCTTCAGTTGCTTCCACAAGGTTTTTCTTTCGGCAAACGTGACAGAGGAACGATTTCCAGCCGTCTCTAGTTCACGAGGACCGGGGGCCAGTGAAACTCGCCAAAGGGACCCTCGTGCGAGGCTCGAGTGGCCCAGTCGCTGCTCTCGGCTCCAGCTGTATAGACATCCAGCACAGAGACAGCCACAGCGGGGCAGACACGTGGAGGAGGTGAAAAGGAATGTGCTCAAGAACATAAACACAAGCCAGTAGGAAGCCTCACTAGCCAAGCATCTGCTTCTAGTTAGCCCAGAGGGATGGGCGTTTGGCCGTCATGGTTTTAGCAGCATCAAGTCGTGTAACATTTTGGAGGAAAGATGACCTCTGAGAGAAATATGTTTACCTTTTTCCATGTAATACTGCAATCTGTACACCTGATGTGTAACTCAACCTATTCAAACAAATACTGAGAGAAATCAAACTCAGCTGTCCCACGTTTCCGCAGCCAAACATCTAAGGTTGTTTTCACACCAGCCCCTTTAAGTCCGGTTAAATCCTCTCTGGTTCGTTTTTTTTGGTCTCCGTGCCATTTCTTTTTTGTTTTTAAGATTCTTTTCTGGGGCTTTTTTCCCCCTTATATTTCAGAGTGACAGTGGATAGACAGGAAAGGAGGGAGAGAGATGGGGGATGACACGCAGAAAGGGGCCGCAGGTCGGATTCGAACCCGGGCCGCTGCAAAGGCCTCAGCCTACACGGGGTGAACGCTATTACTGGGTGAGCTACAGGTCGCCCCCGTCTTGGGGCTATTTGTTTGGGCAGGTGTGAACACCGTAATGGTGTGGCAGGTGTGGACCACAACAACCGCGCCGAGACACCTTAGGAGGAGGTGGTGGTCTCGGTCTGGAAGGAACTCTGGAGCGGTTCGTGTGTGGTGGGAACGTGATCTGACCTCGACACCAGGTGTACCCCGCAAGTTTGAGCTAAATGGCTCATGTAGCCAGGTGGGCTTTGAATTCTGGTAGGCGCCAAAAGCATAAAAACTGTATCAGCTTGGGTAGTAGCAATAGCAGCTAGCGGTACGATTGCATAGCAATGTTTCTCTCACAGAAATGCACACTAGTCCAGAACACAGGACCTCCTTTACTTTCTTGCTCTCGCCCCAGACACATCTGACCAATCAGCGGAGTGAACAGTCTCACGTGGTAAACAGAGGAATGGGCAACAACATTTAGTCAGCCTTTGCCAGCTTTGTTTGTGTTTTAGAAAAGTTTGCATATTTACTGTCGGTACTGAAGGAAATGTTTTATGACAGATAACTAGGCATGGGCCAGTATGAGATTCTGACGGTATGATTTTTTATTTATAAGATTATTTTTTGGGCTGTTTCCGCCTTTATTTGATAGGACAGCTATAGGTGAGAAAGGGGGGAGAGAGGGAGAGGGGAGAGAGAGAGAGAGAGAGAGAGAGAGAGAGAGAGAGAGAAGAAGATGCAGGAAATCATCCCAAGTCGAATTCGAACCCTGAACCTCTGCGTCGAGGCATAAACCTCTCAGTATATGTGTGCCTGCTCTACCCACTGAACCAACCCGGCCACATTCTGACGGTATGATAACCTTCAGCAAATGTACCACGGTTTCACGGTATTGCAATTACAGCTATAAAATGTATTATTTTTTAAATGTCTGGGTAAAAAACTACTTTTTTTTTTCCACTGAACACAATGCATTTGATTTTTAAAAACACACTGCACACTGGCACTGGGAGAGGAATTTCTAAACTGCACTTTCTGTATGACAGAAAATGTTAGTGGTTTTGAAACGGTGACTTTCAAACCGCGGTATACCTTGAAACCGGTAACCGGCACATGTCTACAGATTTTCCTGGTATCCCCGTCAATTTAATTACACAACAACTACTACTTAACAAACGCGTGCGTGTGTGTGTGCACTGCAATAGTCTGGATGCATTAACCTTTGTCAACAGATATTGTATTTTTAATTAGGTATGCAAGTAGGGCAGCAACAACGAATTGATATAATCGATAAAATTCGATTACTAAAAAAGTTGGCAACGAATTTAATTATCGATTCGTTGTGTCGCGCAACTATTAGGCCACCTAGTCGCGGAGATAAAAAAAATTTAGTTGAGCGCAGCGCGGAGCGGAGCAGCGCGGAGCGAAAGAAAAGAAAAAAAGAGCAGAGCGGGGGTAGAGGAAATACGGAGAGAGACCGGAGAGACCCGTAACGTTGTTCTGAAACACTCGCGGAGGCAGAGAAATCAGTACGACCCAAGTCATCCAAGGTGTGGGAGCATTTCACACTAAATAAATCAGAAACGTGTTAATTGCAAGATAAGCAAAGCGACACGGCATGGCACGGGCGCACCACGGTGATGAGTCAGCACCTAAAACGTAAACCTGTTGGAGTCCTTGATGAGGAGGAAGGGAGTTCAACAGCAGGGTAAAGTCACTACACTATCCTACTTCTGTTCCGGTCTGAAGTGAGGAACGTACCGTCCCTCCAGTAGCTCTTCTGGTGCTGCCGTTTACTCGTTATCCAGCTGACTAGCATGACAAGCTAGCGTTAGCTCGGTAATAACAGTAGTAAAGCAGGGGTGGTATACTTTGCAAGACTAAAGACACTGTTTTATTCACTCGCCTTTTTTGGCCCATTCATTTTTCAATCTGTTGTCATGTATATATTATGTGCTTTGTCCCATATCAGTTAGTGTTGACAAATATAATAGTGTGTGGTGTATAAACGAACTTAACTTACACTTACGACAATGATGGTAATAATTTAATGAAATGTGTGTGTGTGTGTGTGTGTGTGTGTGTGTGTGTGTCTGTCTGTCTGTCTGTCTGTCTGTGTGTGTGTCTTGTCTGTATCTGCTATTTGGGTTACTTACCTTTACACAACTATTAACTAAAACAATAAGTATGCATGTATTGAGTTGATGTAAATTAATGTTTTTTTTTTTTTTTATCCGATTCATCGATTAATCGAAAAAATAATTGACAGATTAATCGATTATTAAAATAATCGTTAGTTGCAGCCCTACATGCAAGTGTTTGTTGCTGTCATTTTGTTTTTTGTGTTTGTATTCTTCAGCAGCAGTGCTTTTTTCATAGACCGAAACAAGTTTTCCCTCAGGGACAAATGAAGTCAATCTTATCTTACAACAACCTGTCATTTAGACAGCTTTCCATGTTCTAACAAGGTAACAATAGACATGGTGTTACCCACAGATATTCACCTTGTTTCGGGCCAATTAGTGTCAAAAAGAAAATGGACTGATAGGTGTATAATTCTTTTAGCTTGGATCAAAGCCCAGTCAGCGGAGCAAAGGTGCAATGTGTAACGCCACAGCCCAGTACTGAGATTCATACTCCCAGGTCTCGTCTCTGCTTTTAAAGCTCTTTAAGATGCAATATACAAAAGGCGGATCCAGAGATACAAATACATTAGTTGGTCATTTGTGGATTTTAGAGTCCTTTATGACCAAAATATGAAAAATTGACCAACACCACATTTAATGCTCTACCGGGATGTCAGACCACAGTTGTGCCTGGTGTTGAAATCCGAATAATTGTACACAGATTTCAGAATGATCATATTTCAGGGCAAATGATCAAACATTTAGACTGCGGCACACAGAGAACTGAATTTGCGTTGCAGCTTATATCGATCTGTGCCAAAGGTCACAATACATCCAGGGTTCACAGAGTTGACTGCAATGGACCCAGACTACAGGCCGGGGTTTATGATGAAACAGCATCTGGTCAGATCCAGGGTCAGTTTGCTGTGACACATTGTTGACAGTAGTTGGCTGTCTCCAAATCAGCTCCATGTCATTTTGTTAATATTATAAAATAATAGCTGATAACTGTGACAAAGGGGTGAATTATGATATAAATTCAATAATTATCATACACCTGGCAACACTGATAGAACTGGACGTTGTAACCAGACTACGGTCTATGGTTGTACCCCACATGATGAGATTAAAGAAGTTTTAAGTAGCAGGCATCAGGATCACTTTGGATAAAAGGAGTCATGAATTATCAGACCCATTTTCTTTCTGCTTGCAGGATCTCATCAGACTTAGAGTAACCAGTTTACATTGATACACAAAAAAAAAAAAATTGTCATTATTTCCACTCTCCTTTTTATGAAATCTACCTTTTAAACAAGCATCAAGGTCACAGTACAATGCTGCTTTAGTCAATGACGGTGGATAAGAACCTACCTTGACTTCATTTTAAATCTTCAAAGTTATGCAAGAGGAGGATGCTCAGGGTCGGGCACTGAGGTTGTCCATTAACACTCACTACTTGCCTTTCTATGAGATATATGGCCAATTCAATAGATCGTAATGCTGTTAACATAGAAGAGAGGAGAATGAATGGGAAGAGAATGGAAATACCAATGTCAGGGTTAGCAATTTGTGCCCTGCTGGGACTAACCAAATACTATACTATACCAAACATGAATATGCTAATGCTACTGCGAGGTGCTTCAGTGTAAAAGCATTAGTAAGCATACCAAGTGTCTCGAAAAACTTTGTACAAGGTGTTGACCTAAAATTTCAAAAGACGTTTTGAAATTCCACTCAGAGCAATCTTTCTCTCTTGGTATGAGTGGAGGACTGTGACGGGTTTGTTATGGATAATTAAGCTTGGACAGTGACGGATGGTGATGCAGCAGCAAGAGACTACAGACTTTACCTGCAAGCAACTGATCCTATTAACATCCCTAACTCATTACATCTAGAGTAAAGAAAATAGAAAAAGAATATAAGCTTTGAACAAGCCTGGGCATAGACTGTCAGACTTAGGGTGAGAAGCTCAGTCATCCGTGAGGAACTCGGAGTAGAGCCGCTGCTCCTTTGTGTCGAAAGGAGCCAATTGAGGTGGTTTGGGCATCTGGTAAGAATGCCCCCTGGGCGCCTCCCTAGGGAGGTGTTCCAGGCAAGTCCAGCAGGGAGGAGGCCCCGAGGAAGACTCAGGACTAGGTGGAGGGATTATATCTCCACCCTGGCCTGGAAACGCCTCGGAATCCCCCAGTCGGAGCTGGTTAATGTGGCTATTACTATAAAAAAAAAAAAAATATATATATATATATATATATATATATATACACACACACACACACACACACTATTTTGTCCTGTGTTCTGAATGGAGAGAAAAAAGCTCAAACGGGAAAAGTATTAGAGGGAAATTTCACAGCTCAAGCTTGATTTGTTTAACTGTTTCACTTTGTTTTTTTTAAATTCAATAATTACGTCTTTCCAAAAGTCATTGACTAATCTTGTAAAATAATCGTGATTTCAATATTGACCCAAATAATCGTGATTATGATTCTTTCCATAATCGAGCAGCCCTAAGAAATGGGACCCTGTACTGATTCTTTGAGGGGCAGGCTGCAGATGTTATTTAGTGTCCCACTGTGCATTTATGTTTATGGGTATGTGTGTACCTTTTTTTTGGTCCATTTTCTTGCACTCGTCGATGTCCACTTCTTGTCCTTTTGACATGACACCCTTTATGTTACTTAATTTTCAACCATATTTGACCAAATCCTGATGTGCCATGTTCTGTTTGTTGTGTAATTATATTATTGTTCTATGCACTTTTTTCTAAAAGCAATAAACATATTTAAAAAAGAAAAAAAGATAGCTGGATAAAGGAGAATTTTTTTCCATCATTAATCGATTCATCTTTGCAGCTCTATTTCTGATATGGTCAGGTCTGTGTCTGTGGGTCGCTGTCCTTTAATGCGGATGGACACTTCAATAACACTTACTCACCGCTAACATCTCATATCCGGTGTCAATTTGAACCAAGACTGGACAATATGTTGCACGCAGCCATTTCAATGAGGCTGTGGTTCAGGTGTACTGGTGGTTTGAGGTACAGGAGCATTGTTGTTTTTCTAACATTACATCTGAACTTCATGTTCCGCCTGCTAAATGCTCCTCTGCAGCAATAGAGATTTGAAAAACAGCTACAACAGTGAAAAAAACAGTGAAAATGTACTCCAAGGTCATATTTCAGTATACAGAATATATCAAGGTAAATACTGGGATCACAATCCCTATGCTAAGACCCTATACAGGAGGTTACCATCCTGGCTCTGTGTACAGTATTAGCACAGGGAAGTGCTAACGCAGAGCCCTGTGGGAATTAAAACCATGGCTCCGGGAAACCTGATCTCACCAACCTGCCTCCTCTCCCAGCCTGATCTTTTAATTCCCTAGTTGGCAGAAAACCGTTCTTAAGGCTGGTATTTTGCTTCAAGATGGACAAAATGATTTGTTTTCTGATTTGTGATTCGTTAACCTTGGATTCCGGCTGTTTTGATTTAGTGACGTCTTTAGTCAATCCTGATAGGTGCCCATTTCTGTCTGAATGCTGAGGGGAAAAAAGGGAAGACAATGGAGAATAATCCTTTAGCCTTGTGAACCCAGTAGACCACACAACAGCAGAATAATGGGAGAGTCAGACAATTACAGCCTTCACCAGTGTAGCCTTGACTGTGGCAAGCTGCATCCAAGAAGCCTACATGAAAAATCTTTAATGTAATAAAAGTTCCCACAACACGACAGCATTCGATTTGCTGTCATGTTGTGTGAATTGCTGTCGTGGTTTGCACTTCAGGGCCACCATACCTATGTAGTTTATTTTTAATCAAATTGTGCACCTATTCGAGTCATGCACTTGTATGTCCATACTGCTCTTTCTGCCAATTTCCTTGCTTAAGTACTCAGTACTTTGGTCTGCATCTAGAACAGTGGGACCAGTGGACCTATACTTACTACTACCTGTAGTAAGTATAGGTCCACTGTCTGTCTGGCTCTCCAAAAGTTCAATCCCGTCCTAAAACTACTCCACTACCTCTGCTGAACCAAACTTGTATTGTACTCACACATACCGCAGACTCGGGCAGCAACTAACGATTAATCTGTATATTATTTTTCTTGATTAGTCGATTAGTTGTTTGCTCTACAAAAAGTCAGAAAATCGTGAAAAATGTCGATCAGTGTTTCCCAAAGCACAAGATGGCGTCCTCAAATGTCTCGTTTTGTCCACAACTCACAGATATTCAGTTTACTGTCACAGAGGAGTGAAGAAACTAGAAAATATATATATTTTCATAAAAAATTACTCAAACAGATTCATCTATTATCAAAATAGTTGGCAATTAATTTAATAGGTGACAACTGATCGATGTTGGATTTCCATAGGGTACAGATTTGATCATTGGCAAATTATCAAAAGATGTTTTATCAATATTGATAAAGTTATGAATATGGTTATGAATAACTGTATCAAATCGACAAACAATCAAAACGGGCACCACCCTGCAAGTCAGGGACCAATAATCAAACTGTGGAACAGTCTCATTTCTGTGAAAATCCTTTAAAAGAAACAAAGGGGTGATTTCGAGCACGGACCTTTTTAGCCAGCAATTATTACAACAAGTACACAAATAATCACAAGCAACTGCTAATTAAGTATAATAAGATTTATTAACGTCACAATTATCAGTAGGTAATCAATAATCCTTCAATAATAAACTTCTATACCTTTTTACAATATCACAACCAAAAACAAAGCAAAACAAAGCAGCACGGACGCGTCTGTGTCCGTGTGTGTGTGTGTGTGTGTGTGTGTGTGTGTGTGAGAGAGAGTGAGTGAAAGAGGAGGGGCGGTGTCAAAATGTAGTTCTAACACAAAAACAACTCCAATTAAAGCTGCGAGCAGCGATGGACGGGCCCTCGCGCCTCTGCCGCGTCGGGGTTACCGGCGGACGCCGCTCCTTGCGACCGTGCATTTCGACCGCAAATCGTCACCGATGAAAAGGGAACTCCCCGCCGAGTACAACGATACCTCACACAAGACTCTACGTCATACATTTCATTAGCTGTGAAAGGGGGCGTGTCTAAAGCATAGGGGCGGGCCAAACCATCACCAATGAAAAATGAAGTCTCTGCTGAGTTCAATGACACCTCACACAAGACTCTACCTTAAACGGTTCAAAGGTTATGAAAGGGGGCGTGGCCTGAGTTAGGGCTGGGCGATATATCGATATTATATCAATATCGTGAGATGAGACTATATATCGTCTTAGATTTTGGATATCGTAATATCGTGATATGACATAAGTGTTGTCTTTTCCTGGTTTTAAAGGCTGCATTACAGTAAAGTGATGTCATTTTCTTATCAGACTGTTCTAGCTGTTCTATTATTTGCCTTTACCCACTTAGTCATTATATCCACATTACTGATGATTATTTAGCAAAAATCTAAGTATTTTGTTAAAGCACCAACTGTCAACCTTAGAATATCGCCGCAATATCGATATCAAGGTATTTTGTCAAGAATATCGTGATGTCTGATTTTCTCCATATCGCCCAGCCCTACCAACGACATATATACAATATTTGCTGATGTCTTAAAGTCAACGTAGGGCTGGGCGATATATCCATATAAAAAATATATCGATATATTTTTAAATGAGATATGGAATTAGACCATGTCGCATATATCAATATAGTTCAAATTTGATCCTTGCTCCAAGCAAGTTGCTGACTCCTTTTGGATTGGCCTCTTTTATTTTATAGGCTTTTTATTAAAAGATATTTTTTTATTTAAATGTGCACCTTATGGAGCTTTGATTTAAAAAAAAATGGTACTCCTGTTGTTATACAATATTTATGTTTAAATTATATTGTTATTTGAACAGTTGAGCATTTAATCATGAATAAGGTGAAGAAACCTGTTTATTATTTATTCATTTGATTTTGCAACTGTTCACTGAAATAGCCGGTTTCTATGAAACTACTTGTGACATGTCATATTTGGCTTTGACTTTGACTGAACTGCTCTCACTTTGCGGAAATAAATATCGGGATATATATCGTTTATCGATATTCAGCCAAAATATATCGGGATATGACTTTTGGTCCATATCGCCCAGCCCTAGCCTGAGTACGTGGGCGTGGTTAAAGTATAGGGGTCGGCTCAGTATCACATGTAGACCACACATTATAAGTTTCATGTAAATCGGATGATGTTTGTCATATAAGGCAGATTTCCTGTTGCCAGCGGGGGGCGCTATGACCAAAAGTACATTTTGGCCTGTAGGTGTCCTCAGGTCTGGACCCTTGTCAATCGTGAGAAATTTCGGGCAGATACGACAACGTACACTCAAGTTACAACAACTTCTTTGTTCTTGTGATCCAGGTCGACAAAACAAGAAACAGAACGCCGTCCTTTTCTTGAATCCAGGCTGAATAAACCCGCTGCAGATGAGGGAATACTCGGCCAGTATTTCCTCGGATCCCCTTTGTATATCAGACAGATAGAAAATGGTCCCAGCTCAAAACTCGACCAGCGAGATGATGCCGGCTAGCTAGTCCGGACTAGTGCTTCCTGTCAGCAACCTAGGTCACCGTGGAAAGCGAAGAAACACAAACGCGGACAGCTTTTATCCTTCCTCCACCTCCTAGTGGCGGGGTGGTGCATTCAAAGACCCGACAGCCAATGGGAAAACTGAAACTTTGTCACAGGTGTGAAGCAGTTATTTGTCTCACCACCAGTCTGCCTTGTCCCACACGTGTTGAAGGTAGATTCTCCATTTTGGCGACTCTGCCTGTAGGAGTTTGGTGAAACTGGCTTTGGGATTCACATGTAGGCCAAGATCCTTTGTCTCTGCAGTCAGCTCAGTCTGAGCCATTTTTGGTTAAGATCAATGTTTAGCCAGCTTCTTGGTCCCCAACATCGAGTAATCTTTGCAGCTCTTACTGCCGAGTGCAGCATAAGAGAAAAAGCCCAGCAACAACAACTGAACCGAGTGAGATGTGTTTTGAGGTTCTGACGGATGACTTTGCTAGGAGCTATGAATCTCACTCTAGATGATGAGATCAGTGCCCAATGACGAAATTCATCTTGCCTAACACCAGATGCCACCCACCAACTGCATGAGGACACATCCCGCCTTTCTCCCTGCAGACAATACTCTTCTGAGCTTACAGCTAAGTAGCGTTTGTGGATGGTATTCCCTGGGAACATGTAATCCTTTTCTCAGATGTTCTGCATGCAAATCTATAGCAGCTTTTCTTTTTTAGTACAGTGTCTCCTTTTGGCTACATTGCATTAAAAAAGGGCAACCACGCTGCGCTGTGACCTTCACACAATCTTCTGCTTTTATCAAAGAATGACTCACATCACTGAAACATCAGTGCTGCTTCTGTCCATCCATCCTGCCTCAATACTTGCACAATAACATTGGGTCTATCAAAAGCTGAAAACTTTTTTATTTTAGATTGTGTATTTTTTAACTGATCAGATAGTAGCCACTTTCATAATTTGGGTAATTTATTTATCGTTTCATTTAAGCAGTGTACGCCTATTGGTGTTAGGACAACATCAAACCAAAGCATTTAAAAAAAAAAGTTTTAACTCATATTCAAAGTATAGTAAAGGGTATATTCTTTTACTCACTCCAACTGTAAACACAGCTGCATACATCGAGTTGGCATTGAATATGTAACTATAAGGAATCGTTAAGCCTTCTGCTTAGATGCAAGTGAGACAAAGTAAAGTGTATTTTTATCCGTGTAAAATTGTAGTCCCATGTCCTTGGAAAAAAAGGAATCCATTCTGTTAGAAACTAACTTAAATTTTGGCGATAACCTTCATTAGCTTGACTATAATGTATCCTAATCATTATGAAAATAGACCGTAAGTGTCTGTAGCCTTCGGCTTTAAACCCTGAAAGGAAACTCTATATAATGTCATCTAGGGATGGATCCCAGTATTTGACTATTCAGATATTTGTTCATTGGGCAGGTAATCGGTTTTGAATTTTGGAATTCAGGTATTTGTTATATGTTTTTTTTAATACCGTACAACAACAGAATCCTTTAAATGAATGCCTTTAATTAAATCAAAAGACACGCGTTGGAGCGCAGGTTTCCATTTTAGCTCAGTGTGAGAGTTTTTAATGTGCTTCGGGGTGAGGTTGCACAAGTCTTTCTCCTTTGATCTCTGGATAGCTGCTCTGTTTCAACAATGTTAGGCTAAAAACAAAAAAACGTGCGTGCAGGCTGAAATTCAGCCGTGGTGTTCTGTCGGGATTAAGCTACGAGCAGAGGAAAAGTCTGCTAGCCGCCAGGCTGATTTATGCAGTGAAAACACTGAAACACTGCAGCGCTATGCCGTCCATCTCAGCCAACAACGGAGAGTGCCCAGAGTGACTCCCTCCATGGGCATCCATAGTGTGGTAGCCGTTGCTCCAACATGCTCCAAGTTTCTAGGCCACTTCAGTCTGAAAAGTATCTTAGTGAGTTTTGACTTGTGTTCCACTAAATTAAATCAGACTGTCTTCTGAAAGCCCAATGTACTGTCAAGGCAGGGAAAACGCGGAATCAGATGGGTTTAGGCCATTTGAAGATAGAGAACAACAGCACTGCAGACATTTCTCATTCAAAGTTACATCTCAGCTCAGTCAGTCCATTACAGACCCGAGGGTCTATTCAATCCAAAGTTTTGCAGACTTCTCTGCATCAGCAACAGAAACATCAGACTTCCACTCACTGCAAAAGAAAACTTCCAGTTCAGGGATTTAACATGCGTGCTTATGAACAAGTTAAAGTGAATGCTAGCAACTTGCAAGCATGAGAGGGGTGAGCACCCACATTCTATAACGGACAGCTCTATGAAGTGGGACTCTTATTTGCCCACTTTGGTTTTGTTCACTGAATTATGCAAAATGGGAATAACATGCAACTTATGCCTTTAGGTATTTGCACAATCAGTGCCACAGGAGTGGACATTTGGTGTTAGTTAAATAGGTGGACAGCAGGCATTAACCCTAAGGCTGGTGTCAGGATAAAAAGGAACCAGGGTTACTGAGTATACCCTGAAGTCTTCCATCAGCCAAGCAGACAACGTCTAGCTGTCTGCTGCCTTGATCTTTTTACTCACTGCCGTAAATCCTCTGACCTGCACAAGACTACTACACAGCCCAGTTGAGCAACCTATGCAATCCCTGCCATTTGACTCTTGTGGTGCCGTACTTCATTTCAAGCATGACTCTTTTTCCTCTCTGGCATTCCAATAGGACGCACCTTCTGCCCTCCGAACATGAACAGACACGGCAATAAGACAAAACCCAAACATCCTGTCCATCATGTGCACAACAACAGAATCTCACATTGAGAAATTCCATGATATGTGAAGAGACCATTGAATGAAAAGCACACACACGCAAAAAAAAAAGCCAAACAGGCAGATAATTTACAGGATTACAGTGTAGGTTACCTTTCTGGAATGTGGAGTTGAGGTTTTCAAATGACAGGCTTGAGAGTATTTCTGTCACATATGATTTGACAAGACTTCCCTGTCCAGAGAGTGCGTGTGCGACACCACTAAACAATGCATGGGGAATTTTTTGAGGGGGGGGGTAAACAATCAGAATGTAAAATCCTGATGGCAGCCGTCACCATCAGACAAGGAGCAGTGGACTAAAAACAAGCTGGACTCCGGATGTGTTTCCCTTTCTGCAGCTCAGTTTGCTCAGAGAGACATATTTGCAGTGATGCACCACAATACAATTGAAAGCATCCCCCAAACTTACACATTAGCGACTGTAGGCTACAGTATATCTGCAAGGCTGCGTTTCCTCACCCCCCCTTTTCCCCAGTGATGAACTCTCTACATTTTGCTTTACAACACCAGTGACAGACAAAAAACCCTCCCAAAACCACTGACAGCCTTATGTCTGTCCTTTTTCATATATGTTTGCAGTCTCTAATTTGTCATCCTGATTGTCTATACTGTCATTTTATTACTATTCTGTGCACACATCTATTGCACGTCTGTCTGTCCATTTTTCCCCGTTAAATGTTTTTTTTGGGGGGTGGTAATCGTATGCTGTACAGGTTGTAAACCCCCTTGATGTAAATGTGCGATTTGTGATATCGTGCTGTATATATTTTTTCACATCAAATTCTTCACAAAAACATGACATAACCTCATGAAATGACTCTCCTTGCACATTTTGTGCCCCTGCCTAAATTACCAGGTTAAGCCAGAGGAAATTTATGAGACACAAAGTACAAACTGAACAACCTAAAATATCCTCAGGCAAGGAGGGTGCACACGGAGAGGGTAGCTGGTGTTTTGGGGTTATTTTTGGTCCTTAACGACCGCACGCTAGCGGGTAAAACTGACATATCACCGGATGACTAGCTACAAGTTTAATGTGGCGTGACTAGCGTTGCGTTTACACGCAGCGCAAGTGACTAAATTATTCACAAATCGGCGTTTAATTGCAAACAACCTGTGGCACTTATCGTTAGGAATGAACCAGCGGTAAAGCATGGAAGGCATCGGGTCAAACGAAATGAGGGCAGAATTGTCATTAGCGGCAGTTAAAACAAATGTAAACAGAAAATACACAACACAAGTGACTTGACAAAGCTAGCATAAGGGATTTCTAGCTCGTTGTAGCACGTTAATAACCCGCAGCCGTTCGGTAAATCCCTCCACAGCCAGTCAGCCACTATAACGGTTCATCATCTCGTACTTACCCGCTTGTGGACGTCAATTTAGTCCTCACACACACACACACAACTTCCCCCGGTGTCGTCTACCGGTGCAGTTTCATCACACCACTGTCGTTACCGGGTGGGAAAAAAACAAAAGGTGAAGTGACGGGCGTTTTTATTTATTGTTTGTCTCAAGAGTTTAACCGTTAGCTCTCCAGCCGAGCGAGGTTTCTGGTCTGTCTGTCAGTCACTGTGCCGAGCCGGCTGTCCGCTCCGCCGCCATCTTGGTTTGTGACGCTTACACACACACACACACACACACACACACACACACACACACACCCGAGGTGGCAGTTTTACATCACAGCCAGCCTCTCCCAGCAGGAATGATCTCATGTAATCTACCTGATGCTGACAATGCTTGCAGTTATATTATCTCACTATTATCTAATCAATTCATAATTCATATTTTTTAATAAAACTGGCCTAATTCGGATCAAGTTAATCAACACATTTGACTACCATGCTGTTTTCTATTTCTAAATGATAATTAGTAGGCTAGGCTAATAGCCATAATTTGCAATAAATCCAATAATTGCCCCCTGAAGATTACCTGTCTGTCCAGCAGTGGTGGAATGTAACTCTACGTTTACTCAAGTAGCCTACTGTACACGTGATTAAACATTTGAGGTACTAGTTACTTGACAAAAAGATTATTTTTCACAAAAAACATATGAAGTTTATAAAATATGATGTTTTGTTATAAATTAAACTACCCAACAGTAGCCTATAGGCTACACTATTTCTCAATATTTTCACTATTTTTAAATCCAAACAATCAATCGTTTTATGGAGAAAATAATCAGCAGATTAACCCATAATCAAAATAATCATTATGCTTTTACATTAATGCATGAGTAGAAATAATAATCTATAACCTAATATATAATAGTATAACAGTCACACGGAAATTGTTCTGCATTAAGTACTTTTTACTTTAAGTACATATTTTTGATTATACTTAAGTAACATTTTGAATGCAGGCTTGTACTTGTAACAAAGTATTTTTTGTTTATTTTTTACACTGTGGTATTAGTAATTTTACTTAAAAGAATTATCTAAATACTTCCTCCACCACTGGCTCGATGGTGTTTTAAGCCCCCAACGTCGATTTCAAGGCAGCGCTGTGACAACCTAACCCTAACCACTGCCTAATACAATAGTAGTACAATAGTACAATAATACAGCGCTGCCTGGAAGACGACATTGGGGGCTTAAAACACCAAACACCCCACCACTGCTCCCAAGTTGACCTGTATGGAATTCCATGACGGCCAAAATCATATAAATTAAAAACAGAACATTTTAAAGGTCCAATATGTAATATTTGTACTGTAATAAATCCAAAAATGACACCAATGCTTCATCAGATATTAAAGGTCCCATATGGTGAAAATGGGTTTTTATGGGATTCTGTGTCATATAGGCTCGGGGGTGTAAAGTAAAAGCTGTGAAAATGTGAAATCGCTCACTGCCGCCATTTGTCCACCCCCCACAGAACTAGACCGCCTCCCAGCTAAACGGGCCAGTTAGAATTTGATGTATTTGCTACGTAGAAACCGGGTAACCAATGGGTGTCGTGTTCCAAAATCGACTTAGACCCGCCCCCTTTTCTAACGTTCGCTTTGTGCTGCTGAGAAGAATCGGAAGATGCGGGAGTCATGTCTTCCCAGAAAACTGGCCATGAGAAATGCATCATTCCAGGGTGGGAGTATCAAATACATCACTGCACCGCCTTCCAAAAGAAAAAGATGTCGCTGACAGGTGGATGGATTTTATTTTTGGAGACTTGCCTCAACCTGTGCCGAGTCAGGCTTTTCAGCTAGGTAGCTACTGTATGTAGCTACTGTATGTAGCTAGCTAGCGATAGCTATCTACTGAACTGCACATTTCTCACCGCAGTTCTACTGAATCAGGGGCTATATGATGTCGTATCAAAACTACTGTTGATGAAAGGATCCATTCCCACTATTCAGGACCCTCTCCCAAGCATTGAAACGGTGAGTAGAAAACTATTTCATAACGTAGATTACTAACAGAGTTGATAATTTCGTTTTTCCTAATGGTTGGTTAGCTGGCTGGTTAGCTAGCTGGCTGTGGCACCACTAGCTAACATACGGTTTATCTCTGTGTGTGTGTGTGTGTGTGTGTGTGGGGGGGGGGGGGGGGTGACTGTGCACATTATAACTATATAACCTAGTTTGCTACTGAACTAACTAACGTTAGTGCTGTAGCTAAGTTAACTGTATAGTAACGTTTGCTACAGCAAACAACAGTGATGTCGTCTACTATTATAGTTTGTTTGTTAATCAAGGGGCAGGAGGAAACTAGAGATATTGTTGGTGCTCTCGCCGGGTTCAAGTCCGTTTTTTAGGGGCAAAATCGCCCCCAAGTCCCCGTGAGGCGCCAGCAGCTTTTTTGCTCCACCCTGCTATGAGACAGGACGCGCCACGGCTAGCCATTTGCAGCGTCTGATATACAGTATTTTCTTGGTGAGGGAATCTGGCAAGAAAGTACATTAATACTATGTTATAAACGATATAAATAAATTATTACCTTATTGATATACATGCCCGATTCTGTGCAATGCGTCCCCTGCTTGCCAACCCTTTTGATGTTTCTTTCTCTCTCCCTTCTGTCTTTGCAATATATGTTATAAGCTCTACATGTGATTAACCTAGGTAGTTACCTATTATTTATTATATTCACATATATCTGTATTGCATCTAACTTGTTAAATACCTTCTTATACTGCACTGTTTGCACTGCCACTGTTTAGTGTTATTTGCCTCATCCAAGTGCCTTTATTTGTCATTTATGTTATAGTAGATAGAGGACGCTACCTTATATATATATATATATATATATATATATATATATATATATATATATATATATATATATATATATATATATATATTTCCTAACATATGTGAATGTATTCTTAGGGAGCCATTAGACCTGTTTCCCAGGCCAATACCTCCCAGAGTATTGGCTGCCAGACTGACTCCCTTCCTAAAAGATCTGTTGGAACCCAACTATCCAAGGACACTCCTAAGACTCGCGTCAGAAGCAGAGGTTTGTGAAATTGAATTTTTGTAAATGTTAGTTTACCTGTTGTTGTATTTAATTTACATTTGTATTTATAAGCTGATAAGTCAAAAGTACCGTAATCATTTGAATGATTACTGGTAATAGTTATTCCCAAATTATATATCTATGGACCTTACAGTATATTCCCATTGCAGTTGAAAGAGGAGAAGAAAAAAAGAGGAAACAAATATGGGAACCTTATCAGACAGTACATAATGTGGGCAGACATATAACATTGATCTTAGAGAGTGTATACCGATATATTGTCCTACGCACTACATGATATGTATTTATGTATCATGTTTGTTATTACTGCTATTTCAAATGAGCAACAGTCTACATACTATCTGACCTATTTATTATTTAAAAAACTACAAAAATAGGTTTTGATCCGTGCCATTTGCTCAGGTAGCTTAGCAAAGTGTGTAGACTTCTCTTTCTTTGTACAATGTATTGGAGTAATAAAATACACACCCATTACATAATTTGCATTGTTGTTGTTGCAGACTCTATCTCTCAGCATCCCACTTCAATGAGAATGCCAACCGGCCACAGTCAACAAGTGCTCTGGGAGATCCTGCCTTTAAACTGGCCTTCCCTAAAGCGAAGAAAGGGGGATAAAGCCTTAAAGGAAGGAAAATTGAGCCAACATTCTGTAAGTAAATTATCACAACAACATGCAACATTAATTCAATTTTATTTTATTGATAGTGTCAAATCATAAGAGAAGTTTTCTCAGGGCACTTCATGTAGAGCAGGTACAATCACAAACATCTACCAGAGCCGCATATTTTACATCAGAAGAGCAAACTATAATTCTAGATAAATATGAAGAACACAGACACTATTTTACAGGCAAAACACAATACAGTCACTGCTTTCTAAAACAGGAAGACAGCTGACAAAAAAAAGCAGATGCTGTAAACACGCAAATCACAACGCTTATTAATATCACTCAGTCAGGACCAAGATCTGACCATAATTACACTGTGCTTTCCATAAACTGCTTTAAACTATTATTTTAGTTGCAACCCCAACAGTGGTAAGATATCGTGAGGGCAAATAAATTATATAACAACATAATTCAAACCGCAACACACGGCTCAAGAAGCCGACAAATAGCCCTGTACGTAATTACCTCCGCTGAAAATCTATATCTTTCATAACAAGTGATCCACCGCCGTGATACACTAAACCCTGGGTTGAACCTGAAGTTACCTCGTTAATGCCAAATCTTGCGTCGTATTGCTATTGTTTTTATTAGTCATATTTCTATTATTATCTCTTCCTTTCTTGTTGATGAAAGTTTCTCTCTGCAAAATAATTAATTCATATGTTAAAATTATTTTACATTAAACATTTATTTCTGTAAAAATACAGATACAGTTCAGGTCAGGATCACTCTCCGTAGCGTACACACTTAAACTCGTTCATCACGTACTGGCGATTACTTCTACTGTCAGCATTAGCTACTGATGCCCAGTGTATTGTAAAGCCTAGAGCGCCCTCTGCTGACATGCTGAGCTTAGCAGGAACAACCTCACCCATTCAAAACATGTACTCAAATGAGCCTGTGACCAGACAGAGATACAGAGAAGTAATAAAATAATTTATTTATGTTTTGAGTCCTTGGGTTCTAATCAGTTCAAATATTAAAACGGGGGCTAATATTTGTCTGTCTCGTACAACACACCGGGTCACACATACATTTAGTAAATTGCTATTAAACATTACATGTTAATAAATAAATAAAAACATAATTCTTTCATTCCACAGGCTATGTGTTGTCCCTGACCCAGCACCTTTTACTGAAGAGCTGCAGAAGATCACCATTCCAGAGGATCTCAGCACTGAGCCAGTCAGAGCTCAGGTTGTTGCAACTGTTATTATCAGACTATTTCTACTACAGTTCATATCACTACTGAACAGTAGGTTCTGTCCCAGGTTTCTGCCTGTTAAAAGGGAAGTTTTTCCTCGCCACTGTCACACCAAATGCTTGCTCTTGGGGTAATTGTTGGGTCTCTTTAAATAAAATTGAATTGAACATTTATATGCTTCTGTTGCCAATTGCTTCTCTGCTGTGGCCCTCACACGTCTTTGTGTTGTAAAACAGGAATTCAACCTCGGGCGGCATCCACTCACAATGTCCACATGTGCACCTGTAGTAACATTAAACATCAACTGAAGCATGAAACAGGAAAAGTATGTCAATTGGTTTAATTCAATGAAAACAATTTGAATGCATTTGTAAACAAAAAATCACTTTAATACTTGATCTGGGTGTTTTCAAATATTTAGTACTGACTGGAGAATGTATATGAACATTATGTTTGAACATTACATATGAACAACATTGCGAAGACCGAGGTAAGAACATTAATATCCGTAGTAATTTCTTTCATATTCGTAAATTCTGGTACATTTTATGAAACTACAAATAAGGTCGTACTATATCGTTTACCGGCGGTCCCAGGGGACCGTCATGCTGCTGACACTGCTGCCGCCGTGCACAGAGAGCCGGGGATAAGAGTAGGTGGGGTGTGTGTCAGGTAACAGCGACTGTATGATGATAATAACATGAAAACACATCATTCACTCTAAGTGGTTTCTGTAACTTTCAAAGGTTTAAAACCCAAAAGAGGCCAAAATACACAGCCACCATATAACGTTAGCCTTAGCCACATCACTCAAGACACACTTGTCTAACGTTAGCTGACTTTGTCTAAAGCCTTACATACTAAAATAAAAACACAATCAACTTACCACTCTGAAACGTCCTGCTGACCTCTTCTAAAAGAAATGAATTGGTCCTCTTCGCCTGAATCCTCTGAACTTGAGTATTCAGGCTCTAACTGGGGAGGTCTTGCAGATCCCGCTGCCATGTTCATAGTAGGATTCTGATTCCAGGCCGCATTCTATGTTTATCTGTGCTTAGCCAATCAGAGTGTTCTATGTTTATCTGTGCTTAGCCAATCAGAGTGTTCTGCTCTTTAGTTGTGGGCTGAACATTCCATCCAGCAGGGAATACAAGCGTGTGTGGGAGGGGAGAAAAAGGGCTCTCAGAAAAGTTTGGGAAAATCAACCCAACTCTTTTTTTGGGGTAACACTATTAAATTAATGTTTAATAGACACATATAAACGGTACAAATATAAGTTTAAGTGTCACCATATGGGACCTTTAAGGAAACATGTTAAACTGGAATACTATCTTTTCTGACAACAATGCTAATGTCAGTATTTTTTCTTTTTGAAATTTACATTCTGTGACGGAATTTATGTTTATGTTTTGATCTGTGTGTTGTTATCAACGGCCCAGTTTGACAGGCAGGCCGGGTTGCCAGATATACCTGTAAAAACGTAAACCCAGCACGCTACAGCTGTAACGGTAGTACAGCCATGAAAGCAGCAAACAAACGAACAGGATCAACGGAGATAGATTCTACATGACATAAAAAAAGAAAACAGCATGTTTCTAACAGTTGCGTGACCAGAGACGTAACAACCCCCTGGTAAATATTGGAGATGTATTTGAAAGATGGAGACAGCTTAGATCCCAAAAGGACGCAGAGTTGGCTTATTTTCTCCTGAACAGGTAAGCATTAGCTTCAGGCTAATTTATCACAGCTACTAGGGATGGGCATTTTTTGTCATTTCAACATTTGTGTACTCACATTGAATTATATAGCACCCGAGTTGGTTACTCGCAAAAACAATTGAGACATAGTCAGTAAAGTGATCCCGACTGGTCCTGGCTAACGCCGGCATGCTAACCCTGCTAACTGTTAACGTTACCGGGAGGACCAGGCAAGCAACCCATGGCTGTTTACAGCGTGTAGCCTCTTCAGCGGCTGGAGCCGACAACGGTGAGTTATTTTAAGCCACGAGAGGGGGGCTGTAAATTGAAAAGAGAGGACTGTGAGTTTGCAGTGTGTTTAGCGATTGTTGCCGTAATTCTAAGCCAATGAAGTGGGTTCCGTCGGCAAGGTAGTGGTATTTTTAGCGTTTTGTATTGTAATTCTAAGCCGAGGAAGTGTGCCTGACTGCATGGCGCGTGGAGAGGACAGTGAGGTTGTTGTGTTTTTAGCGGTTCATACTGTCATTTTAAGCCGAAAAAGTGTGTCTGTCAGTTGGTTACAGAGCTCCGCGTGAGCACGGGCTTTTATGACTGTCAATATAGCCAGCATCTACCGTTAGCTACTCGGCTGTGCTGTGGAGTAATGTCTGGCTATGTGAGATTAGCATCTAACGTTAGCTACTCCGCTGTGTTGTGGAGTAATGTCTGGCTATGTGAGACTAGCATCTACCGTTAGCTACTCCGCTGTGCTGTGGAGTAATGTCTGGCTATGGGAGAACAAAGCGTCTAGCAACATTGTTGTGAATGCTGCGGTCTCAGCCTGGCAACCTCCGTGAACTTCGAGTCTGGGCAGGAGGGAGCGGGGGAAACGACTCTCCAGTATTTTGAATTGGTAGTGAAGTAACTATTTTAACCGCTAGCTGCCAGTATTACATACAATATTACATATTGCACCTTTAAATGTATAAATATTTATTTTACATGATTATTTTGAAGTTTATTAGCTAATAAACTTAACTTAATAAACGTATCTTGAAATGCTGCAGTTTTTTTTTTTTATTGTAGCAAATTTACTTTACAAGGTTACAAGGTTCATTTATTGTGATTTTCCAACACGGGGTTGCACAGTGACATGTAAGTTGTAGCCCCTTCACACTACACACTCATTGAACATATGTATACAATTATAAAATATATATAGATGTACACCAAAATGCCCCTCTGCTCATAAGTGGAATTAATTCCAGGGACCGTATTTTGAATTGTACTGGGTGTGCTTCAAAGCCTAACCAGCACGATGCCACAGCCGGTTTGGCATGGTTTGTACTCCATTTGAATTAGCAAACAGAAAAGCACATGCAGCTTGTGAGTGGCAACTTGTGAGTGAAAAGTAAACAAAATACCACATGTACCAACAGCATCGCAGAACAATACAAACAAACACATATTTCACCAGGCTTGTAGTGGCTGAATCCAAATGGAAAAGATGCTGTGTCTGTATCTGCCAAAAGCTGTGAAATGATCAAACCAGAGCATCTCCATTACCTGCTGCTATTTGATTATCAGCTGATAGAGATTCAACGTTATACCTGCTGCCTCATATGAACCTTTGCTCCATTTAAACAGGTCGTCCCGTCCTTGCCGCAATGTAACAAGCGGTACACCAACACTGCTAAATGGAGCACAACCCAATGCCTCTAAAGATTCATTTAGATTGCATACAAAGCACATTTCATTGTCAGTCCAAGAACAAATTTTAACTTTAGAAGCGGTGCGATTGCCTCTAAAATACACTTCCTATTCAGTCACTTTCGATCTGAACACACCTTAAAGCGCAAGTTTATACTTAACCTTTCCTGAAATGACCATTTGAAATGTAAATGTTTAATTTAATACGTTTTACAAGACATAATGGCAAAAATTCAGAGGTAAAAGTAGCCATCAACTTCCTGAGGTAACATAAGGGAGTCCATGACTCTGCCTCAGCACAGTGTTTGGTACTAGGTGGTAGCGAGTTTGACTTAAAATGACTATTCATACCGGCAGCGATGCACATTTACGACAATTGTTCAATAAAAGGTTTGAATATTCGTGCCAGCTCATCGACCGTGTTGGTGGGACAGTCTGAGGTCCTTGAAACTGAAAGTGCAAAGTTTCTGCGCCATAATTTTTTTAGATAACTGATTTAAAAATGCAGTTAGAAAATTAAGGCTTGTGTGTGAATTCCTTTACAGTTGAGTCTCAATAGGTAGATAGATACCAAGATGGTGCCGACCACGGGCCCTTTGGTGATTTGCTGCTCGTTGTTTTGTCTCGTTTTTGTCCTAAATTCAGTTTTCTGCTGCAATATCCGGAGCTCTTTCACCAGAAATGAGCTCATGAACATCAGGGAAACAACACCAGCGGACTTAATTCCCACTCTTCTTTGCATCTTCCATAGATTTATTGGACATTCTGGTCAACGGTACTGTATATTAAGCATAGCTCATGCAGTGAAGCGCAGAAAAATGAGACAAGGGAAAAGAGCCTTAGTGCAGCTCACTTTGCTTGGATTGCATGCCCGACTCCTCCACTTGCCTCCCTTCCTCGCATCTTAGTCACTCCCACTGAGGAAGCACTGGAGAGGCACGAAGAAATCACGGGAGGAGAGAGGCAAGGAGCAAAATATCAGTGCATGAGGGGGTGAAAGGAGGTGGCCTCTGGAGGACTATTTCTTTGTTCCAACTTCCAAGTGGCCTACAGCATACGTTAATCATGGATAAATTATGTTAAAAAATGTATAAATGACGCATTCTTGACAAAAGGCAAAAGAGCTGTGTGCATGCGCACATTTGAATAATGTCGGGCTGTAAACGGGTTTGGGCTTTTACAAAGCTGTCAATCAAAATGTACTTGTCGGGCTCGGGCCGAATTCTGAACATACATGAAAATGGTTATAAAGAGTTTACAATATATTTATTTTTTCTCTCTTGGCGAATTTACATGGTATATGGTCATAACCTAATTTTTGTTGTTTACTTATATTATGTGCCCGCACATTCGTTCGATCACTTGAAATTTTCTTTACAAAAGTGTAGGTTGTCGTTTAAATGTGGTGGGAAAGAGACGTTGGAAGTCTTGTGTTGCTGTAAAGCGTTGAGCCGTGTTGCTCGGACAATGTTCGTATTTTGGGGGAATATTTCTGGTGAGGCCACAAACACGTTTTTTTGTTGTTGTCGTTTTCTTTTCTTTTTTTTTGTCTCCTCTTCCTCCTCTCTCCCGTTGCAGAATCCCATACAGTTCCATTTACAACTTTATGCATCGCTCTAAATGGCGGTCGATACGGCGAGGATGAGTAAAGGCGTGCGCCTGATTTCATGGAATACCAAAGGAATGAATAAGGCCATTAAGATTGGTAAGGTAATGACGCAGCTGCAACATTTGAAAGGGGATATTATATTCCTACAGGAAACGCATCTTAAAACATCAGATATCCAAAAAGCCTTGGATGAGTCATGTGTTTCACTCGAAATTCTCGGCCAAAGCTAGAGGGGCTGTTATTATTATTACTAAGAATATATTGTTTGAACCAACACGTTATTGAGGATTTCAATGGTCGTTATGTCATTGTATCGGGCTCGCTACTGAGCCTTTCAGTGGTCCTAGTCTCTATCTATGCTCCCAATTGGGACGACAAGCAATTCTTCATCAACCTTTTTGCTAAAATCCCGAACAGTGACAATCATTACATACTGATAGGAGGCGACTTTAATCTAGTGCAAGACACAATTCTCGACAGGACGTCCTCTAAGCAAATTAATCTATCCAATTCTGCTAAAGTAGTTTTTAACTGCTCATCTCATTTGGGAATTTCGGACCCCTGGAGGTTTAAAAACCCCCAGATTAAAGTTTTCTCTTTTTTCTCTCCGCCTCACCAAACCTTTTCCCGGATTGACTTTTTCCTGATTGATAATAAATTGTTGCATCTGGTTACCACTAGTGGCTATCACCCCATAGTTGTTTCGGACCATGCCCCCACCTCGCTTGATATTAATCTTCCTCTTAGTGTTATCTCCCCTTCACTTTGGAAATTTAGTTCTCATTTATTAGCACATCATGAGTTTAAGGACTTTGTGGCCGCTCAAATTAGTAATTATATTGAATTTAATGATACCCCTGAGGTCAACAGTGGATTCTTATGGGAAGCCCTTAAAGCCTTTGTTCAAGGTGAGATTATTTCCTTCACCTCGTACATGCGTAAGGCTGAAAGGACTAAAAGGCAGGATATACTAGACAAACTCCTCAAAGTTGATGAAACTTGCGCTGTCTCTCCCTCACCTGCCCTTTACAAAAAACGACTTCTACTACAATCAGAATATGATTGTCTGATGACTCATATTGTTGAGAGACAACTGCAGCAATCCAAGCAACGTTTTTTGAACACGGCGATAAGGCGGGTAGACTTCTAGCCCAGCAGGCCCGTGCGGCCATTGCCTCTAGATTAATTCCAAGAATTATGTCCCCCAGTGGTAATCTTACCATATACCCAGCTGAAATCAACAGAGTTTTTCTAGACTTTTACATTAACCTCTATACTACGGAACAGTCTTCAGCTCCGATAATGTTCCCCAATCCCCTTAGATTTTTAATATTTCCTAGAATTGATGAAGAGTTGGCTAAGGAATTGGGCAGCCTTATTTCCCCCCAAGAAGTCAAAGAAGCGATTAACTCAATGCAAAATAAGAAATCCCCAGGCCCTGATGGGTTTACAGTTGAGTTCTACAAGGCATACTCTACTTTATTAGTCCCAATCTTAGTGAAGATGTACAATAATTCATTTCAAGAAGGTCAACTCCCATCGACGCTATACATGGCTTCTATATCCTTACTTTTGAAAAAGGACAGGGATCCCACTTCCTGCGCTAACTACAGACCCATTTCTCTGCTAAATGTGGACTGCAAGATACTAGCCAAAATTCTGTCTACCTGCCTCCAAAGGGTAATGCCATCCATAATTTCATCAGATCAAACAGGCTTTACATTGGATAGGCATTCTTTCTTCAATACTCGGAGACTACTTGACATTATTTTTTCTCCTTCATCTAATACCCCAGAAGTCGTAGTTTCGTTGGACGCGGAGAAAGCCTTCGATAGGGTCGAGTGGGAGTACCTCTTCTTTGTTTTAGGAAAATTTGGGTTTGACCCCAAACTCATTTCTTGGATAAGGCTTTTGTACGCTTCCCCGTCCGCATCGGTACATACCAACGGTGTTCGATCGCCACCCTTTTTACTCCAGCGGGGGACGCGTCAAGGCTGTCCGCTCTCGCCTTTGTTATTCAATATAGCTATTGAGCCCTTGGCCATCTGGCTCCGAAGTCACAATGCATTTAAAGGCATCACACATCATGGCATGGTCCATAAACTTTCCCTTTATGCAGACAACTTGTTATTATACGTCTCCGACCCCATAGCTTCTATCCCCCCTATACTATCTAAGTTAAACTTTCAAAAGAGCAAGTTATTTTTTGTTAATCAGCTGGCTACATCTCTTCCTCATTCTTTATTCCCCTTTAAGTTAGCCTTGGATGGGTTTAAATATCTGGGGATATTTATCACCGGTTCGCTTAAAGACTTGTTTTTTAAGAACTTTACACCACTTTTGGAAAGATGCAAGTCAGATATTGCTAGGTGGAGTTCCCTTTCCCTTTCTGAAATAGGTCGGGCAAACCTTATTAAAATGGTTGTTCTGCCAAAGTTTTTGTATCTTTTCCAGCATCTTCCAGTCTGCATTAATAAATCCTTTTTCGCCAATTTAGATCAGCAATTGAATGGATTCCTTTGGAATAACAAACCAGCTTGCATTAGGAAGTCAGTCCTTCAGCTTCCCAAATCTGAAGGGGGTTTAGCATTGCCAAATTTTCAATACTACTATTGGGCATGTAACATCCATAAATTACTTTATTGGGTTGGCTTCAAAAGCCATGCCTCTTGTCCGCCCTGGGTGCATGTAGAGATATCTTCCTCTCGTTGCTTACTTTCTAATATCTGCTCCCAGCTTCCCCTTGGAGTACACAAAATCTTGAGCAATCCTATAGTTATCAATACTATTAAGATTTGGCATCAATTCAGAAAACAATTTGGTCTACATAGAGCTTCGATTTATATGCCAATTTCAAATAATCACTTATTTTCCCCGTCCCTTTCAGACAGCTTCTTTGATATTTGGGCAGCTAAGGGTCTCTCTTCTCTAAATGACCTGTATGAAAACGAAGTGTTCTCCTCCTTCTCTTCTTTATCAGCAAAATTTAACCTTCCTAATAGTCATCTCTTTCGCTTTTTTCAAGTGAGGCACTTTATTCAAAAGTTATTTCTCCATTTTCCTAATCGTCCTCAGGAATCAGAAATTGATTCAATTCTTACCTTCGACTCTGGTCAAAGTCGACTGATTTCAACCATTTACGGTAAAATTATCTCCTTAACCCCTTCCCCAATTGACTCCCTTAAGCTAACCTGGAAGCATGATTTGGGCATTGACATTTCCGACGAACAGTGGAAAAACATTCTCAGTTTAGTTCACTCTTCATCTATTTGTGCTAGACATGCCCTAATTCAATGTAAAGTGCTTCACAGAGCCCATTTCACTAATGCCAGACTGGCAAAACTGTTTCCTAACAGAAGTGATGCCTGTAACAGATGCAAACAATCCCTAGCCGATCATCTTCACATGTTCTGATCATGCCCGGTGCTATCAGATTATTGGTCCAACATTTTCAGAACTCTCTCACAGGCCCTCAATTACACTATTGTCCCTAATTCCTTGAGTGTCCTGTTCGGCCTTTCCCCAATCACATGTATACCAGCTACAGCGCACTGCGTCATTGCCTTTACTACTTTGCTGGCCAGGTGCGCCATCCTCCTTAAATGGAAGCATGCTTCTCCTCCGTCACATGACGATTGGATAAGAGAGGTATTGCAATGCATCCACCTTGAAAAAATTAGACACTCTCTTAAAGGTTCGCTGAGATCATTTCATAAAACTTGGAGCCCTATACTGACTACTATTGAAGGCCTTACCGTGACTTTTCTTCTTCTGTTTACTGTTTTATTATTTTTATATATATTTTATTTATTTGTTTTATTTTTTCTATTTATTTATTTTTATTTTTTACTTGTGAGTTTTACAGGTGGCCCTGGGGAAGGGGGGGTTGATGGGTGTGGGTCTATATTGCTGTGTGGAACTGTTCTGTTGATTTTTCTTTTCTTTCAGACACCTTGTTGCATCCTACATTTGTTGTAACACCCATTATATGTCTGCAGAAAACTTAATAAAATAAATGTAATATGAATTCATCAGCTGTGTGGGCAGAGTTAGGAACCCTTTCAGCTGCACGGCTTTCAGGAAGGCTGCTCACCTGTTTCCTCGGCTATAGCTCCTCTGTGATCCCTCCTCAATGCTCACTCCTCAGTCCACGGGGTAGAAATAAGATCTATGTGATGGCCTTCACGGAGCAGGAGGGACAGAACAACTTCTGGTTCAGCCGAGGACCGAGATGCAGCCCTGGCTGGGGTACATCCCATGGCCCTTATTTGATAGCTCCTCGCTCCTCGCTACTAGATGTATGATCATGTGATCAAAAGAAGTTATTCCAAGCAAAAATAAAGGACTCTGCAAAATGCTAAAAAATTTAAAAATAAAGTGTTAAACACATTGCCCTCAGTAAGAAAATGGATTATATGGAAATGTATGAATGTTCTTTCTACCTGACTTTGTAGGTTATTAATGAATGTCAAAGAGATCGTTAGTGAAGAGTGGGATTGCGTTTTCATCTCCAGGAAGCAAAAGTATGGGTTTTGGATGGCATCCAAATACTCCCACTCCAAAAACTCTTTATGAGCTCTGTGACTTTTGAAGCGGTGCCATGGTGGGAAATGCATTTGTGCACGTCTTCCTGTTGGCTTCAGTGTTTCAGCATGCACCGTAGAATGAGACCTGTGTTACAATATCTTAACAAGCTGTCTGACCATGTTTGTGTCAGTGTGTAACAGAAAGCATTAGACAGAATGTGTGTTTACAAGACATTAAGCTTATAGAGACTTGAAATGCTCAGTGTGGGTTTCAAGTAAAGGTTGGATCAGTTTTCCAACAGTGAGAAGAAAAAAAAGTGTAGCCTTTACAATGTGAGAGTAATTTGTCTATTTAAAGCTACATTGTGTAAGAATTTCTCCCATCTAGCGTTGAAATTAGGGGCAAACAATAAAAAGAATTATAATAATCCCAATGGTGATAATCATAATAGCACAGGCTAAGTGAAGGTGTGGGTCAAAGGGAAAATGTGTTATTTAAAGATACTATGTGAAGCAATTTACATGTATTGCCTTGTGTGAATGGAGTGTAACATACATTTATGATAGGACCTTCCCTGACTTTCTAACAGCCTGTGGACTGATTTCTATGTAAAGGATTCAAGATGTGCTTAACAATGCCTTGTCTTTTTAAAAACTGAGCAATCTTTAGTATGAATTAAGGCAACTGCCATCACTTTATAGACAGAGAGCACTGAGTTCCCCCTGAACCCTTGTATGTGGTTTGTGTGTTAGTTCCTTTTCACACTTAAACAATGGTGCAATTATGAGGCACTTGTACTTCACTTGAGTATTGTCATTTTCTGCTGCTTCATACTTCTACTCCATTACATTTCAGTGGCAAATATTGTACTTTTTACTCCATCACGTTTATTTATTAACTTGAGTTTCTTTGCAGATTCAGATTAATAACATAATCAACAAACACATTAGGATGTACAGCCCCTGACAAAAGTATTGTCGCTTATCTAAGTTGTAGGAACAACAAATAATAACTTGACTTGTAGTTGATCAATCAGAATCAGAAATGGCATATATGAAGCAAAGGCTTCTGGATTATGCTTATTATACCAAAATAAAGTCTTGTATCATTCATTGAGTTTTATTATTGAATTAGGACAGAAAGGTCAGATTTGGCTTGGACAAAAGTCTTGTCGTGTCTTTAAATGATTCAACTAATCACAGATTAGAGCTTTACCTGTGACAAATACTGTAATTAACACATTCCCGGGTGTGTATAAAAAGAACTCCAGCACACCACACCTTCATGTGAAGTGCAACCTGATCAAAGTGCTCATCAATAGCCTGAAGACCAAGTCTGCTGCTGAGGTGGCAGACGTCTTCAATGTATCCAAACGTCAAGTGGAAAGGATAAGAAAAAGATTTAAAGAAACTGGTGAAGTTCATGACAAGCCCAGGTCAGGCAGACCCCGTAAGACAACTGTTTGAGAGGACAGTTTGTGGCTCCGACAGTCCAGGGCCAGCCCTTTTTCTGGGCTGGCCACCAGAAACCGCTGTATCTATAAGAACAGTTTGTCGAATTCTCTCACGCAGTGGTCTCCGTTGCCAAATTAGTGCTCATAAACTAGCATTAAACAGAAGACAACTAAAAAAATTGTGTTGCATTTGCAAAGGCCCACAGATTGGTGAAAGGATGGACAGTGGAAAAGTGGCAGAAGGTTGATTTTTCTGATGAATCATCCATTGAACTGCATCCCAATTGCCGCAAATACTGCAGAAGACCTGTTGGAACCCGCACTGACCCAAGCTTCACCCAGAAAGTTTGGTGGAGGAAAAATCATGGTTTGGGGTTACATCCAGTATGGGGGTGTGTTAGAGATCTGCAGAGTGGATGGCAACATCAACAGCCTGCAGTATCAACAAATTCTTGCTGCCCATTACATTCCAAACCACAAGAGAGGGCAAATTCTTCAGCAGGATGGCGCTACTTGTCATACTTCAGCCTCCACATCAAAGTTCCTGAAAGCGAAGAAGGTCAAGGTGCTAACCAGACATGAACATTATTGAGTATGTCTGGGGTAAGATGAAGGAGGAGGCTTGGAAGATTAAAACAAAGAATCTTGATGAACTCTGGGAGTCCTGCAAGACTGCTTTCTTTGCTATTCCAGATGACTTCATCAATAAGTTATTTGAGTCATTGCCGAGACGTATGGATGTAGTCCTCCAAGCTCATTTTCTTTTTCCCAAGGCACCATGACTTTACATATGCTCTGATGTTATTGTAGCATGTTTGTGTATTCAAAATAAAATATAATTTCTACCTGTCATTACTCTATTTTTGTATGCAACAAGACTTTTGTCCAAGCCAAATCTGACATTTCTGTCCTAATTCAATTATGAAACTCAATGAATGATAAAATACTTTATTTTGATATAATAAGCATGATCCAGAAGCCTTTGCCTTTTATATAAGATATTTCTGATTCCAATTGATCAACTACAAGCCAAGTTATTATTTGTAGTTCCTACAACTTAGATAAGCGACAAGACTTTTGTCAGGCACTGTATTATTAAAGCTGATGATAAGAACTAATTGATCGTGGGGGTACATTCACAAGCTACACAGCAATATATAAAGTCATTAAAATTAGCTCCACCTTTACCAGCTGCAACATTAAAGAGTTTTACACATGAATGCATCAATAAATATAATCATGTAATAATATATATGTTATTCTGAAATGAGCATAATGAGAACTTTTTTAAGTATATTTTGATGCTGACAGTTTTTACATATAAGTAAAGTTTTAGATATTTTTCTTGGCATTTTAGGCCTTTATTGATAGGATATAGCTTAGACATGAAGGGGGGGGGAGAGAGAGAGAGAGAGAGAGAGAGAGAGAGAGAGAGAGAGAATGAAATGCAGCAAAAAAAGCAGAATTAAGAACTAAGTCTGTGTACATGGGGCGCACCCTCTACCATGTGAGCTACCCAGGCGCCCATAAGTAGAGTTTTGAAAGCAGAACTTTTACTTCAGTGTTTCTACACTGAAGTAAAAGATCTGAGTACTTCCTCCTCCTCCACACTGCAAAGACACCGAGTGCAGGTGGACTGGAGACTGCAGAGATGTTGGCGGGTAATGTGTTCGCCCTGCGATGAACCTGCCTAATGAATGAATAACAAAAGCTGACCGATTCTCCTGGCAGCCTCCAAGTCCTGATCTGTACTGAATTATTTCATTGATTGTAATTGACTCATTTATGAACGTATAGGTTGTTTGCCAGCAGCTCATTTCTCAGGATGAATAAATCAACTTCACTTTGTGTTAAAGGGCAGAATATATGATTAAACTGGTTGAAACAGCTTTGCTTTGAGTAGGTGTGAGGTCTGTTCTGTGTCAGTGTGGGTGGAGAGCTGGAGAAGGATTCCCACACAGTCCCATGCAACCTCATAAATCCTTTCTTTTTCCTTTTTGTTCTCAGAAGTTTGATGTACCAAAACTGGCAAACAGCTCTTGGGAATTTTTGTACACATTTCCCTTGTTGTTGTTGAAAGTTGTAAATACATATATAAGAGTAAAGCAGCCAGAAAGTTGTCCTGGAGGCTGTTTTTGAAGACGTGTTGAAGACACATCTAATGCCTCCTTCCAGACCCTCACTAGCTGAACTACATATTTAAAGTTGTTTTGATTTGTTTTGCACAGACAGAAAAAAAAACTTCAAAGTAGCAGCTGCATAATGACTGTTCTATTGTTACCAGACTGGCCTTATTGGAATATGTTCAAATTTATCATACAGTATTCGACCGTATACAAAAAAAAATATTTTTTTATAATATAAAAATTAAGAAAAATGTGCATATATTCTCAGTAACTTTCAAAGCTTTAATATGCCAAAAGTGCAAGGTCATTACACATCTTAATGTTGTTTTATTGTTTTTGTCTTTGACAGTTTAACCCTGTGATGTCACATCTTTCAGTACCTGCTTATTGTTTTCTAATCTTTATTAATTATTCACCACTCATAACATGTTGAAAATCTCATTATGTAATGCTTCAGACTGAGGCTTTCATTTGATTTCTAAGATTTTGGGTTTCTTTAATGTGTCTTAAAATTGGGAAATTTAAGATTCTAGCCATGATGTCTCTCTCTCTCTCTCATTGGTGGGCAAAATTCTTTGGGTGGGCAAAGCAGAGAAAAGGGAGGTAACCTTTCCCCTTATGACCTCATAAGGAGAAGATTCCAGATCGGCCCATCTGAGCTTTCATTTTCTCGAAGGCAGAGCAGGATACCCAGGGCTCGGTTTACACCTATCACCATTTCTAGCCACTGGGGGATCATAGGCAGACTCATAAAGTGATTTTTTTATGCCATGGGACCTTTAATATGAATTCTTTTATCCAAGGTAAGGGCAGACTGATGATCATTAACAACATTTAGTGTGCCATTCAGCAGCTTATTCTATTATTCAGGCTGTGCAATTAATCAAATTGTAATCGCGATTTTGATTTCGCCTCCTATCACAAAAACAATGTATTCGAGAAAAACTATTATTTTGCACATTCCGTTTTGCAAGTAAACTCTTATTTTGTCTTGTGTTCTGAATGACGCTCCCCCCCTCCGCAAGGCTAAACTTACTCAGCCAACATTTGAATATGTTTTTCATATTATTTATTTTAAGGGGAATTCAAAAGGTTCAACAGGAAATTTCACAGTTCAACGTGTTTTGACTGTTGATTTATTTACCTGTTTCACTGTTTTTTTTAAAAGTTCAATAAATGCAACATCTTTCCAAAAGTCATTGAGTAATCGTGTTAAATAATCGTTAAATAGTGACCAAAATTATAATAATAATAATATATAGGGAATAATGTATAGGGACCACAATGGAAATAATTCTTTGGGCTTTATTGTGTTATCCCTGAGTATTTATGTATTTTTAATGTATGACGCAGAGTGCTGTTTCATATATGTTTTTATATTTAAGTGGTCAAATAAAATCAATCAATCAATCAATCAATCAATCAATCAATCAATCATATCTTTAAAAAGAGGCAGTTAAGATTTCAACTTTTAAATCTTGGGTTGGGTTCCCTGGTGAATGCAGAGCAAAATTCCCTTTCATCCAGTGATTATTTAATATCACATACATACTATGAAATGATTTGTAATGTGTGATGTAATATTATAATATTCCAACTGGAAATGTCAAGCATAGTTATACTCTTTCTGTGGTCCTGCTGCAGGTGCAGCGATTGAAACAATCTTCAAGGCCGATTATTAAGTGACAGTAAAAAATAAATAAAAAATACAATCACATATTTGATATTTAACTCTGTCAACAGGTAAAACATGTGACATCGTTGTTTCTCAGTCAGTGTAAAAGCCCTAATCATGTCTCACTGCTGCCATCTATTGTGTACTAGAGGCAAACACAGTTCCTTTAAACCCAGCTTGCTGCTGCAAAGACTTTGTGTGGAATAACATTTGAAATCTATTCAGTAATGACTAGTGGAGTTAGGTGCAGATACAGACACCGGCAGGCCATTTTCGTTAACTTTTGTTGGGGGAAGGAGTTTTAGAATCTGTAAAACTATTTTCTCTGTTTGCGCCAGTTGTTTTTTCTGAGCAGATGGCAACTATTTGATTCCCTGAGACATTGAGACAACTCACATAATTGATCATTATGGATAAGTAACTCCCTAAACAGTATTTTTGTTAAGGTTGAAACCACCCGGGGACAGTAATAATCATCTCTGCTCTCCTGTAGTTTGATAAATTCTACGTGCTGATGACAAAAGGCCTTCAGATAACAGATGGGAGATAATCGCCTGCTGCTACCATACAGCATCGTTAATAGTTTCAGTGTTGATTAACAGTGTGTGGCCTCTGTTCATAAAGACACACTGAAGACTGCACTGTGTTTTACTGGCACTGCAGAGCTTCAAGTACCAGCATGTTACACCCAGATACCCTTTACCAGTGGCTCTCAAGCTTTTATCAATAATAGTACATGGCTTTTTTTAAGCCATGTACAGGATCCAGAACCAACGTGAAAAATTTTTGGTTAAAAGAAAGTCTATATAAAGAGGAACAATACAGCAATGTCAGCGATAGATTTACTAAAAAACAGCCTTGTACCTGGAAAACATTTAAATGCTGATGAATATAAGGCGACAAAAACTTTTAAAAAAAACCCCGACAAAACCTTGGAAAAAGACGGTAGAAAGAAGGAAGTAAGGCAAGAATAGGTCGAAAATAGTAATAAAAATTTCTGAAAAAAACACAGTAGAAAGAAGGAGGGCAAAACTAGGGCGACAAAAGTGAGCAAAAATTCAAATAAGCAACAAACTTCGAAAAAAGTGACAAAAACTTAGAAAAAAGCAGGAAAAAAAAGGTCAAAACAAACGACAAAACTTTTGAAAAAAGCAACAAACTTGGAGAAAAAATAAAAGACAGTAGAAGTAACTACAGCCTTGTAACTGAAAAACATTTAGCATCGATTTGGCCTGAAATGACAACTGACAGCAGCAGAGAGGAGAACAGATTTAAAGTTTGAATGCAACAACAGCGGGAGATCGTGGCAAAATCTGGTTGGTTTAAATGAAAGAGTGAACACCCAGAGTCAGCTGATGAAAGATTCAGCTGATTAGGTTTGGGGGAGGGAGAGAGAGAGAGAGAGAGAGAGAGAGAGGAGAGAGAAAATGTGAAGCATAGAAGTCTTCCTGAATACGCTAACCTTTATATTATAGCTAAAAATAAGTTGCCAATCTGTAAGAGGCTACATCCAATAATAATAAAAAAAAAACTAATATCAAATATAAATCTGAATATAATGTAAAGTTGATGCAGGAGAAAACTCAGTGATTGCCATTATTACATTCATTTTGCTAGTGTACACTTTGATGATTAGTGTGTGCTTAATATTTGCTTTGAAAGCTTTGATATTTTTGTCCTACGTTCTAAGAAGTCACCCTTTAAAAACTGGTTGTAAGTCGTAACTAATGGCTCCGAAAATCTATCTGTTATTAATGCTTTATAGGTCATTCATGAGAACTACTTCTTTATTTGATCTGAAAAACTTCAATCTCTTACCTTCTTGAAGAGAGCACCCAAGAAACTAAAATCCATTAATAACTTATGAATAGTTGATGTATTATTGCAAAAACTGTTTATAGATAACTTATTAACATGTACAACTATGGTTCAAAATGTACTTTTTTGTCCACCAGCCAAACGGCTAGTAAATGTTCAGATTTTACCAGCCAGTCAATAGATAACCATTGGCTGGTGAGTGAAGCAAATCTACCAGCCACTTGTATACTGGTATTTTACCAGCATTTGGCTGATGGATGGTGATCATTTTGAACCCTGTGTACAAGTGCAGACCTAATGCCATTCATTGTAAAACCTACAAATGCTTATTAGACCTGGCTACTCAAACACTGTTCTAAAAAACTGTTAAACGTTTATAGCTGATTAAGCATTACTCATTTGTGTATTCACCATTAACATAGCCATAAGTTTAGCCTGACGTCTTCATACTCAGATTCTAGTCAGAATATGAGTCTGATACTGCTCCATTGGGCTGGGATTTATGGGGCATGTTTCAACCATAGACATTATATAAACTGGACCAACAGATCCTGTTGCTCTGGATGGAGACCAGTGAAGGATATTAGAAGCACTTTTTCGGTGAGCGCTGAGTGTTACTGCGCAGCCTCCAACTGAGAGAGACAACATAAATGTGACGTGAACAACGTGTCTGAAAGTTGGAAGTCTTCTGGTAGCTGTGCTAAGAGAAATCTCAATCATTCCCAATCTTACAGAGACGGAGAGCGTAGGTATATGTAAGGAGATAACATAGGCACAGGCTAATTATTGATCACTAACATGCTAGTTAACATTAGTAATTAAACTAAAACAGCTAATGTAAGTCGAAACTGCCTGCGAGCGTCTCCTGTACTGGTTCAAGCATAGTTGCTCCACAACGGATCAAGTCCAGACCGAACTTCCCGACCTCAAATGTTGTGGGCGGGGCTAAGTTTGGTTGGCATCCAGGCTACCATTAGTTATGATGTATAAATGTAGAAGATGTCTGTGTCTCATGTTACGTTGTTTTTTGTACATGCTGTGACTCTATAAATCACAACATGTAAATAGGAACATGTTGGTGTTATTTTGTCACTTTTGTCACAATTCGGAGCAGTAGGCTAGTTGGAACCAGTTACCTGCAGGATCTGTGCTAGGCTAAGCTAATGCTGGAGCCGTCAGGCAGCGTTACAGCACGCACGGAGATGAGAAGGGTATGTATCGACTTGTCTTACTCTGGGGGTTACGGTGAATAAGCTAATTTCCCAATAAGTCGGCGTGTTCCTTTAAGTAAAAGCAGCAGTACCACACAGTAACAATAGCCATGCATTCAAACTCTTGCTATTTGAGCACTGAGACCTGAACCAAAAAAACAACAACAATGGGCTAAAAGAGGCTAAAAGCTCAAATTCTCTGTAGATGTATAGACTCTTCTCACATTACACACAGTCATTTGATCAATTAACAGGCAGGCATAAGAAATAGGGGAGCTTTACGAGTGCTAAGCTAACCTGAATTTTACTTTGCAGAACAGCTGAATTTAGGCCCAACACAGGACAAACTGGCAGTGTACATCCAGACCATGTTTCATGCGTCTGTATGTTAATGTATTTGTGTCACCGGGGCCGCTGTAAGACAAGCTGCACGGACACAGAGTTACTGGAATCCTCTCTGCTATTGATTTTCTGTGTTGTTTTTTTTTGCAAATGTTTACATGACTAGCAAGAGACACACAAGCTTTTTCAAATGATCCCCTCCCCTTGCTCTCCACCTCTGTGCATTAGAATCCAGGAAACAGGCAGGATGTGAGCCGGGGCGATAAGCTGCAGAGAGACAGAAAGGCTGTCGGGGATTCTCTGGTGGTCAGTCCGTCACTGTCTAACAACGTGCAACAACTGCTGCAGCTTCTCGCGCTTCACTGTCTGAGCAGTGGTCACGTTAGGATTCGGTGCAACAGAAATCACTTTGCGTCCTATCGTGAAGGGGTATAGTAGGATATGAGGTCATGCTTTAAAGAGCTCCCAAAAGTACTCGGTTAAATCCTCAGTTAATCAATACTCAGCCTGCGGTTTACAACACAACACACAAAACCATGCAGCTGCTCTTTTGGTCTGTAGCTTCTAATGCTAGTAAGCTAAAGTATTTTTTTTTTCGGAGGAAGCCCGGGGCCCCCAAAGTATAATTAAGAAAGACTGAGTGGTCAGACTGCCACTCCTCCATGAAGGTCAGTGTTATGGTGAGCAGCCTACTTCTACTTAAGTCATATAAAAGTGTGTTGGTTGGTGATGGCTTGTAGGAAAGACTGCATTGCATCATCTATCAGATACAGTACTTAAATACAATTTGAGGCACTTGTACTTTACCATTCATAACTACACAGCAGTATAATAAGTGAATAAACGAGGTAGAGATGGAGTGACCCTGCCCGGAAAAAGCCCGGGGCCCCCGTCTGGAGCCAGGCCCAGATGGTGGGCTCGTCGGCGAGCGCCTGGTGGCCGGGTTTGCCACGGAGCCCGGCCGGGCACAGCCCGAAAAAGCTACGTGGCTCCCATCTCTCCAGCCCATGGGCCCACCACCTGTGGGAGGAACCGCTGGGGTCGGGTGCGCTGCCACACGGGTGGCAGTGAAGGTCAGGGGCCTCGACGGACCAGACCCGGGCAGCAGACGCTGGCTCTGGTAGCCGGGGGCTACTCACACGAGCGCCGCTACGTTGGAGTTTACCCCGGTGGACGAGAGGGTCGCCTCCCTATGCATGCGGGTTGTGGGGGGGAAAACTCTGACTGTTGTTTGTGCATATGCACCAAACAGGAGTTCGGAGTATTCGGCCTTCTTGGAGACCTTGAGTGGAGTCCTGCATGGGGCTCCAGTGGGGGACTCCATTGTTCTGCTGGGGGACTTCAACGCGCACGGGGGCAATGATGGAGACACCTGGAGAGGCGTGATTGGGAGGAACGGCCTCCCTGATCTAAACCAGAGTGGTTGTTTGTTGTTGGACTTCTGTGCTAGTCATGGATTGTCTATAACGAACACCATGTTCGAACATAGGGATGCTCATAAGTGTACTTGGTACCAGAGCACCCTAGGCCAAAGGTCAATGATCAATTTTATAATCATTTCATCTGATCTGAGGCAGTGTGTTTTGGACACTCGGGTGAAGAGAGGGGCAGAGCTGTCAACTGATCACCATCTGGTGGTGAGTTGGGTCAGGGGGTGGGGGAAGACTCTGGACAGACCTGGTAAGCCCAAACGGGTAGTGCGGGTAAATTGGGAACGTCTGGAGGAGGCCCCTGTCCGACAGACTTTCAACTCACACCTCCGGCGGAGCTTTTCGTGCATCCCTGTGGAGGCTGGGGGCATTGAACCCGAGTGGACAATGTTCAAAGTTTCCCTTGCTAAAGCTGCGGAGAGGAGCTGTGGTCTTAGGGTCTTAGGTGCCTCAAGGGGCGGTAACCCACGAACACCGTGGTGGACACCGGTGGTCAGGGAAGCCATCCGACTGAAGAAGGAGTCTTTCCGGGATATGTTATCCCGGAGGACTGCGGAGGCGGTTGCAGGGTACCGAAGGGCCCGAAGGGCTGCAGCCTCTGCCGTGAAAGAGGCAAAGCAGCGGGTGTGGGAGAAGTTTGTAGAAGACATGGAGAAGGACTTTCGGTCGGATCGGTTCGCAGCCGAGTGTGAAGCGGTTGGGATGAGGATCAGCACCTCTAAATCTGAGGCCATGGTTCTCAGCAGGAAACCGATGGAGTGCCTACTCCAGGTAGGGAATGAGTCCTTACCCCAAGTGAAGGAGTTACATTCAATTTATCGCACCGTTGTGACAAAAAGAGAGCTGAGCCAGAAGGCAAAGCTCTCGATCTAACGGTCAGTTTTTGTTCCTACCCTCACCTATGGTCATGAAGGCTGGGTCATGACCGAAAGAATGAGATCCAGCGGCCGAAATGGGTTTCCTCAGGAGGGTGGCTGGCGTCTCCCTTAGAGATAGGGTGAGGAGCTCAGTCATCCGTGAGGAACTCGGAGTAGAGCCGCTGCTCCTTCGCGTCGAAAGGAGCCAGTTGAGGTGATTTGGGCATCTGGTAAGGATGCCCCCTGGGCGCCTCCCTAGGGAGGTGTTCCAGCCACTTCCAGCTGGGAGGAGGCCTCGGGGAAGACCCAGGACTAGGTGGAGGGATTTCCAACCTGGCCTGGAAACGCCTCGGGATCCCCCAGTCGGAGCTGGTTAATGTTGCTTCCAATTGTCAAGGGAAGTTTGGGGTCCCCTGCTGGAGCTGCTCCCCCCGCGACCCGACACCGGATAAGTGGACGAAGATGGATGGATGGACAGCAGTATATAAAGTAGTTTAAATGAGCTTTACAGTACATCCACCGGCTGCAACATTAAAGTAATGTGTACTATTAATCTATCACTAATTTCATCATATAATAAGTATATTATTATGCACAATGAATACTTCAACTTTTGGTAGTAAGTACTAAGTACCCTATATTTTGATTACTTTTGCACTATTATAACTTGGGCTGGGTATCACCAATGATTTCCCCAATGGATTTAATTCTGATTCACAAGATCATGATTTCATTACATTTCTGATTTTATTTAATATCAGTTAGGTTGGAGAAATTTCAAATACAATACAAATTTTGCTTGGCTATAAGACATTATCAGAGAACTTGTGGTGTAAATTGTAAAAGCAAGAAGCAACCCTCAGACATTTTTTATAATGCACCAAAAATCCATGGTGAAAAGGCATATATTAAAAGATTGATTTCGGGATTTTATTAAATATCAGATCACTCAAACAACTGGAGAATCCCCTAATTATAACGGTTACAACTGCCTGCTTTTCACCATAAACTGGGACTAAACTTTACTTGTTAATTCCGGTCTGAGTACAGTTTAAGGCCTGAAACACACCTTTCATTAGTACGTTTACACTTTCCATTGTTGCATTCAAAAATGGGTCACCTGTGCTTCACATGAGTCAATAATAAACTGTAGTGTTGCACCAAAGGCTGCTACAGCAGGCATCCATAGGCGGACTGTCAATCTGGCAATCTGGCAATCTGGCAGTTCTGGCGAACACCAGAAGGGCCGATGCACTCTTGGGCCGATTTGGGCCCCTGGAAAGAAGATTAAAAAAATGGGGTAACACTGGTGTTTCACACTACGTTGAAAAAAACATGCAAGACTGTATGGCTGCAGCCTGGAGCCTCCTGTCTGGTGCCGTCGGGCTTCTACTTTTCAAAATAAAAGCTTGCATCTGGTCCACTATCGTACTTTGGTGTTTTGGGTGTTTAAGTAGCCAATGTAATAATATGTTTTAAATGTGCAAGCATTTCCATTCTATTCTAAGATGGTGCCATTTTAAGGTTTTATTAATTGTGTGTATTATTTCATTATGAAAGCCTGTAAGTGTGCCTCAGGTGTGCTGGTGCCATAATCTCCCGTGAGCCTGGTTTTTGAAATTATAAAGCAAATAATGTCCCCGTCTGCAGAGATGGGAAGTAACGAAGTACAAATACTTCGTTACTGTACTTAAGTAGATTTTTCAGATATTTTTACTTTACTTTACTATTTATTTTTGTGGCGACTTTTTACTTTTACTTCTTACATTTTAACACGAATATCGGTACTTTCTACTCCTTCCATTTTAGAAAATGTGCTCGTTACTTTAGTTTTGTACAACAGGTCGTCTATCAGGAGTGATTGTGAGTGCATGTCGGAAAATAGCGCGGACACGCGCCTGACACCGCGAGCGCAACCCAGTATCACGCCTAAGCGTGTAATACACCCGCTGGTCCACTGGGTTTTGCGTGTCAGTGTCACGGTTTGCCTCGCCGAGGCGTGAACATTACACGCATTATGAAGGTACTATACCAGCAGGGGGCGATACTTTTCCTCAATGCCAACAATTCCCCGCCGACCAAAGAGAAGAATAGTATATTCCAACTTCCTTCCCTACCAGGTAAGAGGAAGATACATCCTTGATAGATTAATGTATTTTAAGTAATGAATTGCTTTTGTTTCAACTGTGTTAGCTATATTACCTGTAAGTGTTGCCATGTTAATTTAATTTCGTGGTAGAAAGCCGAAGGTTATTAACGTTAGAGATGGGAATTGAAGGATTTAGGAAATAAGTAGCATAAATAAGCTAGCGCTAGCTCGTTTTAGCATTCCAACGTTAGCTAAAAGGCTAGCTTTATATAGTTTTAATTCATTAATGGCTTTTGTTTAAACTGTTATAGATTGTCTATGAGTGTTGCCATGTTAATTGCATTGCGGTAGAGAGCTGAAGGTTATTAACTAGCTAATAAGGTAACGTGATTTACATGAATACCTAACGTTAGCTCTAACGTTAGCTGCTGAAAGGCTATCTTGACAGGTCCGACGCGATCCGTCGGAACTGGTCATGTCGTGTCCGGTTGGATCTATTTAAGCAATCGTTTATCCTTATTTTGCGTACTTTCAATAATGCTGTAAAGTGTTGTAAACAAAGTTTTAGCCTACGTTACCTCTGACATTATGTGTATTCGTGAACTGTAACGTTAGAGCTTTGTAATAGTGAGCTCAAATAGCAAACGTTACTGTCCCTTATTTTGCTAATATTCATGCAGTTTACATGTTGAGTATGACTAAATACAAATTGTTTACATTATCCAACATCTCCATCAAGGTTATCTTTTTTTCATTTTGATACACTTCTGTATTTTTTATGTGAGAAATTCATGCTTGCTGCAAGATAAATAACCATGTTGTGTTTTTATTTTCCTCTCTTTGACAGCTCCTGTTACCAACCACCCTTATCCCTATTACATCCACCTCTACAGTACCTCCTTTATTAATAAACCAACGGCTCTTTTAAGAGCCATTCCTAATATTTTCAACACAGACACACACACAACACACACACACACACACACACAGACAGACATTTTCTCTTTCTCTCTGTCTCTCTCTGTCTCTCTCTCTGTCTCTCTTTCTGTCTCTCTGTCTCTGTCTCTCTTTCTCTCTCTCTGTCTCTCTTTCTCTGTCTCTCTCTCTCTCTCTCTCTCTCTCTCTCTGTCTCTCGCTCACTCTCTCTGTCTTGTGCTTAGGCCAGCACTGCACTCTCCTCTAGAAGACCTACTGTCTTCAAGTAAGTATTGTCATTCTATTCCTTCTTTTGTATTTCACATTACTGTCTTACTGACCAAAAAACACAGTGCATGAACATTTGAACATGCCTATGGCATTCTTTTTTTCTGACAATGTTTTTGTCTCACTTATACAACATAGTATTGTTGAAATGGCTGATCAGCAAGACGACTGGGAAGCAGAAGATGCTATTTTCCTTGCTGATATGCTTCTGGCTCAAGAAAAAGTAAGACTGTAATCTTGCCAGTGTGGGAATTAGAAAATTATATTTGTATAACTGTATTTCAGTGTTGTCATACAATGCTATATTTCTGCCATCCAAGGCAAAGAAAGCCAAGGGCGAAGCAGACTCTGCTACAGGCAGTAGTTTTCAGGTCCGATGGGTGGAAAAAAATGCTGAAGGAAGTCCACTGCTAAAAAGAAGCAGAAGTGGAGAGACACGAAATCGTGCTTCAGCTACAGGTAGTCTTCCAAGATTATTTCTAATTACCCACCTCAAGAATTGGAATTAACCTTCATTAGATCCAATATGTAGTTTGGTAGTTTTTATCTAAGCCCTATGTTATTACATTTTGTTTTTGTTGTTTCCTTTTATAACATTGACCACAAAAATAGGGGGTGTTTCTTTTATTTTCGGATATTAATAGGGTTTCTGTTTCCTATTTTTTATATTTTTTTCCTTTTAAATATGTTAAACTGTGCCATTAGAAAACCATAAGGTGGATCTGTTATGTATGTTTTGTCTTCATCTATTTTGAAATGTATATTTTAAACTAGGACTATAAATGCAATCTGCAATGTTAATTTTAATGTCAACTTCTGCTAAACTAATCCAAGGATGTGAAATGTAAGTGAAGCAGTCCTGGTCAGGTTCATATTATATTAAATGTAACTAATATTGATTTACATGTAACACTTCCATATTATAGCCTGAAGTCACCAAACAAACATTGTATTTTTATGCCTATTACAGCCTGTTTCTATCTATCTTTTTAGTTTCCGTGGTTCCCAGTGAGGACTCTATTCCTTTTGAGTCAGCTGAGGAGGTTCTCACAGTGACCCAATCAGACTCCTCTCAACAGTTATTTGGTAAGATGAAACCCTACTATAATTAAGCAAGTTAGTAAAAAGCATGAAATGGATGTTTGTTTTATTTTACCTGCTTTTCAGAGACTGAGATGAACAAACTGCAGGACATTCTGCAGACCTCAGACAATATTCCAGATGCAAGTGGGCATCCTTCCACCTCCACATCATGGGGCTTGCGCCAATCTGCAGCCCAAGATGAGTGGCGGAAAGCGAGGTCTCATCATCTGAGCTGCTTGCTGTCCTGCAACGTGGTTCCAGAAAAGAACTGCAGCCAATGCACATCTCCTGCCATCATTCGATGCAGAGACTGCATGCCAGAGGAGTGGCTGTGTACGGAGTGTGACATACACATCCACAAAAAACACACACTCCATAACAGGGAGTCCTGCATTGGGGGAATTTACAAACCCATAGAGCCAACAGTGTGCTGCGTAAAGCAAGATGGCGGATATACACTGATCAATCAAGGTAGTGCTTTGATCTTTTTGATAAAGTGGTTGAAGTTGTGTCCTTGTTTTTATTAAAATTTTAATTTAATAATAATAAATTGCAAATAATTGTTTAAAGCTTCTCACTATTTATTGAACTTCTCTCTTTCAGTATGTCTTTTGCCTACAGTGAGGCCTGTCCAGTTGTGCACGTGTGATCCTGCAACCATAATGTTCAGTTCAGTCAACCCGCACTGATTAAAACAGCAGCTGGATGAAGGAGTTTTCTCCACCTAGCTAGCGATAGCAGGGCATCACCCCATTACAGCCTGACTTATTTTGGAGGTAAAATAGAAAGCTACTACCACAGCCTGTAATTGGGGGATTAAATGCATGTTGGACCCTGGCTTTTGCCAGAAATGCATGTGCTGCAAACAGCTGGCTATCTGGTAGGCACACACACTGATGCCAAGCATGGAGGAGGAGATACTGTGGTGTTGAGTGACTGACGGAGGGTTATATTAAACAGCTACAGTTTACGTTGCTATGGACGCAGGATACCAACCATAGAGACGGAACAGACCTTTTTCTTTATCGGTAGCAATACTATCGTTTTTAAATTAATATTTGGTGTCAAATTATTTATTTATTATTTATTTAGTTAAGTAACCATGTAATAGGCAGGATAATGCCTCACTCTACATTATCCCTTACTTATGCTTACCTTTTTCTTGACAAACTTGGGAGGCTCCAGTGGAGGCTACTGATAAAATCAAAGACTTTGGGGGTGTAGGTGGAGCTGCAGGGGGATGAGGCTGGGCAACAGCAACCTGTGTTGTTGGTGGAGCCAGTTGAGGTGTAGGTGGAGCTGCAGGGGGATGAGGCTGGGCAACAGCAACCTGTGTTGTTGGTGGAGCCAGTTGAGGTGTAGTTTGGGGTTCAACTGGGGATGATGAATGTCCTGCAGCAACTTGTGGGGTCCAGCCTTCATTCGAGGAGTATTAAATGATTAACAGTAATAATACTTGGACTATTTTAAGATAAAGTTCCCTGTGATGAAGACTGTTGTGAATTAATTAGCTGTATCTTAAAAGGGTTATTTTTATGATGTCATATTAAACCCTGCCTTTCCTGTGGTATCCTATTTTGCAGGTTTGACTTTGGCTAGGATTTGTTTCAAGAAATGTTAACATGGTTCACAAGAATTCAAATTGTTTTCTCAAAATCCATTATCTTCTCACTTCTTTGTCATACTTATGTCTTCACAGTAGTAGAGAAAAGTAAAGAATTTTGAAGAGGCCTGAAACAAAAAACTCTGTAATGAAAATACCTAATAGCTCATTTAAATCAGCCACCAACATGGCTCTATAGTTTGATCTGCTATGGTATCCTTCCTCCATGGTAAAACAATTGCAGCAGCACACTTTTGAGTCTTCAACAATAGCTGTATAATTTACTCTACCAGAAACTGTTACCACTTAAAAAAAGGCAACAATTTAATTTGTTTGACATAAATGAGTCATTTAACTAGTCTAGCACCAACTGATTATTTACAGTTGTACTTTAGCTGATTAAGAGGTAAAAACCAAAAGAGAGACTGCATGTTTTGCTGTGTTGCTTGCCAACCAAGCTGAAACAAGTATTCTTTTTTTATTGATACTTAAATTTGAGCAGCAAATAGCTAGCTGGTATGTTTTTAACATATCTCAATAAGTTAAGTTTAAAAAGCATAATTATAAATGTGATTGCTCCATTAGTTGAGAGAAGGCAACCACAGCATTATCTGTGACAGGAACACAAGCCATCAAATACAATAATGTTTTTTTGTAAATAACAGAACATTCTTACCTTGAATAACAAGTTCATAGAGTGTCTTTATTCTTTCAAGACACTTTTTAGAAGTGTCTGTCAGTTGACAACGGGGTGCCAAAACCTCTGAAACCCAGGCATTCTCTTTTCTTCCGGGCTTGGACAAAACTATTACAGCCCTTACACCCAGGGCCTGCAATTTTTCAAGCTAACACACACACACACACACACACACACACACACACACACACACACACACACACACACACACGACAGTAAAATAAATTAACATGAAAATGTACAGAGCAACACTGTGTAACTTAACTGCATGGAAATAATAAAAGCAATTACATACCAGCATAGAAGCTTCATCCACGATGTGGGAGGTGGTCCGATTTTTTTGGTGGGTATGGACCCAGCTCTCCCGCTTTTCATCAAATTTGTCTAATTCTTTTTTTAGCCTTAGCTTTTGAAGTTGCTTTGCTTTGCATGCCTTGCAAGTTTTGCACGCGACATTAATTTCTGTGTGGCAGACCACACACTTTCTTAAAGTTGTCCCCTGACCTGGCATTTCTATCAGAAATACAGTAAGACAAACAGAAAGGGACACAAAAAGATTATGATAAATAGGGATGTCATGAGAACCAATAGCAGGTAGGTAGGTACACACACACACACACACACACATATATATATATATATATATATATATATATATATATATATATAACTACAAAATATAAGCTGCCAAAATGAAAAAACTCTTAAGCTGCTGACACACCAAGGAGATTATCAGCCGTTGGACAGTCTGGCGAGGTCAGTGACTCGAATCTGTTCGGTGTTTCCCGTTGTTGATCTGAAATGAAGACAGATTCAGCAACTGCATCACGGCCTATTTCTCCTTAAAATGTTTTCAGAAACACGTTTTGGTGAACTATTTTAGTACAACATGACATCGTATTCTCAACGAGCCGCCATGACAGTCTGGCTTTGAATTTCCGGAGAAAACAAACCCATGTGACGCGTTCGTCCAATCAGCTGCCGGTTTTCATTTCTTGGGCAACATTACAGATTAGTGCCGCCTGCTGTTATAGAGATGTTTTACGTCTCATCTCTTTGGTGTGTTCTGTGGCACTTTTTGGACCAACACGAAGACTGATCATTTCGACTGACTTTTCTGTCAACGGTCAGCCGTCTGGTCGGTGTGTAAGCAGCTTTATGAAGACGTGGATACAGGCGTGAGAAATCAGCAGAAAGAATGGGAAGACTGTGATCGACTAACCTAACATCATGCTTGACTTTACGTGTGCAAGCATTTTGTTACCAAATCAGAAATCAAAATGTTAATATTAGACTAACGATATTTCTGTAAATTACGTTAAAGCATTTTGACATGATGCAGCTTGTATTAGACAGAATGTGGTTAAATATGAAGGCCGTGCAGTATAATGTTTTCAAGTCCCTTATGTGAAAGAATATACAAGGAATACAATGACAATACTCACTTGAAGACAATAGGCCAATAAGTGAGACAAAAACATTGTCAGAAAAAAAAGAATGCCATAGGCATGTTCAAATGTTCATGCACTGTGTTTTTTGGTCAGTAAGACAGTAATGTGAAATACAAGAGAGAGAGAGAGAGACAGAGAGAGAGACAGAGAGAGAGAGAAAATGTCTGTGTGTGTGTGTGTCTTGAAAATATTAGGAGTGGCTCTTAAAAGAGCCGTTGGTTTATTAATAAAGGAGGTACTGTAGAGGTGGATGTAATAGGGATAAGGGTGGTTGGTAACAGGAGCTGTCAAAGAGAGGAAAATAAAAACAAAACATGGTTATTTATCTTGCAGCAAGCATGAATTTCTCACATAAAAAATACAGAAGTGTATCAAAATGAAAAAAAGATAACCTTGATGGAGATGTTGATTAATGTAAACAATTTGTATTTAGTCATACTCAACATGTAAACTGCATGAATATTAGCAAAATAAGGGACAGTAACGTTTGCTATTTGAGCTCACTATTACAAAGCTCTAACGTTACAGTTCACGAATACACATAATGTCAGAGGTAACGAGGCTAAAACTATGTTTACAACACTTTACAGCATTATTGAAAGTACGCAAAATAAGGATAAACGATTGCTTAAATAGATCCAACCGGACACGACATGACCAGTTCCGACGGATCGCGCCGGACCTGTCAAGATAGCCTTTCAGCAGCTAACGTTAGAGCTAACGTTAGGTATTCATGTAAATCACGTTACCTTATTAGCTAGTTAATAACCTTCAGCTCTCTACCGCAATGCAATTAACATGGCAACACTCATAGACAATCTATAACAGTTTAAACAAAAGCCATTAATGAATTAAAACTATATAAAGCTAGCCTTTTAGCTAACGTTGGAATGCTAAAACGAGCTAGCGCTAGCTTATTTATGCTACTTATTTCCTAAATCCTTCAATTCCCATCTCTAACGTTAATAACCTTCGGCTTTCTACCACGAAATTAAATTAACATGGCAACACTTACAGGTAATATAGTTAACACAGTTGAAACAAAAGCAATTCATTACTTAAAATACATTAATCTATCAAGGATGTATCTTCCTCTTACCTGGTAGGGAAGGAAGTTGGAATATACTATTCTTCTCTTTGGTCGGCGGGGAATTGTTGGCATTGAGGAAAAGTATCGCCCCCTGCTGGTATAGTACCTTCATAATGCGTGTAATGTTCACGCCTCGGCGAGGCAAACCGTGACACTGACACGCAAAACCCAGTGGACCAGCGGGTGTATTACACGCTTAGGCGTGATACTGGGTTGGCGAGCGGGCCCACACAGAGAGAAAAATGAGAGAAAAGAAAAAGACACAATCTGTCCGGAGGATAACCAGTTAGATCGTGTGTGTGCGTCCTTGACTGTAAGTCGTATAACTTATGTTGTCAGTTAATTTAAGCCTGTTGTTGTATTGGTTTATAGTTCTTGCAAACTTTAAGTAAGTTAGCTAGTGATTCTGTTGTTTGTGTTCTTCACCTGTTAGCTAGGTTGCACGTTGCTTGATCTTATTAAAGCATCAAAAGAGAGAAGTTGTCTCCGTCCGTGTTTTAACAGACACACCTGGGGCGAAGTTGGAAACCAGAATGGTCAGCTTTAAATATCGTCCTAATCTAGTCCTCATTAACAAGTTTCAAATAATTTCACTGGAGTTACCGTTATTATTTTTTGCGTCATCAATACCGAATTCAATCTAATTGATAATATACTTGACGCACCACTACAAGACGACTCGACAGATTCGGCGGCATTAATTTTCGGCAAATCATTGCAGCATGATGGTGGTAACGTTAGCACTAGTAGTATGGATGGCGACATGAGAGATCTCAGAGATTCAGCAGACAAGCAGCAAGACATTCCCAATCATCCTTGGCCTTCTCTGAGAGAGATGTTAAGGCATCAAGAATGACTCCTGGCGAATGTTCTGCGTAACTCTTAAAGTATGGGGAACTTCTTAATTAATGTCTGTTTAGTAATTCATATTTAATCCTTTATTTTCTTTCCAGAAGCCATATTTGAGCACACACACATACATGTAGATTCCTTTTAAATGTTAAGGGGAAGATTAAAAAAGAGAAAATGGATCTGTGAATTCTCACAGAATCACAACTGAATTCATATCTTGCTACTCAGTCAGAATCTTATAAACTGTCCCAGTCTTTCCTTCATCAGATATGCCATTGCGCCTAAATTTTCCTAAATTCAATTCACATTTGTCATCTGTGTGTCCATTTCATCATCCAGAAGGGGACAATCTGTGTGTCTGTATGCCAGAAATCACAAGCATCAACACTGCATCCGGACCAGCTACATTATGTTTCTAAGCTGAGCTTGACCTCTGACCTCTGACCTCTGACCCCCCCTCTGACAGGAAAAAGAACTTCCTTTCTAGAATCAATACAGTGTCACATTATTACGCTGTTGAAAAACACAGTAACCTTCTGCAGAGACCAGAATTCAAGGTCAACCTATTGTACCTATGTACACCAGTGGTGTACATTTATTTCTACTTTACGTCAGTATTTCAATTTTATGCTACTTTATACTTTAACTCCACTTCAAATCAGAGGGAAATCTTGTACTTTGTACTCCACTACATTCATGTGACAGCTTTAGTTACTAGATCATTTTTACATAAACAAACATATGATATGCTAATAATTAATAACGTGGAATAAGATGGGGTTTTTCAACCTTCAAGCTAAGAGAACAAAAAACCTGCATGTTAAGAGGTCCAGTAAACATTAAAAAGCATGTTGAAATAAAGTGTAAAATAAAGGGTGCGAGTCTTAAAGCTGAGGCTGTAATATGTAGGCGTATGATGTTAAAGAGTGTAACTAGATGTCTGCCTTCTTGTGTGCTTGTGATTCAGTGGCATGTGGCAGAAATTAGATATAATTATGTTACGTCGTTGGAGTTTCATCCTCTTCATCCTCTTAATATTGATTCATGCTGTGATGTCCGGTCAGGGCGTCTTTACATGACGAGTGTAAAACAGTGTTGACTCACTTCCTGCTGTCTTGAAACAGCAGTGGAAGGAAAACAAAGATGCTGCTGCTTCCAGTTGAAGTTTATCGTTTCACAGAGACACAGCACAACATGGCCAGGGTGAGGTGTAATTACAGCACTGTGCATCCGTTTCCATAAGGATGAACAAGCAGGAAGACATATTTTTTTAATTGTCAGTAAATTTTTAAAGAATTGTGGAAGATGGGGTCTTTACGTTAAAGTGACAGTAAAGGGTTACAAAAATGCAATTTCATAGGTGTGACTATCCTTTTCTTTGTAAGAAAAGGAAAACTCAAACGGTTGTAAAAAAGTGCTACTCCACTGACTAAAACATGGCAAGAAATGTTAGCAATGCACCAGCAAAAGGTGGAAGAAAAGAAAACGTGGGTGCAAACCATGCAGGAATGCACATTTTAAAATGTTAAAAAAATCTTTAAAAAAAAAGAAAAAGAAAAGGAACTGCAAGGGTGTCCTCGAGCTCACCCAGTAAGAGTGGACTGCAGCGGCACAGGGTTTGAATCTGACCTGCTACCCTTTGCTGCATGTCTTCCCCCTTTCATATCTATCTACTTAATGGGAAAAGCCCCAAAAAATAATCTAAAGGAAATGCATTCAATAGTATTGTTACTGTAGCCTAAGTTAACTTACGTGTAGTTGATAACGTCTAAATTCCATATTGGACATGTCTTTTCTTTGTTCTTACAAATGATCTTAATAAAAAACAATGATCCAATGAGAACCATTTATTCCTATTAAACCCTTCATTACAAAGGCCGCAACATGGTGATGCTTTGATTTGCTTTTTGCCTTGTGAAATAAAAGCACTTGAATCCTGGTGTTCCCAGTTAAAGATTCCCTGATGTGGAGTTCTATTGTACACAAAGTTTCTTTTCACATCCAAGCTTTCCTATCAAAATTCCTCTCCGCCTTTGCTTGTGTATTGCTGTTTCTTTGCCCATTTCCACCACCTGTTCAGTGGAAAAATGTAAAAACCATCGGCAGAAATGCACACATACAGTAAGATCAATGCTCCATAGCACTGTGGTCAGAAACTCCTTAGGGTACCTTTAACAAACTAAACAGGCAGGTTATTCATATCTAAGACGCCATTACATCAACCTCATGCATTTATACACTACACAACCAAATCTTTTCTATTTTAAAGGAACACGCCGACTTATTGGGACTTTAGCTTATTCACCGTAACCCCCAGCGTAAGACAAGTTGATACATACCCTTCTCATCTCCGTGCGTGCTGTAACACTGTCTGACGGCTCCAGCATTAGCTTAGCCTAGCACAGATCCTGCAGGTAACTGGTTCCAACTAGCCTACTGCTCCAAATTGTGACAAAAGTGACAAAATAACGCCAACATGTTCCTATTTACATGTTGTGATTTGTAGAGTCACAGCATGTACAAAAAACAAGGTAACATGAGACACAGCCATCTTCTAACAGTAAACAAACCGGGAACTATATTCTCAGACAGGCTTGCTGCGAGCATATCACTCCGCCCAAGTACTATATTCTTCCGCCTGAGAATATAGTTCCCGGTTTGTTTACAGTTAGAAGACGGCTGTGTCTCATGTTACGTTGTTTTTTGTACACGCTGCGACTCTACAAATTACAACATGTAAATAGGAACATGTTGGCATTATTTTGTCGCTTATTCGGAGCAGTAGGATTACTGGAACCATTCACCTGCATGTTCTGTGCTGGCCTGATGCCGCTGGAGCCGTCAGACAGCGTTACAGCACGCACGGAGATGAGAAGGGTATGTATCGACTTGTACTCTGGGGGTTACGGTGAATAAGCTAAATTCCCAATAAGTCGGCGTTTTCCTTTAAGATTTTTTGTGGGCATTTTCGGCCTTTATTTTTTATAGGACAGCTGAAGACATGAAAGGGGAGAGAGAGGGGGAATGGCATGCAGCACAGGGCCGCAGGTCAGAGTCCAACCCACGGCCTCTGTGTCCAGGAGTAAACCCCTATACTATATGGGTGAGGCCTCTACCAGGTGAGCTACCCAGGTGCCCCAGCCTGACGTATTTTTCAACAATTCCAATCTGCCATCGAACCACGCTTGTAGCAAAGAACAAAACATAGTCAATATTTGTATGGCATTACATGTCACTGCAGGAAAATACATACAAGCATACACTTCATACAATATACCATATATAGCCTCAATATCATATACCAATGTGTACATGTGTGCGTTTGTGTGTTGGGTCCAGAGTCCAGTGACCAGCCTGGCTTGGGTTACGCTCTTTCTAAAATGACGGAGAGGAGGAACCTCTCTGGATGCACCTTGCTTGCGGGAAGCAGAGCGGGTGCAGACATAAATAAATCTCCCCCGAGGACATTCGATACAGCAGCTCACATGTCTGCAGATGAATATCCAACCCTGTCTGCATCTTAATGGATACAAAACAATGAGCATATGATACACGCAAACATGTGCCGTCTTAATATGTAGAAGAAGTACTTGAATCCTTAAGTAGGCCTACTTAAGTAAAAGTAGCAGTACCACGGAGAAAAGGAACTTAATTCCAACAAAGTTATACTTTAAAAGTGAAGTGAAAATGGAAAGTAAAAGTGCTTATTGGGTATAGGAGCAAAGTCAAGGTTAAGTTGGAAAAAGGAAAGAAATAACGAAGGACAAAAAGACGGCAGAAAAGAAACAAAATAAGAACGAAAAGAAAGAAAGATAAAAAAAAAAACAGAGGAGGGCAAGAGGGAGAGCAGCATCTGTCGTAAAGTAAAAGTATAACGTCTCATAAAATGGGAATACTCAACTAAAGAACCAGTACTTCGTTACTTCTCGTCTCTGGTGTTGTCACTGCAATAAAAAAGGGATGATTGTCATAAGAAGGCCTAAACACTCCTCATACTTTTACTGTAAATTATTATTATAAGTCATAAATACACATCCATTATTTATCTAAGTTTGCAGATTGATTCCATTTGTAGGTAGTCATTTAATTCATTTAATGTCATTAAGGTATAAAAAATCCCTTGCAATTCTGTCTTGTTAAGACAGGTGCATCAAAAAAGATATCAAGAGTAAGGACTGTTATTTAAAAGCGAGAATTACTGTGGAGGAACTGGAAATATAACAATCCAATCATAAAGGTGAGAGAAGCAATCGTACAAAAATAAGAAATTAGCCAACTAGAGCATCAACACACATTCTGCAAGTAAAAATGTGGATCTATATTTTGAAGTCAAACATCCACTTTGCTTTGAGGCAAATATCCCACAGCTCAGGTTGCTGCACGTACAAAAGAATGGTGGAATATTTCTTTAAGTGAGATGTAACGAGACCCTGTGGTATCTAAAGTGAGAGGTGCAGCGCTGCCGTTGGTCGGAGGAGTCTTCTGATACTGATCAATGAAAACAACTGGAGACCAGTGGAACCAGAGACTCCCAGCTGATTCAATTTACCATCTCTGTAATTCACATGGTGATACAGCCTCCCAGCCAACACACACACACACACGGTGGGATGTTTCCACCAAGGACTGATGCACACACAAAAATGGTTAACGAAAGGCAGCATTTCTGTCATTTAGATCACAAAATGCAAGTTAACCAGAATATATTCTCTAGTAAATAAAAAAATAAGCTGGACTTTGACTTGGGATTCAATTAGGATCTAAACCACCTGAGATCCTGCACAGACAGGTGAGTCTAGAAACAAGGGGTGTGTCCAATTTCCCTTTAAAATCCCCTCCTCCTTTTTTCCCCTACCTCCTCCATCCATTGACTCCAGTGCTGCCATCTTGTCAGGCAAAACTATCACCAGACAAGAACGTCAATATTAGCAAGTTTATTGATATAGCACCTTTCAGTAACAAGCATGGTAACAAGGCAATTCAAATCATTTTACATAAAACGTTAAAAGCAACAAGACAAAGTGCAAAAGAAACACATCACAAAAGGACATTTGAATACGATGAAAGAGAATAGAAAATAAAAACAAGCTAAAATAGAGTGCAACAGGTATAAAATACAAGAATTAAAGTTACAGTACAGTGTATAAAATGAATAATAGTTTGATTTAATAAAAGGCATTGTCAAAAAGAAAAGTCTTCAGTCTTGATTTGAAAGATCTGAGAGTTGCAGTGGACCTGCAGTTTTCTGGGAGTTTGTTCCAGATTTGTGGAGCATAAAAACTGATCGCTGCTTCTCCCTGTTTAGTTCTGACTCCGGGGACAGAAAGCGGACCTGACCCTGACGATCTGAGGGTAACATTGTGGTCATGGCATTAGTGTACAAGAATACACTGTCTCTCTTAATTATGCTGTTATAGTTTTAGACTGCCGGGGGACTTCTTTAGTTGCACTGAGCTTCTCTCTCCTCTCTCTTTCCATTTGTGTGCATCCATGTCCCTGAAATGCTTGTTACTAACCTAGCATGTTTCCTTGGATTAAGGCGGCACCAAAATCCTGGTTGCAGCTGTCGCCGTGGTCCTGCTGCACTCCATGCTATGCTCTGCGGTGCCTTGCAGTGTCCTGCTGCGTCCTGCTAGTCACTGATCCATTATCTTTATTGTGACTATCATTGCAACTGTTCATCACACCCCCAACCGGCCCTGTCAGACACCGCCTACCAAGAGCCTGGGTCTGTCCGAGGTTTCTCCCTAAAAGGGAGTTTTTCCTCGCCACTAAATGCTTGCTCTTGGGGGAATTACTGGAATTGTTAGGTCTTTGTTAATTATAGAGTGTGGTCTAGACCCACTCTACCTGTAAAGTGTCTTGAGATAACTCTTGTTATGATTTGATACTATAGATAAAATTGAATTGAAAATTGAATTGTATGTGATCAGGGTTAGGCAACTAAAACACTCGTTTAAAGGAACACGCCAACTTATTGGGACTTTAGCTTATTCACCGTAACCCCCAGAGTTAGATAAGTCCATACATACCCTTCTCATCTCCGTGCGTGTTGTAACTCTGTCTGACGCACCCACCGCTAGCCTAGCTAACATGTTCCTATTTCCATGTTGTGATTTGTGTAGTCACAGCATGTACAAATAACAAGGTCACATGAGACACAGCCATCTTCTAACCGTATATAAACTGGGAACTAATTCTTAGAAGGCGAAGCACTGCTACTTGGGCCGGGTGATTAGCGCAACACCTGAAAAGCACCGTTGTTACTCTCTGCTCCTCACCACGGGGCTTTGCGTGTGCTGCGAGCAAATCACTCCGCCCAAGTAGCAGAAGTAGCAGTGCTTCGCCTTCTGAGAATATAGTTCCCAGTATGTATACGGTTAGAAGATGGCTGTGTCTCATGTGACCTTGTTATTTTACCTCCAGGATCTGTGCTAAGCTAGGCTAGCGGTGTGTGCGTCAGACAGAGTTACAACACGCACGGAGATGAGAAGGGTATGTATGGACTTATCTAACTCTGTGGGATACGGTGAATAAGCTAAAGTCCCAATAAGTCGGCGTGTTCCTTTAAAGGTCCCATGACATGCTGCTCTTTGGATGCTTTTATATAGACCTTAGTGGTCCCCTAATACTGTATCTGAAGTCTCTTTTATATAGACCTTAGTGGTCCCCTAATACTGTATCTGAAGTCTCTTTTATATAGACCTTAGTGGTCCCCTAATACTGTATCTGAAGTCTCTTTTATATAGACCTTAGTGGTCCCCTAATACTGTATCTGAAGTCTCTTTTATATAGACCTTAGTGGTCCCCTAATACTGTATCTGAAGTCTCCTTTTATATAGACCTTAGTGGTCCCCTTATACTGTATCTGAAGTCTCTTTTATATAGGCCTTAGTGGTCCCCTAATACTGTATCTGAAGTCTCTTTTATATAGACCTTAGTGGTCCCCTAATACTGTATCTGAAGTGTCTTTTATATAGACCTTAGTGGTCCCCTAATACTGTATCTGAAGTCTCTTTTATATAGGCCTTAGTGGTCCCCTAATACTGTATCTGACGTCTCTTTTATATAGACCTTAGTGGTCCCCTAATACTGTATCTGAAGTCTCTTTTATATAGACCTTAGTGGTCCCCTAATACTGTATCTGACGTCTCTTTTATATAGACCTTAGTGGTCCCCTAATACTGTATCTGAAGTCTCTTTCCCCGAAATTCAGCCTTGGTGCAGAACTACAGCCACTAGAGCCAGTCCCACAATGAGCTTTCCTTAGGATGTGCCATTTCTGTGTCTGTAGCTATTGAGGAGGAGAGAGGGGGGGGCAAGGTGGAGGGTGGGGGTGTGGCCTTGACCAACTGCCACTTTGCTCGTTTGAAAGCCATGATGTCTCTCGCTCATGGGCGGGCCAAATTCTCTGGGTGGGCAAAGCAGAGAAAAGGGAGGTAACCTTTCCCCTTATGACCTCATAAGGAGAAGATTCCAGATCGGCCCATCTGAGCTTTCATTTTCTCAAAGGCAGAGCAGGATACCCAGGGCTCGGTTTACACCTATCACCATTTCTAGCCACTGGGGGACCATAGGAAGGCTGGGGGAATGTATATTAATGTTAAAAAAAAACTCATAAAGTGAAATTTTCATGCCATGGGACCTTTAAAGGTTATCATGGTCCATGGTCCACCACGATTGTGAATTGTGGGATCATCCCATGAGGATGTTATTCCTTGATACTGGGATGTGTCAGCTGTCCAGTAAAGTAATAAAGGTCTCTCCTTTTAGCTCTGGTTCTCCATATCGGTCTCTTTAGCTGCTAAATGCTCTGCTACGTTCACCAGCTAGTTGAAAACGGTGTCTGTTTGGACAGTGGTGTTTTAGAGCTTTTTTTTTTTTTTTTTTTTTTTACAGCTGCTTGTTGTGGCCAAAAAACAAAACTGATGAGAGCGGTGACAGTGGACCAAAATAGTAATGTTGCACCCTGAAGAACGAAAACAATGAGCTGAACGAAGTTAAAATGGCGTGTAGAGCTGAGGGGGAACTGCACAGTCAGTCGATTCACTACACACAGTCATATTATATATAGTATGGTCATTTTATCCCTTCTTGATATAAAATCATTGGATATTAGAGCAGCTTTAGGTTTGTGATATGGCCACTTCCGCCATAAAATATGCAGGTTTGTGATGTTCATCGTCAGAACAGTCAGTGAGCAGTTTAATAAAAAAATATAAACTAACCAAAATTATGATTTCACCGAACACGTGCGTTTGATGCTGAATGCAAACAAACTGCCTCTGAAACTGTAACACATGCATTTTGTAGTTGCACTCTTCTTGACTGTGTAAAGGTCAATAAAAAGTACTGTAATAGCCTTCATATAAAAATACAAGCAGAGTAGAGTCTCCATTCAATCACAGCAGCATCAATTATTCATAACTGCTCCTGTAGGCTGTGCTGCTCCCGAGATCGATGCCTCTGTAATGTGGACTGATATGAGCCCCTGGTCAAGTTCTGGCTGCTGCAGGTTAATGGGCCGACTGGATTTCACCCACTGCAGGATGCACTTCCTGGATAAAACTCTGCACCACACCCCACGGACATACCTTATAAGATCACAGCAGATGTGAGCAGGCTTCATATGTGTTTATACTAAAAACTGTACAAGTAAGCTTAGCTTTGCTGCTCCTCTAGAGCCACACATACAAATGTAGCAAGAGCTTTGGGGCTTAAGTGGCACAAGAAATGCCTACCATACACTAGAAGACTCTGAAAAGACTTTAAAAAGACTAAAGTCTGGCACCATCTCACATCTAAAGACAATCGGTCATAATGTCATTGAGTCACAGACTAGAAGATTTTATTACCAAGACTTAAAACGTATGATAACATCAAACACATTTGATTTTGTCGGAACATCGAGACAGGCAAAAGTTTTATGACCAACTTACACCAAATGATTGAGACGACGGGAGCGTGTCACAACTGCAAGACTCTCGTTTTTTCATTTGTGATATTAGAAATGTGTCTGCGACAGTAGAATCGCGTGAAAAGTCGCTTGGTATAAGTGACAACCACTATGGCTGGCTGTGGTAGGCTTAAGGTAATGTCAATCAAGCAAACACGTCACTAAATGTACACTGGCATTTTAAAGGGTACGCCCCATTACTTAAAGTCCCCTGCAGTCACAAATGTGCTTATTGTTCCTTCCCTTGGATGTTTGAGCTTCGCTATGCACAGTTGGACACTTGACGTGCGTTCACATTCATCTGTTGACGGAGGAAATCTTCTCTGTGCTCAGCTTGATTTTATGATATCAAAGTTTGGAAGCCAACAGTGGTCCAATATGCAATTTACACAACTGTGATTTGGAAAACTTGAAGCATCCAGTGCACATACACTGAGAACTGACTTTTCTTAGTAACGAAGAGGCATCTTGTGTCCAATAGTTCAATAATTTAAATAAGAGAGTAGTAGATATAATGGAAAACCATGTGTGTGTGTGTGTGTGTGTCTGTGCGTGTGCGTGTGCGTGTGTTTCTCCGATCCATTATTCCACCCAATCAATTTGTGCTGCCGTTCAATGAAGAGGCTGAATGTTTCATGGAGATTGCGGTAAACGGCAAGTTTCTGAGAATCTGTGAGTGACATGATGAAAGTGTTGCCTAGTTACAGTCATCCTCCCTTTGTGTAATCAGATTAAATAATAAATACAGCTTATGATGCAGCAGATGGCTCTTGCAAGATCTGACATATATAAAAAACATGATAAACTAATTTGGATTTAGTATTTCATTGTATTTGTGACTTGTATTTTAGTTGTATAAGTGTCTGTGTACCTGCACAGGGAGTGCAGATGCAAATCAGTTAGTAGCTGAATCTGGTCAAATGCATCTCTTCTGCTTGTGTGAGATTAATGCTTTGTGTGCATGGTCCCTGACAAATAATGTAATAAACTAAACTTTTTGAAAGATTTGTTTTTGAACCCACTGTAAATCAAAATACTGTTCAGGGTGGATTGGTTATTGGAGCTAGTGGTTATTTATATATTTTTTTTTCTGGGTTTTATTAGTATTGTATTTAATGTTTTATTGTATTGTGAGCATACTTTTTTTTGGACTAACATTGTTTTTAGTTGTTTTGTAAAGCCTCTTTGGGCTGCATCTCTGCATCAAATGTGCTATCATTTTATCATGTGTGTGCAGTACAGGCCAAAAGTTTGGACACACCTTCTCATTCAAATGTGTTTCCTTTTATTTTCATGACTATTTACATTGTAGATTCTCACTGAAGGCATCAAAACTATGAATGAACACATATGGAATTATGTACTTAACAAAAAAGTGTGAAATAACTGAAAACATGTCTTATATTTTAGATTCTTTAAAGTAGCCACCCTTTGCTTTTTTATTAATAAGGGACAAAATTCCACTAATTAACTCTTACAAAGCACACCTGTGAAGTGAAAACCATTTCAGGTGACTACTTCATGAAGCTCATTGAGGGTTTGCAGAGTTATCAAAAAAACGCAAAGGGTGGCTACTTTGAAGAATCTAAAATATAAGACATGTTTTCAGTTATTTCACACTTTTTTTGTTAAGTACATAATTCCATATGTGTTCATTCATAGTTTTGATGCCTTCAGTGAGAATCTACAATGTAAATAGTCATGAAAATAAAGAAACACACTGAATGAGAAGGTGTGTCAAAACTTTGGGCCTGTACTGTATATGTCATTTTATTGTGTATGTTTTTTTTTTCTTCATTATGTATTGTGTTCTTAGTTTTGCACTTTTTAAACACGTGGCTTGGGTGGTCTCTTCATCTTTTATTTCTTTCTTGTACGTTGTATAATGTGTCTGTGAAAAGCACAAAAGAGCTGTTAGCATGGCCGTAGACTCTTAAGTCTTCTTTTTCTTCGAACATTGGATTTTAGAGATTGAGTACCACGTACGAATGGATTGCTCATATGAATTTGAAGAAATTTTGAGAAAATGAAAAGAAACAGAAAGGGGTCCAGTTTATAACCCAAACCACTATTGAAGTGGGCAAAGTGTGACTAAGAAATGGGCCAATGGCTAAGTATAGTAATAGTTAACTAATCTGACCTGAACTGGGGTTGTCCAATTCTTTCAGCTAAACTTCAGACAGTTTACTTTCAGTTTCTTGCTGCTATTTTGGAGTCAGATAAATTGATCTGGTTGTTTGCCAGAACATGTGGCGTTATCCTCCTGCTGGGCTGTGTGATAATGTGAGGAGCATTCAATATTCACTTAAGAGGAAGTTGAGTGTCACTACATTATCTGAGAGATGTCAGGCATTTATTGATGACTATCCTTTATCTGTTAGACACACACACACACACACACACACACACACACACACACACACACACACACAAAACCACTGGGAGTAATATTATTTGTCTGATAGATGTAGTCTATTTGTTTCATGAATTATAGATCTTCCAAAATGTCATCCACACGGTGTGTATGACATCACTTTGACAGATGAGTCCTTTCAGCAGCACTTGCTGGAAGTTTGAACTGGGAAACTCAAAAAGGTTATTCAATCAATAAGTGAAGCTTTTTAAAACGCTTCGTAATGTCCTCTACTGGGCTGAATTGTTAATTAGACAGAGTCTGCGATACAGGCTGCTCGTAAACCCGAATAATCTGCTTGCAGTTTGGCATCCTCTGCAGACAGACTTAAACAGATTTAAAGCTCCCCATGTGCTTTGTGCTTTGATGCTTTAAGTTAAGCTACGGGCCTCTGATGAAATTAAATCAACGCAAATCAGTGTGCAGAAATAGAATTACTGACAGAAATAATTCACTTTTGTGAATGAAAAAGCACTTTCCGGTTGCACTGGTCTGATCTTTTCTCTTTCTTTGTTGGATGTGGAATTCATCAATGGATGTGTAAAGAAGATGTAAGAGAGAGAAGCGGATGTCTCACTGCCATTAACCTGAAACAAACCTCCCCTAGCACCCCTCCCTCCCTCCCCTCCCCTCCCCTCTCCCGGCTCGACCCCACTCCACCTCCCTCCCTTCATTCATTCATTCATAACCCAGAGAGGAACAGAGGAAACTGCTGCCCCCTCTGGGAATTGGCATCATAATTATATAGGAAGCGGAACAGTCTGCCGTCTGTTAGAGCTGGAGCTGGCTGCAGGCGGGGTCACACATGTCCGCTAATGTGCAGTGAACAACTGGTCATACCGTGGATGTGGATGTCTGACACTGTTTGCAAGGTAAGATAATCTCCTGCATTAAGAGTTAATAATAGCAGAGAGTGATTACCAGCCTGTGATGTTAAACCCCTTGCTGCTCACAGGCTGATCAGTTTAATTAGAGTGTTATTTTGTATTGAGCCTACAAACTGCTGCCATGTACAAATAGAACTAAAACAGACTATAACTGAAGTGTTAAAACAAAAGCTTTGTAGGCAATCCAACAAAACTTTCCTCCTGAACTATCTCTGAATGAAGCATTAAATGTTGCCTGGTTAGTTAAACCAATCTCGGTTGTTTTTTCATGGGAACTGATCCGTTTTCGTCTGCAGGCTGTTTCTGAACTCTGCAGTCTTAATTTGATTTCTTGCCATTGGTCCTGGAGGTGATCAGCCTGTTAGTCTCGTACCACATGATTAAATAGCACTCCTGCACAGCACACACAGATTAAATAAAGTTGTTTGGGGTGTAAACGAAATGGATCTGATAAATACATCTAAAAAAGGCGTAAAAAATAAGAGTTAAGAATCCAGCGTGGCTCTTAGGAAGTATTTTAGATACCATTGATTTGAAAGATTGTTGTTTATGGCACCATTAAGGTCCCAACTCTAAAGAGAACCTTTTCAAAATTGATCTTTCTGACACAAAAAAAGGACTTAGCAGTGATGCAAATAATATTTTCTGATAGACTACATTTTAAATACTGTTTTGTAAATGTGTTAATGTGATGTGAGTAATGGCCCTACAATCGTGTTTCGACTCAGTCGCACTGCTTGCTCTTGGGGGATATTTTGGGTCTTTGTAAATTATAGAGTGTGGTCTAGACCTACTCTATCTGTAAAGTGTCTTGAGATAACTCTTGTTATAATTTGATACTATAAATAAAATTGAACTGAGACGCCTGTTTTTAAATGTGCCACAGAGTAAGAAGAGGAAGCAGCCATGTCTGAGAAGAAGCCACGAGGTTCGGACACGCGTCCCAAATGTGGCCTCCGCAGTTGGAGTGCGGACAGTTACATTTGGCGGAGGAAGAAACGCTCCCGGAGCTCTCGCAACGGGTCGAGTCCCGGGGGGCTGGAGGCGGAGGGGACAGAGGAGCTTGGTGTGCGGTCAACATCCTGTCCCAGGCGGCGCAGAGAGAGAAAGTGTAGCTGCGGCACTCTCGGGGACGCCTTGACATCTGCAGACATTGATGGAGTGTGTCGGAAAGCCCTGTCCCGCCGCTCGCTGCGCCAGAAGTTCCAGGATGCTGTGGGCCAGTGTTTCCCTCTGCGCTCTCACCATCACCACCACCATCACCACCACCACCATCCATCGGGCTCCTCGCGACCCTTCTCGGTGCTCTTCTGGTCCAAACGCAAGATCCACGTCTCGGAGCTCATGCAGGACAAGTGTCCCTTCTCGCCCAAATCTGAACTGGCCCGATGTTGGCACCTTATCAAAAATCACGCCACCCACCCAAGTGCCCTCAAGGACATGGACATGGAGGCTCCCCTCAAACCCAACACGTCATCTTCCTCTTCCTCCCCACCCCAGACCCCTCTCTCCTGGGAGGACATCTGCTGTTCTCCCGGGCCTGGAGGCACCAGTCTGGAGGACTGGAACCCTTCTTGTCCTCATGGGGGAGCAGAGGGCAGCTGTGGCCACACTGACTACATCCTGGTCCCGGATCTCCTCCAGATCAACAACAGCTCCTGTTACTGGGGCGTGTTGAACCGCTTTGAGGCAGAGGATCTGCTGGAGGGCAAACCGGAGGGAACGTTTCTTCTCCGAGACTCTGCCCAGGATGAGTTCCTCTTCTCAGTCAGCTTCCGACGCTACAGCCGCTCCCTGCACGCACGCATTGAGCAGAACGACAAGCGTTTCAGCTTCGATGTGCGCGACCCGTGCATGTACCGGGATCCAAGTGTGACGGGACTGCTGAGACACTACAGTGACCCGGCTACCTGCCTCTTCTTTGAGCCCCTCCTTTCCCGGCCGCTACCACGGACCTTCCCTTTCACCCTCCAGCACCTGTGCAGGGCTGTGATCTGTAGCCACACCACCTACCGGGGCATAGATAACCTGCTGCTGCCTCCTCAGCTCAGGGACTACCTCCGACAGTACCACATTAAGTGCGACGGGGCCTGCGCTGTGTGACAGTCCAAAGCAGGCCTCATACCGTGATAGGCAAAGACAGCACAAGCAAAGGCAGGTTCCCTTGGCAAAGAGAGAAGAATCTTGCCATTGAATTCCACGTACATTTGCTGTTGCAGATCTTTGAGGTCTAAAAGATGCAGAACTGGAGATCTCTTTAAGATGCTTGTTGATCTAGATGCATCAAGAGATGAACAATTAAACCTACAAAGCCTTCTCTACAGGTCTGAACTCATCTACTGTATGAACTCAAGGGGCGTAATGTATCTTCCTTCAGTGCTATGGGATGGTTTGAAGCCTTGGATTTCTGTGTTCTGCTTCAGGCCATCTGGTAATTAATAAGCGATCATGCCCCAAAACACTTGCCTTAATATTCTTAATGGAGTAAGGATTCTCACCAAGACGTTAAACTGTTACCCTCACTCTTTGTGGAATATTGACTCATGAAGTTGGAGCGTTTTCCTCTCGACTTCAATGCAATCAGAGTTGTCTTGTTTGGGCATCTTGTATATCTAGTGGCCACTAGAGGAACTGCACCTTTCATGGTTTCCTGGCTGATACCATACCTCCTTTAATGTACGTTAATGTCATAAAAATGTGATTCTTTGCAATTGTTGTTGTCCCGCACTAAACCAGTGCTGTCAAAGGTTTGAGGTACAGAGAATCCAACTGCATCTAGTTATATCCAAACACATTAATTCCTCATTAACTTTCCAACTAAACAACATTTTACAGTGTGGTCCTTTCCAACATAGCCATATAAACAACACTGTTGTAGTCAAACTAATCACAAAATTCAAACCACATCTCCTTCCAAAGACTTTGTGTGAAGACGGATGTTGTTAACCACATTAACTTTCTCGTGGGAAAGTCGGGCAAACTGAAGACGAGAGGATGTTTTTATTTGATACACAAAACAGGTTCAAGTTCTCTGTTGGCAATCAGTATGGGTGACAGAAAAAGAGACATAATTGATAACTTGGCTCAAATATTGTAGACGTCACAATGTTGTCTTAATATGCCATTCCAACATGTTGGTATCTTACGAAGGACTTAAACTAATTCAATGGGACTGCATTCTTCTCTTCAGCCACAAGATGGTGGCACAGCCGCACCGATCAGAGCTTCTACTCATATGTCATTCTTCATACAACTCAGCTGCTTCTTTATCATTCACTCTTAAAGCTCCTGTGTAAATGAATATTTGAACAGCAATTGTTCCTCTACAGCTTTCACAAGTATTGCTATTGGAATAACTGTTAACATGTTGGAGTTACGGTGGCCCTGAGAGCTCAGCGCACTGCAACTTAAAGAAAACACATGCAAGTAGATAAATGGAGACACCAATTCATTATTTCACCAAAAGCATTTAGAAAAAGAAAGCGCTACAAATTGAGGAAACACAACCAAATACAGAAATGCTTCAAGTTTAACAAAACGCAATGAAATGTTATCTGAATTTCACGAATTTGCTGTAAATCTAGTGTTAGACTTTTGCTGATTACTAGCGTGCCAATTCAAATCCGAATCATGCAATCAAAATGTTTAAACAAAAAAAGTACATTAGTTTGTTTCTGTAACTGTTTTCTTAAACTGTTTTTATTTGCAGAGTTTTATTTCTAAATACATGTGTAATCAAATTAATGATGATGCTTTGTCTCTTTTGCATGTGGCTAAACTTGCAGTGCTCTTAGCTCTCGGGGCCACCGTACAGACTGGAATGCAGTACGCTATAGGACCAAGCAGTATTCTCAAAGCATTTGAATTTCTGTGATTCCTCTCGAGGCATACATTGTATTCACCACACTAATACAGAAACCAATAAATGCCATTTACACTGCCTCTAACGTATGACTGTGTCTCCGATTTTTTTGTCATCTCTGGACCGATTTAATGGCACAGCTCAAGTCATGCTTATCCACCCATGTCTGTTCACGCTGCAGCTGTGGGCTGTGTCGTAGTTAGACAGGCTAATGGTAGGGAAAATGCTGCTTTTGAAGTAGTGCTCTGAAAACAATTCATCCCGCTCTCCACAAAGGACACCTCTAAATGCCAGCGCGTCAGCAGAGCAAATAAAGAGATAAGGACATGAAAAAGACTATTCTCCCCCCATAAGTGGGGTGGAATACAGATGTTTTCAATTGATTCATGTGTCATTCAGTTTCTCTTGAACTAGCAGTGTAAAATAAAATCTGCCCAGAGGTTATTTGTATGAATACAAAACAGTGCATGAAATATTCATCATACGGCCATTAGGTTTTCAGGCACATCAAGTTTTTCTTCAGTACTTGTCATACGGATATCAGCATTTTACTTCTAAATGCTCGAGTAAATTGGCCAGTCTGTTGTCAGACTTGTTTTTTTTCCACTTTGTGCATTTCATAATTACTGTTAAGGTTTAGATGTAGGGATTCAGAGCTGGTCTGGTCTCCAGAGTTAGGATGTTAGCTCTTTGCTCTCTAACATTAGACAGTTACACTGAACTGAGACCAATTTAAAACTTATATAGACTAATTTTAAGCCTAAAATTCAGACACCCTACATATAGACTGTCTAACATCTAAAAGCTGTGCTTCCATGGCAACAATCAACAACAACATCTGCTGACAACTAAAGGCTCAATAGGCCTTATTTTCACGGAAGACATTTTCACACGTCACGGTAGAAAAAAGCACAGGTGTAAATAATACTGTTAATGATGGCTGAATTCCATTTAGCTGCTTCCGTTTCAGGGTTATGGTGTTGTGCATCACACTGTCATGGCTTACAGGGACACTTAAATAATTAATAAATAGCAATAATGTTAATGCTGTAAGTAATACCTGTGGTTTTCCTACTATAACAAGATAAAATGTCTTTTGTTTCACTTAATTTTCCCAGTAAACATCCCTGTAATTGTTAAATTCTTCCATAATATAAGTGCCAGTACTGAGTAACGACAATTCTGATTTTGTTAAAGTAACTAATTGTTAAAGTATTATTAAAAGGCTGATATACATGTATATAGAGAAATAGGCTATATATGATTTATTGGGAAATACAGAGCAATTCTATGTAAAATCCGACATGCCTGAATGGAAAAATCCTTTTTTCATAACCACATTTTCAGACACTGCGACGATTGGACAGTGATAGTTGAATCAGGCTCTTTAGATTCAATCGTTGAATAGTTGACTATTTGTGTCACCCCTACAAGATACATATGAATATAAATATATCCAAGACACATGCGATGATCATGTCATGCAACTGCTGAATTAGGGTACTGGCACCTTTTTTGGAACCAATTCAGGCACTGTAAAATATATAGCTTCTCTGTTGGAGAGGACAGATGATATCAGCATCAATGATTTTCACCATAAAAAGGAATTTAATTTACTCTAAATACAGTATATTAGTCCCATTTAAAGGAGAACACTGATTTTACACCTAAAGGTCAGTTAACTAGTCATGGAGAGCACTACTCAGCCTCTCAGCTTGAATTTAGAGAGAACGCACTTATAACAGAAAGTCTGGATTTGGGTTATTTAACAGGCAGGGAGGGACCAAAGATATAAAGCTATAAGTTGCATTATGGGAAATGTAGGATTCAGTATTTCTTGATCATCACTCATAGGGACGGGACTAAAAGTCGGGATATTTGAGCCTGTTGCTTTTATTTTAACCATTAAAAAAGGTATTATTTTCAAAGGTTTATCAATACTTGATCACCAGGAGTTAACAACTTTGTACAACTGATGAACTTTTGTCAGATTTAAGCCACAAAGTCGATCTTTGATCCCTTTGACTGCCTATGTCAAAGCTCAGTCAATGGACAAAGTTCAGGAGGAACCACATTGATTGATTTTCTTGAACCACACACATGAAATATTAATGTTGTCTTGTATGATCCAGTTAGCCAGCATCATTTTTCAGCAGCTCCAAAGCCAATATCTCGTGTTACATTAGATGTACTATACATTTGATATCCAAATCTGAGAAATGAAACACTGTTTTTTTATGTTTCAAGTTCATCCAGGACTGTTACGTACAGACATGTGTGCCTAATGCACACGTATCAGGACTGCTGTTGTGCTTTTACATACCGTTTATATATCAGGTAATATTTAGACACCCAGCTGCCAACAGAGTACTTCCTGTTGCACTAATCAAATTCTCCCCTGAGACGCTGCTCATACAGGCAATGGCAGGTTTTCTTTGGCAGCCAAGAGGTACTTTTGCTGTATATTTATAGCTATTTGAATGAATAATAATAAAAAAGTATTAGCATTAGTGAGTGAATACTTGTTTCTGTCTTATTTAGGTGCTTTTGCAAAGTCACATTTACAAAATGTGATGCTGAGTCGCAGGTGATGTGAGGAGTCTTTCTTACATTGGTAGTGATAACTAATACATTCTCCACCCAATGTAGATACATATGAATCAAATCTTGAATAGCTGCTAAACCAACCAAATTCATTGTTAAGAGTCTAACTTCTAATACAGTGTTCATATTATTTTTTTTTTAAAAGGGAAAAGTAAAAAACAATTTTTACTAATTTACTATGATCACAATTACAAGCATACACAGTGCACTGTAAGACTAAGGCTTGAAACTTCTGAGATTTCGGTTTACTAGATGTGAAAATCACATTGTTAGGTGATCAAAAGCTGCCCTGTAGCTACCATCCAATTTAAACAACATTTAAACAATAATTGAATAAAGTCATGCTTACAGTGTGTGCTTTAATTGTCCCAGATGTGTGCAGAAACAGCACAGAGCCCAATGGTGGAATGTAACTTAGTACATGTACTCAAGTACGGCATTAACATACAGTTTCGCCGTACTTTACTTGATCATATCGATTTTATGTTGATTTTTACTTCCAATCCACTACATTTCAGAGGCAAATATTGTACTTGTTACTCCACTATGTAACTGTAGTTATTTTACAGGTTTATATTTTTAATGCAAAATATGAATCAACTAATAGGCTACATTAAGCTACCCAGCTGTTTATAAAGTTATTCAAATTAGCTCCACCTTTACCGGCTGCACCATTAAAGTGATGAACCATTAATGCATCACTTAGGCTCTTATAATGCATAGGCTAATATATATGATTTTGCAAAGGGTCATACTGCATGAGTACTTTCACTTTTGGTACTTTAAGTATATTTTGATACTAATACTTGTAACATAGTATTTTACACTGCAGTATTGCTACTTTTACTTAAGTTAAAGATCTGACAGATCAATAATAAAAAAAATCTCACTCAAACGTAGGACGGGTTACGAAAGTTGCGTAATGACGTAGCTGGCGGGAGTTGTGACGCTACGGTTCCTTGTTTTTGACGCAGCGCGGGAGATTCAGGAGAAGAAGAAGGGTCTGTGGAGACAGTCAGTCGGGGAATTTGTAAGTTGTCAGACCAACTCTCTTCTCGAGCCTTAACTAGTTAGATAACCTCTCCGTTTAGTCAGAGTTGAGCACCTCGTAAACACCGTTTATCGAGCCGACCGCTGAGTTTAAAATACCGTAAGTTCGCTAACGTTACATTGGCTGTATTGTTAGCGATGAAGTAGCTCAACTCCTCGGCTCTAATCTTAACGTTAGTTATCTAAAACAGCTATGGGAGCTAAAAAGACAGGGCAGTGGATAACTGTGGTCTACACATGTGTCACAAATGTGAAATGTTCACGTGTTAGTCCTACCTTCACGTATTGGTTACTGTTTGTGTTTTTGTGCTCGTCAGTGTGGTGGTTTTGTGAAAAATGCCTTGCGAGAGGAAGCCGATGCGCTACGGCCACTCGGAGGGACACACCGAGGTCTGCTTCGATGACTCCGGGAAGTAAGTCCGATATTATGTCTTATTAAACAGGCGTTTGGTTGCCCTGTTCCCACTTTATTCATGTTTTTGTTGTTTTATGTATTATTTAAATTGTGCACTGTTTCAGTTTGTAGCTATCATATTGTATGTTTTGTTATTTGTAAATGTGAAAAGAGTTATATAACTACATGTTACTTACTGAATGTATGTACATTTAACGTTAACTTACCTCTTTACTGTCTTGTTATTTAAGTTAGATGTTCAAACTCTAGTCAGTTTTGCTCGGAAATGAAAATATATACAGTGTATTTTGTTGAACACTGGTCACTCTATGAGTCTTAAATATTTTTTTATATTGTTCATTTTTAAAGCAATGTTAATTCATTTAAATGTACAGTCTGTGGTTTGGATACATTTTTTTTTTAATTACTCTCAATCCTCATTTTGCGCAATAGTAAATTGACAGAAAAAAAAGCACACTTGACCATGTTGACATCGTCCTCAGGTTCATTGTAACGTGCGGGAATGATGGAGATGTTCGGATATGGGAAGGTCTGGATGATGACGATCCAAAGTTCATCACCGTCGGGGAAAAGGCGTACTCTCTCGCACTCAAGGTTGGCCATTTTATCTTGTGGCTGTTTTTTTTTGGGATCTTTGATAATGTATGATTGATTTCTACTGAGACCCTTTGTAATGAATCAGCTGTCAGTGGAGGATTGAGATGTGTTCGTCCCTCCACAGAACGGAAAGCTGGTCACGGCCAGCTCCAACAACACAGTGCAGATCCACACGTTTCCTGACGGCGATCCAGATGGCATCCTGACCCGGTTCACTACCAACGCCACGCATGTCGTCTTCAACAGCAGCGGCTCCAGAGTCGCTGCCGGATCCAGGTACTTAAGATCACTTTTTGAAAACGGAACAAGAATCAAGTTGAAAGTGATTGCATTGTTCCGTCCAAAGGTGGCAAAATGTGCCTATTTGCACATCTAAAGCAGTCTAATTTACACATCATATCTCCCGTACAAAACCAGAAAGTTGTGGTTTTATGTGGAGTTGTGATGTAACTAGTTCCTGGTCAGGCGTGACAAGTCTCTGCTGGTTCCCAACCAAAAAATAGGTACACCACATTCTACTTTTATTTCTGTTTTTGTATGGTATGGTGTAGGTTGTTGTTTTTTTTCAAACTTTTGGACGGAGGGCAGATTAGCTGTTTCCTCCTGTTTCCGATCTTTATGCTAAGCTAAGATAACCAGCTGCGGACTGTAGCTTCATATTTATGGTTTCTTCATCCAACTCTGAACAAGGAAGTTAATAACTATTTATACATCACATTTGACAACCAAGTACTTGACAAAAGAAATGAGGCCACCAACATAAAAACAGACATTAAAGGTGCAGTAGGTAAGACTTATGAAACTACCTTTCTGTCATATTTATGACCCTATGTTCCAGTAGAACTACATGAAGCAGGTAATAAAAAAAAAAAAAAATCCAGCACCACCTACAGCCTGTAGTGCGATTTGCAAAAAAACACGGCTCCCTGTTCAGATGCACCAATCAGGGCCGGGGGGGGCGGTGGGCGGGTCTAACTTCATGTCAATCACTGCTCATGCACATGCATTCATTCTCCCTTGTGGGGGGAGGGGCTTAGGAGACAGTTTTGGGCTTTAACAGAAAGGGAGGAGGAACTGCGAAGTTGTTGATGTTCACATTTTTTGACTTAAGTCCTGGATCTTCACAATCCTACCTACAGCACCTTTAATACAGACTTTGGAAGACTTAAACTCAACAAAATTGAAAATGATCATATTAAACAGGTTGCTGCTTTTTAAAGGTTCCCACAGATTTTAAGTCCAAAGGGAGAGAGTTTAGGAGCAACAACCTTGAAGTCACAGTCTCCTTTAGTTTTAAGCCTGGACATCCAGAGCCTTAAATTGGATTCTGATAGGAAAGTAAATAAGCATATTCCCCAAAATGCCAAACTAAATAAATATGAATAGATTGATTACTGAAGATCTGCATTAACTGAGTCTCTTGAAACCATTTCTGCATTGGACATTTCTATTTATTTATTTTTTTAAAGATTATTTTGTGGGGCTTTTCTGCCTTTAATTGATAGGACAGTTAGGTGAGAAAGGGGAGAGAGAGGGGGAAGACATGCAGTAATTGTCACAGGTCGGACTCGAACCCTGGACCTGTGTGTTGAGATAGATAGATAGATAGATAGATAGATAGATAGATAGATAGATAGATAGATAGATAAACCTGAGTGCAGTCTGTCAACTTTTGCTAAAGCTGCAGGTAGCAGACAACAAGCTGCTTCAAAATGTTCAAAGACACCATCAATCACACAGCCTGGTAGGTTTCAACACAGACTCGTCGATAACTGTGACAAATGTCCAATCATAAACATTGTTGAGAACCTTTTATGAGCCATAATCCTAAAGAAACCTGTCACATTTTGATTTGTGATATCCAGTTATGAGGACGTTCATCCGACTGGGCTGACTCACCGGTTCATCTTAAGATATCTCTCGCCAGTGATCCCAGAGAAGAACCAGAGCTGAAAGACAAGCAAATGTCACTTCTCCTCAGCCAAGCGATGCGCGTTCCCTCCGCTCCGGTTTCTCCTGTGGCGGCTGGTGAAGCTGTCGTGCGTAATGTGCGTCTGTGTTCAGTATACTATGACTAAACCGGAGTAAGATCTCATTAGATTCAGTATTGTTATTCCAGTTCAGAATGAGCTGCACATGGAAGTGTATCTGGATGATATATCCCCCTCACAGACAAGAGCAGCATGTTGGGTTGCCTTCTGATGAGTCTAGATTAGCGATAAACGTCTGTTTGCTACCAGAATTGATTTGCCCTAACCAGGTTTATCACAGCAATAAAAGCCCAGAGCATGGCGCCTCGTTGATGAGGCTATTTTCACACCGGTAATTTCTCTGGTGGTATTGATTGTAGAAATTCAGGCATCTGAGGCTGTTAGGGCAAATTTGGCATCTGCTTTCTGGCGGACGTTGGAGGAAATCAGGGTTATTTTCCTTTCTCTCGTTCATTGATTTGACAATTTGCACTTGTGCTGGGTCACAGCTGATGTGCCCCTTCGCTCCATTCTGTCGCTGGCGCTCACGTGTGAGCACAGATTGCCTGCACGTGCCAGTTTGCATATATTTATTTCTCTTGTTTTCCTGCAGTGACTTCATGGTTAAGGTGGTGGAGGTGTCGGACAGCAGCCAGCAGAAAACACTCCGGGGCCACGAAGCGCCCGTCCTCAGTGTCACCTTTGACCCTAAAGATGACTTCCTGGTGGGTAAACTGTTTTAGAAATGCAACATTGGCTGTTGGTGTGCTGATGATTTAGAAAACACGGTCTAAAATTAGCATCCCCAGAAACTCCAAATAAAGTTAAAACTGTGTTGAATTATAAGCTGGGCAGTATTTTAGGTTTTAAATCGGTGGTTCACAAAGTTGGGTCCGGGGACCTCCATGGGTCCTAGAGGATATTCCAGGGGGTCCCCAGCAAAAAAGGGGAAATAATTTACACTAATAATGCCATCCTTAAGTAATACAATTGTAGTGTAAAGTGTATTGTAGAATGTATGACTATTTTGGTCATTGAGTTCATACATGTTCTATAATAAAACATCTAAAAGCAAAAATCCTATTCAGATGGGGTTTTGTGGTCTAATTTATTAGTTTAGGGGTCCTTGACATGAAAAAGTTTGGGGACCACTGTTTTTAAATTAAAGGTCTCATGACATGATACTCTTTGGATGCTTTTATATAGGCCTTAGTGGTCCCCTAATACTGTATCTGAAGTCTCTTTTATATAGACCTTAGTGGTCCCCTAATACTGTATCTGAAGTCTCTTTCCCGAAACTGACAAACTGCCATTTTGCATGTTTGAAAGCCATGATCTCTCTCTCTCTCTCTCTCTCTCTCTCTCTCTCTCTCTCTCTCTCTCTCTCTCTCTCTCTCTCTCTCTCTCTCTCTCTCTCTCTCTCTCTCTCTCTCTCATGGGTGGGCCAAATTCTCTGGGCGGGCAAAGCAGAGAAAGGGGAGGTAACCTTGCTCCTTATGACCTCATAACAAGCAGATTCCAAAACATCTCATCTGAGCTTTCATTTTCTCAAAGGCAGAGCAGGATACCCAGGGCTCGGTTTACACCTATCGCCATTTCTATCCACTGGGGGACCATAGGCAGGCTGGGGGAACTCATATTAATGTTAAAAAACCTCATAAAGTGAAATTGTCATGCCGTGGGACCTTTAAAGCACTGTACATGATTCTGTTCACGAAATAATACTGAAAAACAGTGAGATGTTTCTTCGATCCTGAGAGAAATGTAAGCATACAGTAGCTTATGCGATGCATAAGAAACACCGACACACACAGGAATATAGAATAGAAACGTAATAATAAAAAAAAAAAAAAAAAGACACTTCCTGAATGTAGCGACGTCTGAGCACAGACGAAGAAAAAAAAGCAGCGGCCGGAAAATCAACAAGTAACGTCATTAGGCTATAATTGATTATGGTCTGTCCGCATCGCAATGCGTCCATGCAATGATTAATTTCAACACCCCTTAAAGAATGTACACACAACGAAATCAACACTCTGTGGGCCCGATCTTGCACACGGCGCAGCGCCACGCAAAGCCCGACACAAATGTCTTGGCTAGTTGTCAATTTCCCGTCCAGCGCCAGTGTCGTTTAAGTAGCAAATGCACCTGTGCCCATCTTTGCGCCCATGGGCGTGCTGGTCTTACAGGGAGGTGTGTTCAGGTGAATTCTTGGCATATTGCTATCTTCAGGCAGCGGGAAGTGATCGCGCCACTGACCAACAAAAACCTGGTCTAAAGTCAATAACGCAGCATTTCATTGTTATTTTAACAGCAAATTAGTAAAATGTGTCTATGCTCGTGCACCGCGCGCACACTATGCTTGTTACACACACAGAGAAGCCAGCAGCACACACACATGCAAAAGATTACAAATAAAAATATTAGGGTGCAAATCCTCCATCATAACAGCAACGCCCCAAGGTACAAACGCGCCTGGCTTTTAAAGGGAATGGGAGATGACACTGATTGGTTTATTGCATGTTACGCCCAAAAGACACCTGTGAATTAATGAAGACACTAAGTACAACCCTTTTGAACCAGGCGCACGGACCCTTTTTTTCAGCCTTTTTTCGAAAGTGGTTTTGGACACGCCCTAAACGCACCTGTGCCAGGCGCCTCACGCCATGCGCTTAGATCGTTAAAATAGGGCCCTGTGTCAGACACCCTAATTTTTCCTAATTGCAATGAACAGTTGTAACGATTCATCTGCTCTCTGTCAGGCGTCTGCCAGCTGTGACGGCTCCGTCGTGGTATGGAATATCGAGGAGCAGGTACGTCGGTGTTTCAACACCTCACACTGAAATATTTTTCTAAACGCAAACTTTTTTTATTTATTTTTATGTGCGCTCCATCTGTCCAGCCTGTCTGATGCTGATCTGCTTTGTGTCTGTTCAGTCTCAGCTGATCAGTTGGCCTGTGCTGCAGAAGACCAACGACATCAGCAATGCAAAGTCTCTGTGTCGGCTGGCCTGGCAGCCCGGCACGGCCAAGGTCAGTGACCCAACTCTTTGAGTCCGGTGTCGACCATTACATCTGCGTCTCTCCAGCACTTCCTCAGTCCAAACCACATCAGTGATTTTAGTCATTGATTATGATCTAATCAACAGAAGAGGCAAATCTAACCCTAAAAGAGAAATATTCTGTGTGTGCGCCCAGTTTTTAGCAGTTCCTGTAGAGACGAAGGTGCACCTGTACGAGCGAGGATCCTGGGACCACGTGAGCACTCTGTCCGATGATCTTCAGACACAGGTGAGGTCCAGGGCAACGTACACATGTCATGTTCAGGGTCAAGTCGTCTTCATGAAAGGCCACTCCACACTTTTAAATCCTAAGCAGTGTGTCTGTGCTCTCTTTTGAAATCTGATTATGTTCTCTCTTAGTTTTGTTATTCTTTTTGCTCCCTGTTTTCTGTGCAGCTCATCAACGTGGTGGCTTGGTCTCCGTGTGGGCAGTTCCTGGCAGCTGGCAGCGTGGGGGGTTCACTGACAGTGTGGGACGTGAACAGCAAGTTGTGTGTGGAAAGGTACGCAACACGGACGTGTGCCGAAGTTGGAAAAACTGGTTTCAATTTTTTTTTATATTTAGTTTTTTTTGTTGGAATAGAGAGCCGAAATCATGCCCTTCTACTTCCAGCCAATGGGACCTATCGAAAAAAAATATGAACGAGAGTCAATGGAGAGATAATAATAATTTTTTGATCCCGTTTTGAATTGAGCCAAATATGATGTTCGTCAATTTAAAACATTATTTTTCAACCGAAGAAAGTCTGTTTGTTGTTAAACTGTTGAAGTATAAGACTGTGAAAATATGTAATTAGAAAAGACTACACACTTCATGGGTGACGTCTCGCTGAAGCTACGATGTCTGTGTGTATCGTACCGGGGATGTAACGTTACTCTAATGAGCAGAGGATCTCGCTTGTTCTTTTGCTTATCTGCTGAAAACTCTTGACTGGATAAAACACATCAGGAAAGATAACGTTACATGTGTTGTTTAACAGAGCTAAGCTAGCTAGCTAGCAAGCCGAGCATCAAGCTAGGTGAGGTAGATTGTGTGAGACGGGAGATGTAGTTCACTGAGCGGTTTCACACTAAACTAAGTGGTCACATGACCAACCTGCGGCTAACTGAGACTTTCTTCGGTTGAAAAATTATCTTTTAAATTGAGGAACATCATATTTGTAATCCATGGCTCAATTCAAACGGGATCACAAAATGATTTGCCTCTCCCCGTTCACTACCGTTCATATTTTTTCTGAGTTAAGGTCCCATGAGGTCGACTGGAAGGGGCGGGACTTTGACTCTCTATCGGATGTAATTAATCATCACTGGGGAAATTTTAATAAAAGTAGCAACCTGTTATGCTTTGGCTACACTGCAGTCGTAACGTATGTGGACTGTTTGCGAAGCGGATGTTCCGCAGAATGTATCGTTTAACTGGCTGCACCTGGAGCGCACGCACGGCGTAGGATTGTGTGAGTCACAGGCGAGACGGTGAGCTTTTGCTTGGGGGTTGTTGTTGTTGTTGTTTCTTCAGTTTTTGGAGCCGGCACAGCGCTGTGAAACGTCAATCTATCGTCGGATATTATCAGAGGATGAAGGTGAGGGGAAACCTCAAAACCAAACTGCCATTACGCTCAATACGCTTGCTTGTCACTAAGTCATTTCCTGTATATTGGTAGTTTACATTAAAAGAAATAGACACTTTATGATCCATTTCTGAGTAGAAGGACCACGCGCACACCTCGCTTGTAGAGCGGATTGCCGCGGTGCATACGCAACACACGCTGCTCTCGTTCCCGGTATAACCAGTTTCATTGATTATACTGGAGTGTGTTACACATGCTATGTAGCCGGCTTGTTACTAGCTGGTTAAAGGGGTGTCTGCATTAAAGCTGTAGTGCGTGTTTATATGGACAGAGATTGGTTCTGCTAATGCGGCTAAAACGCTTGTGTGGAGAGATCAGTTTGTTTACAAATGAGAACGTAGTAGTGTGGATGTAGCCTTAGAGGATCCGTAGATGTTCAGGATCACTACAGTGGACGTGGTCTCTCCTCTGCTGCAGGCAGAAGCACGAGAAGGGCTTCACGGTTTGCAGTTTGGCCTGGCATCCGTCCGGCAGCCAGATCGTCTACACGGACACAGAGGGCTGCCTGGGCCTGCTGGACGGACTCAGCACCCCCACACCCAACACCAACACCACCAAGGTACTGCTCGGATAACTAGGGCTGGGTATCGTTCAAAATGTTTTCATACCAAAACCAATACTGTGACTTAGATACCGGTTCCTAAACGATACTTTTTTTAGTACCAATTTTATAAAACAAAAAGACATTACAACATTACCAAAACTTTTTCAGTTCCTACTACTTTGCGTAACGTAGAGTTTTACCTGGGTGTCTCTACGACGTGTAACGTTAGACAGCCGATCAAAAGCATTATTAGAGCTTGGTATGCTGCGGGCTTATTGGCCACTGACACTGATGAGATTTACTAAATTTTTCGATACTTTTAGAGGCATACTTTCGGTCTGTGCGTTAAGAGTATTGAACTGGGGACCCAGCCCTACGGATAACGCACGATTTAAACGTTGCGTTGATTGTCATGATTTTCATGACAAAACGGTAAATGCACATCTTCTAATAATCGGTGGGGTGTTGTTTTTTTTTCATGTCATTTTGATGCTAAATAACTCACTGGTCACTGGACCTTCAGCAGGCACCAGCAACAAAAGCAGCCAAAGACTACGACGACCTGTTTGATGATGATGATGATGATAGACTCATGGATGAAGGGCTGAGTGAGACCAACTCACCGGTTAAGAAACCTGTCGCCGGGGACGACGACGATGACGATGATTTCCTCATGCCTGCAACAGGGCGGGTGAGGAACAGAGGAGCGATCCTGGATGATGAGAACTCTCTGGGTGAGTGAGGGAGGATACGGACGTGTGACGGATTAGAAGTCAAAGAAACAAAAGGAAGTGTGTTATTAACCCTTGTGTTGTCTTCCCATGCAACTTTTTTTTTTTTCTGAGTCAACATTTTTGACGTTTTTGTCACTTTTCCCGATGTTTTTATCAACTTTTTGTGCGCCTTTTGAAGCTTTTTCCATCATTTTTGTCATTTTTTTTTTTTTTTTTTCAATGTTCTTTTTTTTTTTTTTTTTTTTTTTCAAATGCTATAAAATTAAGTAAAACGCCCAAATTCAATGAAAGTAGCGAACTGATCATTTATTTTACTTGTGAAGAGCGTTGTAGAGAACCATCCACGTTGCTTTTTGTTGTTGAAAATTTGGTTGAAAAAACCCAAATTTCTGATTTATAGAAACTTTTTGAAAATGGGTAAAATTTGATCTGAGGACACCAGGAGGGTTAAGATACCAGGCCGTCCTAAACTACTAGGAGGGCCTCTGTGCTCCGTGTTATAGATTCTTCAAGAAGTCCACTGGAGCAATAACGTTCGAAAGATTAAATCTTCACACCTCAACTGTCAAAGTTAATGCAGAAACTATTCTCATTAATATTCAACGAGCTAAGCTGCTAGACTCTGATTGGCTAACAGCTAGCCAATGAGAGCCTGGCTATCAGCATCCTTTACCTAGCCCAACTGGGCGAGCTCATGAATAGTGATGAGCTCAGACGACACCACGTCAGACTAACCAGCTTTTGTAACTGGCCTGATTTCTCCGCTCTTTTCTTTTCAGTGGCTAGAGCTGACAGAGGAGGTAGCAGTTCATTTTCACATTCACAACATAACACAAACGTATCAAAAAATACAAGGAAAAATGGTTTTGTGTGGCAGGGCACCTTTTTAAATGCATATAGAATATCAAAGTTAAAAATAATTTTTCGTTTGATCGATTTCTCCTTGAGGCATTACTTTTGTTCACGAAGTGAATGTCATCATAAGGGGAAAAAGAAAGCTCGGGAATGGATGCTGGTTCCCTTAGTCCTGTTAAACTTTTCTCCGTAGACGAGCTTGTTAATCTGAAAGAAATAAACCTGAACTTCTGCTGACTTGTTGAGTAACATGCTGAATGTATGGTTCACATGAATCAGCAATAAGTGGATTTAACATTTTTATTTTTCCTATTTATTAAAGACTTCTATGGTTCCATCTCTGCATGTGTGTTTTATTCAGACACTGGATCGCTGAAGCTCGGTCAGGACAAATTCGGGGACGATGACGACACGGGCAGCGCCGTAGTTCCTGCAGCTGTCCCGCTGGTGCCCATGCGTCCCGTCTATGAGGGCCCCATGCCAACGGCGCCCCAGAAGGCCTTTCAGCCGGGCTCTACCCCTGCACACCTCACACACCGCTTCATGGTAGACTCAAATAAATGCTGCTGGAACCCTTTTATTCTTCTGTATATTGTTGTAAAGACTCCCTAAAACTTAATCTTGAGCAACATAGGGCTGTCCTTGACTAAAGAAATTCTTAGTCGACTAACCCTTATAGGATTTTGTCGACTAATCGATTAGTTGATTTAATTGACAGAGCTGTGCGCTTTGAGAGGTGGTTAAGACTAGAAAAGCACAATATGAATGTAGTTAATTAACCATCTGTAAACCTGAGTTTCTCCACAATTAATCCTGCAAAAGCACCACTTAAAATCTTGTGTTTACCATAAATGTGCTCAGAAGTTTCTTGGAAATAAGTAATTAAGCATGAATAAGCATAAAAAATGACTAATCGACTAAAGAAATCTTAGTCGACTAAGACCAAAACAACCGATTAGTCGACTAATCGACTAAGAGGTGGCAGCCCTAGAGCTAAATATGAAATTAAAAAGATTCCCAGTCTCACGTGTAGTAACGGCGACATTGTGCCTCAGATGTGGAACTCTGTGGGAATAGTTCGAGGCTACAACGACGAGCAGGACAACGCCATCGACGTGGAGTTTCACGACACGGCCGTGCACCACGCCATGCACCTCACCAACTCGCTGGGTCACACCATGGCTGATCTTTCCCAGGAGGCCGTGCTGCTGGCTTGCCCCAGCACGGACGAACTCGCCAGGTAAACATCCTTCTTCCCGTTTTGTGTTTTTAATGTTAAATTGATATATGTACAGTACAGGCCAAAAGTTTGGACACACCTTCTCATTCAATGCGTTTCCTTTTTATTTTCATGACTGTTTACCGGTATATTGTAGATTCCCACTGAAGGCATCAAAACTATGAATGAACACATACGGAATTATGTACTTAACAAAAAAGTGTGAAATAACTGAAAACATGTCTTATATTTTAGATTCTTCAAAGTAGCCACCCTTTGCTTTTTTTTGATAACTCTGCAAACCCTTGGTGTTCTCTCAATGAGCTTCATGAGGTAGTCACCTGAAATGGTTTTACCTTCACAGGTGTGCTTTGTCAGGGTTAATTAGTGGAATTATTTACCTTATTAATAAAAAAGCAAAGGGTGGCTACTTTGAAGAATCTAAAATATAAGACATGTTTTCAGTTATTTCACACTTTTTTGTTAAGTACATAATTCCATATGTGTTCATTCATAGTTTTGATGCCTTCAGTGAGAATCAACAATGTCAATAGTCATGAAAATAAAAAGGAAACGCGTTGAATGAGAAGGTGTGTCCAAACTTTTGGCCTGTACTGTATTTTTAATTCTCGCAGTAAATCTTTCAACCTGCTCCACTTTTCTCAGTAAGCTCCAGTGCCTCCACTTCTCCTCGTGGGACACCAATAAGGAGTGGATGGTGGACCTGCCGGAGGGCGAGGACGTTAGGGCGCTGTGTCTGGGTCAGGGCTGGGCGGCGGTCGCCACCAGCGCGCTGATGCTCCGACTCTTCTCCATCGGCGGAGTCCAGAGAGAAATCTTCAGCCTGCCGGGGAACGTGGTCTGCATGGTCGGACACGGAGAGCAGCTGCTCATCGTCTACCATCGGGGTTAGAGAGACACACACACACAAAACGCAAACGGAAACGCACAACTAAAACGGAAATAAGCCATAAGCCTCACAATGTGTGAAGTGATATAGGCTAATATTGAAGATCTACTGTTATGTTGGGTAGCCTGCTTACTGGAGTTGTGTGTGTGTGTGTGTGTGTGTGTGTGTGTGTGTGTGTGTGTGTGTGTGGGTGTGGGTGTGGGTGTGTGGGAGTGGACCAAACCACTGTGAGGCAAGGGAGACCTTCCCCTCACATGGATAAGGTCCTGACCCCCCTGCAATTTCTGCCTATGCACACACAAACTCACACATATGCTATACACTCAACATTACTGATGACCATTTTATACAATAGTATTTCTTTTGTGGTCTGTTGTTTCCAATCATTTAACTCTATGAAGACCTAAAACCTGCCTGAGTTGAGTAATATGTCAGCGAACATCATGTCTGCTTTATTTTTGTCTATGTTCCCATCATTTTGTTCATATAAGTTTGTCTGGCAATCTTCACTGGGATGGACAGTCCAGCTCAAGCAAGATTCAAGCCTCTGCCAATTAATTTTCATAGTGCACAGAAATAACTGAAACCAGTAGCTGCCTCCAAACCTTAAAAATAAAAAAATAAACATTTTTGAAAAACTAAACCCTACGGAATGCTTTGGGAAATGACCAGCAGAGGTAGAAATACACTATAGTAATTGGCCTAATCTCCCTGGTATATGTACTGTATTTATATAGACACTGCAGACCATATTGTAGCATCACTCACACTGGGTTTCATTTTCCGCCATCAGCTCCAGGTTTTGATGGGGAACAAGCTCTGGGTGTTCAGCTGCTGCAGTTCGGTCGAAAGAAGAGGCAGCTCATCAACGGGGAAGCCCTCCCGCTTTCTCTCCAATCCCACCTGTCCTGGCTCGGATTCACCGCTGAGGGTCAGTCTGTCCGTTTGTAAAGAAAATATATTTGTTTTATTTCAAATCAATTTTATTTATAGCATCAAATCACAACAAGAGTTACCCGAAGGACACTTTACAGATAGAGTAGGTCTAGACCACACACTATAATTTACAAGGACCCCCTCCGCCCCCCCAAGCGCAAGCATTTGGTGTGACTCCGTAGCAATTATAGTAACAATAAAGAGAATATAACTATGACTAGAAATAATAGTTGTAGCAGTGCATGGCGTCGAGCAGGAACACGGCAGCTGCTGCAAAAAAAAAAAACAATCCAGGGTGTAGCAGGGCATTGAGAACTGGAAATTCACTTGGGAACATTTCTCTGAACTTGTTTGTCAAATAAAATTAGCAGAAGCAGCATTTCTCTCCGACTACACCCTCATCTTTGGATTTTAAAGTTGACAGCCTGGTTACATCCCGGTTTTTCAGGTACCCCGTGCTACGTGGATTCGGTTGGAGTGGTCCGGATGCTGAACCGCTCGCTGGGCAACACATGGACGCCCGTGTGTAACACCAGAGAGACCTGCAAAAGCAAGTCGGATCACTACTGGGTGGTCGGAATACATGAGAACCCTCAGCAGCTCAGGTGAGCTCGCTTTTCTACGCAGCTCTGTTGTTTTCTACATCTGAGAGGTTTGTTGTATTTCCACGTCTCTTTCAAAATGTTTGGGTCGAGTTGGAGGTGCAAAAGAACTTCTTGTTTGTCATCACTAAAACAGCTTTTGGATTGTTGAAAAATAATGTTCCTTATTGTAATAATTACACTTAGAATATCATATTGAATGGTAGAAAACAAGGTTTTATAAGTGCTTCAGAAATGATTTTAATTACTCATAAAATTGTTTTCGAAAGGAGTTTTTTTTTTGGGCTTTTCTGCCTTTTAATTTTTGACAGGACAACTAGGTGAGAAAGGGGAGAGAGGGGGAAGACATGCAGGACATTTTTAAATGAGCTATTCCCAACTTGGTAACTTTCGGTGAAAACTCTGAGATTTGAGAATTGGCTGCCGAAAAAAAGCCCTCAAGTGGGAAAGTTTTCTGAAAACCAAACCCAGAGGACACAACACGCTAATGTTTTTTTGCATTCGTGAAGCTGCTGTTCATCATCTGAACACCACAGAAAGGAAGCAGTCGAATCAATGCAGTCATTTGATGGTAGCATAACTTCGAACAAAAATACCAGCTTCATTTTCACTGATGGTTCACCTTTCTCTCGAGTAAACTTCAAGGCTCTACAAATTGATTTTAATACCGTACTGAATCCAACTGAAGTTCGTGGCTGTCTGAAAGTTTGGCTGTAAATCTAAAAGAAAAGGGCCAGCATGACATTAAATCTGATCATCTGTAGTTGGGATATGATCTACAAAACAACCAGCGTGGTGTTTTTTGTGTTCTCGCTGGTTAATCGTTATGTTTTGGAGTTTGTTTCCCTCTCCCTAAATCCAGTCCGTTGTGGTTCCTGTCAGGTGTATTCCATGTAAAGGCTCCAGGTATCCTCCGACGCTGCCCAGACCTGCTGTGGCCATCCTGCCCTTCAAGCTGCCTCTGTGTCAGACCTCCACAGAGAAAGGACAGATGGAGGTAAACCCACCGGAGACGGCTTGCTTTGATCAAACTGCACAGATGCTAACATCTGCTAATATCTTAGTTTGTTGTTCATTAACATTTATAAAAGATGTATCTTCTGTGCCTCTAAGAGTGTAATGTTTGGCAGTTTAGCTTGTGATGCTACAGTGACTTCTTGCTTTTGATTGGACAGCGGTACAGATGTTTCTTATCGACAGATTTATGCATTACTAAAGTCTTTATTAGCTAAGACAGGGCTCAGCAACCATTTTTGATATTAAGTGCTTTTCAAAATGTTCTTTTTAATCAGTGTGCCATATCAGCATTAAGACTGCCACCATTTACAGAGCCCACAGTGCTATTATTTTTTTCCTTAGTGCTGCATTCCATGAGGATGGCAATGAGTACTAGCCAATCAGAGGCAGAGTAGGGAGGGTCATCACGAATGCGGATGGGGGGGGGGAGTCAACCAAACTAGCGTAAATAACAGGCTGTGCTTTTGTCAATGGCTGTGAAAGAGGTCATTTGGTATATGGATGAGAGAACATTTCCAAAAAAAAACTTGCTTGCCCACTTGGATGGATTTATGACTACTGTCTACTTTATTCCCCTATAATGCCCATATTTACCGCTGCCTTTTTTAAACTTTATCTTTGCACTGCTATAGTTTTTATATTACTATGTCTACATTATTGTCCATATTTAATGCTGGTCTCTAGACTTTATCCTTGCACTATTGGACTTATTGGCACTACCACCATGACACACACTCTAATAAAGCACCTTACCATGCAGACTGAATCACAGGGTCAGTCACTGCAAGCGTCTCATGCTTATACATCCCTTAGTACATTCATGTGGATTTTTTTATTTAGTATCTTTTCTTGTCCATATTATTCATGTGGATTTGTTATGTTATCATCTTGTTTATGATTTATGTGTATGTTGTGTGTGACGTCTTTAAGCTACTGGGACCTTGAATTTCCCCTTGGGGATCAATAAAGTATCTATCTATCTATCTCTCTAATCCAGATGTGCCACAGTAATTTCAGGTTTTCTGTTATAGTTATTGGTAATATTGAACTGTCTTTCAGATGACATAAAGTAACCCAGTCCTGTC